>NC_047065.1:13675687-14011115 GCF_902459465.1 Asterias rubens | reverse complement strand
TTCTTTTGAGAAGTTTTGGTCCAGTGAAGAATAATTTTGACAGCTCAAAAGAGACACATGGTTCTACCAGCAAAACCTCACCTTATTATTTACCATGCAAAGTTTTAAACTATACTTTTAAAGGCAGTGGACACTATTGGTAATTACTCAAAATAATTATCAGCATAAAACCTCACTCCGTAACTAGTAATGGGGAGAGGTCATAGTATACAAATATTGAGTGGCTCGGAGTGGAATGGGAGGAATATTATCGCAAGGTAAAATTTGGACTGGTGCAAATTTTACCGAGCGATATGTTCCTTCCATTCCACGAATTAAAGCCACTCATTATTTGTTTTATATAACTGACATAGATCCTTGTCATTTGATGTATTTTAAAAGTATATCATTATGAAAAATCACACAAATTACTGACAACCAAAAATCATGTAGCGCGGCGTAGCGGCAACAATGCACAAAAATCGGATCACAACCTTTTGCACAGATGCTCCTTTGTTTTAGCAGCGGCGCGGCGCTTTACTGCTCAAAAGCATTGGGAACAAGGATGATCCTAACTGTTGAATGGGAAATGCTGTCCTATGGGCGAATAGGTCTTTTTGATCGCCGGTGCGGATGGGAGTAATAGTGAATGTCACGTGAAGTAAGTTCCACCAATCAAATGACAAGGATCTGTATGTCAGTTATATAATATAAAACATTGTGAGAATCGGCTCCCTCTGAAGTGACGTAGTTTTCGAGAAAGAACTTATTTTCCACGAATTTGATTTGGAGACCTCAAGTTTAGAACTTGAGGTCTCGAAATCAACCATCGTGAGACAAGGGTGTTTTTTCTTTCATTATTATCTCGCAAGTTCGACGACCAATTGAGCTCTAATTTTCACAGGTTTGTTATTTCATGCATGTGTTGAGATACACCAAGTGAGAAGACTGGTATTTGACAATTACCAAAAGTGTCCACTCTGCCTTAAAAGAATGTACTCATTTTTGTACAATCCGTCCTTAATCAAAATGTTACATTATAGGGCCTTCATGTAGCTCTACCCATGGATCCACATATCATTGGTTTGCTTTTGTTCTTAAAAAACTTTCACATTCATTACCGGCATGAGAGTAAAATCAGGAATTTTTTTCCCCGTTGTGATTGTGAATTCAATTGAAACCTGCAACCCTTTGTCACGCAGGGCAACTCTTACCATTTTAGGCCTACACCTACATGTTGGCAACTTGGAGGCAGCCAACTGGGGGGGCACAGTGCATACAAAACGGAATACCGGTTGCACAGCCCAGGTCGAAATTCCAGTTGAACCTAGTTAAACTGGGTTTAACTGGAACTAGTTGAAACCAGTTGATAAACTAGTTAAACACAGTTAAAACCAGTTGGTTTAATATGGAAAATGGACAGAGACCAACTGGTTTATAATTTCAACCTAGTTGAACACAGTTAAACCTAGTCCAAACCAGTTGGTTAATATGGAAAATGGATGAGTTTGATCACTATCCAGTTGAACCAGTTGACCCCAGTTAACTAGGTTCAACTGGAATTTTGACCTGGGAGGAGTACATCCCCCCCCCCCCCCCCCACCACCAACAGTGTCGATAAGTTCTATTCCAAAGAAAATTATGTAAAAATTGTGACTGCCTTTTTTTTTCTTGGAGATTTGGCTGGAACTTGGTGCATGTAATGTATAAACATTGACTTGTGTGACATGGCCTTAGATAATAGAGCATGAAGGCACTTATTATGGGGAAATGGAACTGAAATGTGAAATTTGCACCGGTTGCAATTTCAGAGAGCATTTTTTTTCATGGAACATACAAATAGTTCAGTTTAGACAATTAATATTGCTGCCAATAATAACTAGATGGTAGGATTGTAATGTGAAATGTGGACTGGATGCCATTTTAGCATGCAACTCTTTTGACATGTTTGATGCAACGATCGATCAATGGTTCTGAAAGCTTAAAGGCAGTGGACAAATTACTCAAAATAACTATTATCATAAAATAACTACTCAAAATAACTATTATCATCAAACCTTACTTGATTAGGAGTAATGGGGAGAGGTTGATAGTATAAAACATTTTGAGAAGCGGCTCCATCTGAAGTAATGTAGTTTTCGCAAAAGAAGTAATTTTCCACGAATTTGATTTCGAGACCTCAAGTTTAGAATTATTATCTCACAACTTCGACGACTGATTGAGCTCAAATTTTCACAGGTTTGTTTTTTATGCATATGTTTAGATACACCAACTGGGAAGACTAATCTTTGACAATTACCAATAGTGTCCACTGTCTTTAAAACATAATTCAAACAATCTTAAAAACAGTTTGCATTAGGCCGACCTCAAAATATTGATTTTCACCAGTTTATAATTGTTTCTTTTAATTCTTCAGCTATTCAGTATGCCTTAGTATGGATACACCATGTACAACTGCAGCAGCTCTGCAGCGGCCAAGCGTGTTGGTGCCGAAACAAGAGGAGCCAATTGCCACCGCGGTCGATTCCAAGTATGCCAATCTCGATAACAAGGTTTTAGAGACGGTGAAAGAGCTCCATGTGCAACTCGAAATCCTCCTGAAGACCATTCCATTGGATGAGAGTAGGATTCAGACGACCCTGGACACAATAGTTTCACAGAATTGTCCTCTTCCGGCCAAATTTTCACGGATCGACGTGTCTGATCTCCTGAAGAAGAACAAGAATATCAGAGTAAGTGTCGACAAACGTACATTGAAGTCTCTTAAAGTCAGTGGACACTATTGGTAATTACCCAAAATAGTTGTTAGCATAAAAACTTACTTTGTAACAAGCAGTATAAAATATCGTGAGAAATAGCTCCCTCTGAAGTGACGTAGTTTTCGCGAAAAAAGTAATTTTCCTCAAAATTGATTTTGAGACCTCAGAATTAGATTTTGAGGTCTCAAAATCAAGCATCTGAAAGCACACAACTCCGTGTGACAAGGGTGTTTTTTCTTTCATTATTATCTCGCAAGTTCGACGACCATTTGTGCTCAAATTTCCACAGGTTTGTTATTTTACGCATAGGCCTATGTCTGGTCTTTGACAAATACCATTAGTTCTTCTCTGGCACCTTATTAAATAAAACAAAAATGCAAAGTTAGACTCAATAATTGCACAGAATTGTCCTCTATTGGCAAAATATATAGGATGCATTGAACTCATCCTAAGTTAGGCAGCAGATGTCTTACCAACTAGGACCACCAAGATTGCTCGTTACCTAGAGGCAGTTCAAATCCTATATTTTGAAGCAGTAGACCGCTCAGCCATGGCACACAACCATAAATCTCCAACACATTAGACTATTTTTCAACAATCCCTAGTAGACCCTCAAATTTAAGATTTTACACAAAATGTTTTCAAGCCTACTAAATATTCCTGAAGTAGGGACCCAGCCATGTTACGTAATTGTAACCCCCCTTAGTGCATATAAATGTGTTTCATTATTGGTCAGGTACCCTGCGAGAATACAGTTTAATCAGTCTCCCTAACCAGATGCTTCCCTTTTAGAAACGAGCAGTAATCGATGACTTGGGGGATCAGGGAACTATGTTTTCAAGGTTTGCGAAAGGTCGCACCGAGCAACCTCAATTCCTGATCATAATCATTACATCTAAGGCCAAATAAAATACAAAACATGTTTAGCTTCCTGCCTTTTTGAAAAAAAGAAACGAGGTGGGCATTTTTTCTTTTCTTTTTAATGGCTGCCAACACATTTTTGAAGATAAAGTGTCTTTTCATCTGAGATCGAGAAAAAAGAATCCTTTTTATTTTATTTTTTCAAGAAAAGAAAAAAAAAGAGGTGGCCTCTAAAAAGGAAGCAGACAGAGACGCTAAACATGTTTATTTTGTTTAGGCCTAATATGATCCAACAAGAAGATCTCTCAACATGCCCTCACCTGCTAGTGACTAGAGTCGGAAGTCGGCTACTTAAGAAACGATCCAGGGCCGTCTGAGCAAAATGAAAAGTTAGAGTTCCGGACATCCAACTGAATCTCCTGGAAATGCAGTATGTGGAAAAGAAACAAACATGTACATCTGTGTGAATGACTAACGCTAACACTGCAGATTCCAAAATGGAACTTGGCCATTTTAAAGTGTTGGGTTGGGGTTTTTTTTAAGAAGAGGAATGTGTTTGTCACAAAGTGGATTTCCGTTTGAAAGGCTCCGTGATTCTTATGTCAATCAGAGAAAACTTTGAAAGTCTGCAGTTTTAATTAAAGAAAAGGTTAGATAGTGAATAATTACATTTCTTTTGTAGTGAGTGGGTAAAGACATCAAGTTGTGGAATTGGAAACAAGTGTCTTATTTTTACAGAGCTGCTTAAGCTGTATACAAAACTGCTGAGCAAAAATTACAAATGTAGCAGTAAAACCAGTCATGTAATGGTTCTTGTGACATATTATTTTGGATGGTAACCCTATTTTGGTTAGCACTTTTGGTTTCCATTCTCCATAATTTGTAGGGTAAGCATAAGGGTCTGGGCAAGCTATGCCAGTGAAAAATGCTTCATAATGCTTAATGTCATCTTAAATACTGTTAGTAAATGCACACAAGCTAAGTTTCTTTACAAAGATGCGATTTCTCCGTTTTTAAAACATGTAAAAAAAAATTCCATGTTTATTTTTTAACATAAAGACTAAACCATATATATTTATATCGCTCCATAATGCAGAGAAGGCTGTTAAACCATGTGTAGATAAATTAATGTAAGCAGGTTAATGCAATTTGCAAGCTTTCACGCTCGCAAACTTTCACGCTTTGTGCTCACATGTTTTTTTTTTCAACAGTCTATCACATCTCTGCAAAGATCTTGCCCAAATTGGTGACTACAGCTCTGGCTAGTGCTAGATTTCCATGCCATCATGTGTTGAAGTACAGTTTGTCCTTTACAGTCGTAGATGTTTTTAAAAAACCCAGGTGTCAGCTGTTCTGTTCAAACCATTTTTGTTCCTGCTAATTATAAAATAATGGCTAAATTCAACAGGGTATTAATTGCCCATTTTCTTAAAGCTGGTAAGGCAAACTAAATTGCAAAGCACAGACAAATCTTGCTAAGCAGGAATTGGTAACCAGGCAAAGTGCCAAAAAGTTCATATAATTGCCACCGATGCCCATAATTTTTTACCTGCCCGCTGAAGTTGGCAAATCCAATAATGCCTTCACTTAACTATTAAAACTTTACCCTATTTATAGTTCAATTAGTCGTTGCTGTTGTGCTGTGTACAATACAAGCAGCCAGCCTAAGGAATTATTGGCACACGTATCAAGTGCTGGATTAAACCTTGGTAGCCCAGGTCACTTGACCACCCCCCTCCACCCCTCCATTTTTCCAGGGTCGTACACTGTGCAGTACCTCTGAAGTACATCATCCAATTATTAAATTTCCTCCCGTGGCTAATAGGTAGCGCTGTTGCCATTGTGCTACTTTGTGGTTTTCTTTGACATAAAAACTGGGACACAAAGATAAAGTACCAATGACGTCGAATGTTACGCTTCTCGGTAAGAATCTTTAAGATTTCATTCAAATTTTTGTTTCCCTTACCCAGGTCAGCAAGACTAAAAAAAATTATTTACTGACGTGAACACCGTCGTTTCTGACGCAGTCGTTTCTGAGCTGTGGTATATAAAAAATGCATTAAATGGAAGCTCAGGTTGTAGTTGGATTGCAAAATTTGTGAACAGTTCTTTGTTTCAGATTCCAGAGAAAGTTCAGCAAAGTTTCCTTTAGTTTGGAGTAAGTGAGACGTGAGTGGGCAGAGGAGTTTGTGACTTTTTTTCTTCATTTAATGTATCGACAATAAAAAAGGCTTTGTCGTTAATCTGAGGGTCCTATCGTCGGCGGCGGTGTCACCCACGCTCAACGCACTCGGCAATCCCACTCTTCCGGTTTCTTTTTGGCTCATAGTCAAATCAACATTTTTTCTTTTTGATACCCGACATATGCAGTTAGAGTTTATGATTCATAGCTCGTTCATTTCATCTGTTTTGTGTTGTTACTTTACTGTCATCGTGGGGTACCTTCCCCTGCTGGGGAACCCCTTATCCCACCCCTATTATATATGTTCTTGACGGAGAGAGACTTTTCGGGGGGCTTCAGGAAGGAACTATGACAGTCTGCGGTTTGGTTCGGGTTTGCAAGCCGACAGTACTCCAGTTCCTTCTGATTAGAAGTTGGAGTTGATTACTTCCCTCCTCTTTGCGTCACGGCTACATTTTTTTCTGTCTCTACTTCCTCGTACAGGGAGAGGAAAGTTTGAAGATTCTTGTGTCGGCTCTAGGTCTGCTGGAGAAGTACGGACGGAACTTGCTGAGACCCAAACGCCCCACGCTATGGAAGTGTATCTTCTTTGCGAATAGTGTCTTTCGGACGAGGGTGGACATTATAAAGGTAGGTGTGACTTTAAGATAATACTTTGCCTTTCTTAATTGTATCACTTTGGCCTGTTTGGTTGTTTAGCAGTTAAGTTTTTAGGCAAGTTCTGAATGGTTTTTTTTGCACAATTTTATTTAAAAACGGGTTTTATTCATCATATTTTAAAAATTTTGTTATCTTTATTTTATTTGATATATGTATGATTGGAAATAATTTATTAAAAAAAACTTTATTGATTTACAAAAAAACTGATTGAGAAACTATTGACTGAATGGAAAATTGATTGATTGATTGATTGGAGAATTTTTTTTTATAGATCAATTGAATTAACTGTATCGATTGAATGGAAATAGATAGTGTGCTTTACTAGTGTATGGCTAAAAGCAAATATTATTTTTTTATTTTTCCCTGATGCAAATGTAACATCTATTAAAAAGAGCACTGTATGCTCAGTACTTTCCCAAAGTCTTGTGAAAAAGAAAGTCCACAGGCATATAATTGGGGTGGGGTTTCGAACCCACAACTTTTGCTGAGACCACCGAGATTGCCCGGTAGGTAAGTAGACGAAGTTTGAATGGCAAAAGTTGTGGGTTTGAATTCCAACCGAGTATAACTGCAAAAGAAGTTTTTTATTCAACCGATCCTCACATTAATACGAACCCATCAACATGGTTGAAAAAACAATACTATAAAGGCAGAAATAAGAGGGTAAGATCGTTTTTTTTATGTTTTGAAATTTGTGATATTATACAAACGGAAAATTCAAGACTAAAATCAGACTATGCCTGCCTTTTTGGCAAGAGGGGGGCGGGGATGGTCAGAATTTTCTTTTTCTTTATGTTTTATTAAAAAAGTGCTGTTATGTTTTTTATAGTTTTTTGGTCTGGGGGGGGGGGCGGTGACCACTTTTTCTTTAAATTCTTTTTCAGGCTCTGAAGGAAAGAGCCACTGGCATCCCTGCGAGAAATACATTGTATGCTTAAATGATTTTTTTTGCAGAACTCTGGAAAGTACTTTGTACACATCGGTGTTGGCAAATAATTCTCAAACTTCTTGACATAATATAAATGGTTCAAATACAGCCCCCCCCCCCCCTTTTGCAGCATCACCATATTTTTGTTGAAATGTTCACTCTGTATGTTTAGCATTGGAGTCGGACACTTGCTTTATGTGAGTTTTACCAGTATCCATTTACCTTTGATTACTCACAGGGTGCCAGACACATATTGCAGCTTATGGGATACTCAGAAGTGGTCGAGGATGGTTTGAGCTTTCCTACCGATTCAGAATCTGCCGACCCGGACGTCGTTGCCAACATAACCGCCGACCTCGCGATCGCCAAGACGGAGATCGACATGTACCATCTGAAGCAGCACCCTTACCCCTACCGCATCAAGGACTGCCTCGACGGCACCATGACCATGATCCAGATCCCGGGCGACTCGCCCTCGGGCACTCCAAAGTCGTTCTTTGTGCGTCGCCCGGAAGAGGGGCGGGCGACCATCTACGAGAATGTCCCCAACCAGTCTCAGCCGTTCCCAACACGGAATCCACCAAACAACATCCAGTTGAAGCAATCTCAAGCGCCGGTCATCGCGAGTAAACCCCAGCATTACGCATTCTCGGAGAATGTCTTCTCAAACAATGATGGGATCGTCAGTAAGATCGGGAATCTTGCTTCTAAGGGCAGCCAGGTGCCCGGTAATAAAGGCTTTGGGTACTTCGCCCAGAATCCAGAGTGCGTTGTAACAGTTAAGGACTCGACGCAGGAGATCAATCCGCAGCCTGCTAAGCAGACAAGTGCTGTGGTTCATGTCAGGGGTCAGGCTGATCAGATGAAGGGTAAGTTAACTCTAAAGCACTTTTCACACTGTATCTTTTTTAGATTTTCTGAAATATTTTTTGGGTAAAATCAATCTTTTTAAATTCAGCTTTTCATGTTGTATATTTTTATAGACTTTGTGGCCTGTAGTGTAGTCTGTTTTATGGTAGATAGTAATTTTAAGTAAGTTTGTTGTATAAAAGGCCGAAATGAATTTCCCATCCCGGATAATAAAAGTGAATTGAAATTGAAATTGATATTGTATCTTTTATCCCAATGGAATACATCTCTGGGGAGGCCTCTGGATTTGTTTTGCCCCTCACTTTCACACACGAGTCTCTAATCTGCAGGGTTCCGGTTGCATGATTCAAGACTATCCCAGGGTTTTACCACATACCTCTTACCCCTATTCTGGAGCAGGGGTAACCTATTTTTGCACAACAAAAATTTGTCTGTACTAAGCAAGTTTTGTGCTTACAGGTTTTATGAAATTTGGCCCTGATTGGAATTCAACACGTTGTCTGAGATCTTGCTATTGAGCTTCTTCTTTTTTGACCAATAGATCGTATTGAATATGATGGCACCGTTTAATGGCGTCTGTGCACGTGTGTGTGCATGTGTGCGTGCATTTGCTGTAGAAATCAAACCAGGAATGCTGTGTGATGCATGCTTCATTGATGTGCGCGTTTGGACGCGCATACGGTTTGCCCTACAAGATGGCGATTTTCATAGCAAAAAAGGGGTTATTCAATACGGTCTATAGAGGGGAGTGCTAATCTGGATCATTTATCTTGGCCCAATTTCATAGAACTGCTTTTAAAGCAGCACATATTACTTTAACAATTTTTTACTTAGCAGAAATGAGCAGGATACAAGTCACAAATTGTATGTGACATGGGCCCAATTTCATAGAGCTGCTTATCAAGCAAAAAAAATTTGCTTAAAGCACGAAAATAGCTTGCTTCTTTTACACATGTTACTAGCAAAAATTTCATGCCATGTACATTGCTTGTGACTAATATTTAGCTGTTGTTTACTTAGCATAACAATTGAGTGGAGTGGTAGCCGCTAATTTGAGTTTACAAAGCAAAGATTTTTTGCTTTATTAAGCAGCTCTATGAAATTGGGCCCTGGTAGTTTGGCTGTTAATTTTATCCTGGTGAGCAATATTGTATTGTGCTTAGCTACTTTTTGTGCTTTATAGTAAGCAGCTCTATGAAATTGGGCCCTGTGCAGAATTACCAACTACAAAAACAACAGAAACAGCCTCATTTTGTGTAAAGGTTAAATTTTCGAAACTTGCACAAGCCAGAAGCAGCAAACTGTTTTGTTGTGGTTTTGATTGATTGATTGGATTTATTCAGGTAAGAATACAGGAAGAACTCGGCAAAAATACAACACACAACATCGATAATTTAAACAATGGAATAAAATAAACAAAAATAGAACACAAGGAAGTAAAACTGCACACAATTTTTCAAGATACTACATTGTAGCTTTAGACTTTATAACTTTAGACTTTGCCCACGGCCTACTGGAGTCGTTTTTAGATACTGCGATACACATGTAGTCTACTCAAACTTGCTTAGCCGATACCATTTATGAGTTTACTTTTCGATAATTTGCAGTGACCTATCCACTGAAATATCAGTTACTCCATTTCCAGGAACAATGTTATTATTAACTCGACAGCCAGATCAAATAATTAGCTTATAACTGTGTGTGTATTTTTAGAGCTTTTTTTGTTCACCGTTATGAACATAGAAATATATTAAGTACTTCTTTGCCGATCTTGAAAGTGCTGGGTAATCCAACATGTATGAATAACTTTGAAATAGCTGTTGCATAAAACAGTGGTTGTCAATTTGTTTGTAGTTCATTTACATACACCCCGGTATGTGTAATAGACCTTATGCACATGACATCATTTCTGTAGGGCGCCCTCACCTAGAGGTCAAAAGGAGGTTGTTCATTGGCCAATCCTGTGCGCCGCGCGTACAAATCTGTGCGTATCGATTGTTTCGTCACCGTTTTTCCACTAAGATGGCCGCTAGATGACGTCAATGCATAAGGTCTATAAGCACGGCAAAAACATGCACACCAGGACTTTGCCCCCAAAACTTGTCAATTGTGTACCTAAACAAAAATCTGAAACTCCACATTTCTAACATTTCCCCAGCCACCGACTCAGAGGAGACTGAGTGTGTCATGTGCGGAAAGAAGACAGCCAACATGCAGTGCCCCACATGTCCCGGCCTACGCTGTGAGTCATGCGACAGACAGTGGCACATCCACCCCAGCCGGCGATCCCACCAGCGCAATCAAATAGAAGCAAGTCCCGTACCTGTGTCATTTCCCCCGATCATCTTCTGCAACGTCTGCGGCACGGAGCCGGCCACAGTGCTGTGCAACAACTGCAGCAGTAGCTTCTGCGGGCAGCACGACGTGTTGTTCCACAATCATCCCCAGCGTGGGAATCATGTCAGACAGCTGTTGAGTATCGAGCCACAGATTCCCACGGCGGAGAGCCCACCACCTAAGAATATAGTGCTGTCACCTGTAGACACTCCGCTGTCACAATCGACGCAAGATTCTTCGAGGACCCCAGAGTCAAGGTTTCTCGTCCCGTTTCATTTATTATGATAGTCTTCAAGTTTTTTTAAAGGCACTAGACACCTGTGGTAATAGACCCTTCCCATGAAACATGTAAATTGCTCATAGCGCGTGCGCACTAACGTTTTGGTTGGCAAAAATGAGGGAACATCACGCTGTTTTGTACACTGGTAATGGGTGCGTGACGCAGACGCGTTTGCGTGCCTGCTTTGTGCACCATTCTATGGCTTTTGCCAACCAACAGGGTCGGTATGCATGCGTGAATGTAATTAGCATATTTCATGGGGAAGGTCCACTGTCAAAGACCAGTAATCTTACTGTGTTTTACAACATATGGATAAATTAAAAAATCTGTGAAAGTTTTGACTAAATTTGTTATCAAAGTTGCAAGAGAATATTGAGAACAAAAACATTCTTGCTGCACAAATTTGTGTGCTTTCAGATGCCTAAAAAAGGATGCAGACCTGAATTATTTTATTATTTGAGTGAGAAATTACCCCTTTATGTTACTTCAAAGAAACATAAGAACAGTGTACATGGTTTTGTTTTTGAGCCGTAGATTCTATGATTACATCAAAAACATTGGCAAATCTAAATTCAGGCCCAATCCTTGTCTTTGAGCCCCTTTTTTTGAACAAATATTGGTGAAATATTGCGGCCGTTTGCGGCCGCCGCTCTAGGCATTTTTGTACAAGCCGCTTGCAGCCGGGGTGTTCTCTAAAAGGGTTTTTGGTCTCTCATTTTGATCCTAGCAGAGTGTTTCTCAAAGACTCTGCTGGGTTAAAAAGTTTTGCATGAGTTTGGTTACTAAACAATCAGCAAAGACTAATTGATTTTTCTTTTCTTTGTTTCATTTGTTTAGCTCCCGCTCTGGAAGTACTAAAAAAAGACCAGTTCCTGCTCCGAGAACCTCTGTGAAAAAGTCAAATAAAAGTGATGTAAGTATAAATGAAAATCCAACAGCCTGACATTTCTAGCATGGTCTCACTATTAATCATGAAGAACACTGCATTATGTTTTTCCCCCCTATCAATAATTTACTAAAGTAAAAGACACCCCACAAAACTTGTTTTTTAAATGTAGAATTTTTTTTTTTTCCACCTGTAGAGAGAGTACCACTTTCAACCCTTATAATTAAAATGTTTACACTTCCTATTGCAGGAACCCTTTCGGATAAGGGACCACCAAAATGTATTTATGGGTTCGAATCCCACCCGAGTAACATGCCTGTGATATTTGTTCACAGGACTCGGGAAAGTACTGAGTATACAGTGCTAACACACATCGGTGTATGGGTAAAAACCAAAAAATTAATATTCTTTATCCCGATGCAAATTTAACATCTATTATATCGTTGCGGTACCCGCTGCCAAAACATAGGATTCGAACTGCCTCTAGCTACCGGGCAACCTCGGTAGTCTAGTTGGTAAGACACTGCTCTAGAATTGCAAGGGTCGTGGGTTCGAATCCCACCCGAGTAACCGAGTAATGCCTGTGACATTTGTTCACAGGACTCGTGGAAAGTACTGAGTATACAGTGCTAACACACATCGGTATATGGGTAAAAACCAAAATTAATAAAATGTATTCAGTGTCCTGTTTCATATAGCTGACAGTCAGTTCTGATCAGTATTAATGAAATTGTTCCCAGTACTACCCACAGTAGTAATTTCTAGAACACCAGGATCATAAATTTGAGAATTGCCAAAAATTTAACCATGACTCAAACCAAGTAAAAAGGGAAAACAGTCGTGTAAAATTCACCAAGAATTTCTTATTTGTTTCTGAGACTGTTCAAAGTAGTTTTAATAGGTTAATAGTATCATCAAGTATTTTAAGCAGGGATAAGAAAAGTCAGACTTTTATCTGAATTCAGCCTTTTCAGAGGTCTGCATTGTAGACAAAAATTGCTGTTTTCTCTCTGAATAAAGTAAGTCAGGCTCTTTGATCTAATAGCCCGATCCATTAGGCTTCCGCCCACGACGCACGTGTGAGCAAGAACACGTGAGCCTCTCCAATGCCTTTCTGCACAGTCTGCCGCGGGCACCAAGCATACGCGCATGCATGTCGGACCTTATTTGTCGGACCTTCATTGCGTTGAGATTGGTCAATATGCAATGGGATTGGTCTTCTCTAGCACTGAGGAAACTATTTCCAGAATTGAATTGAATTGAACTGAATTGAATAAGTTGGGAAGTTTAGTGCATTCTTACTACCAACCGGGCTCCTAGTAGGTGATGCCCATGCCTACATCCTGACTGACTGAAGAGGGTTACCCTGTTTCAGCCTCGGGAATAGGTGGAAACATGCTCCTGGTGACAGTTGAATCTCCAGAAGACGATCAGAGCATACTGATCGAAACGTCGAGTTAATCCAACGGTTCTTTTCAGAACCACCCCAACTCATTTAGAGATTGTTATTACATGGTGTTACCGCAAACTTTTCTATATCTTACTTCCACCATGCAAAGTTTCAAATCCTACTCAATTTAAGCTCAATCGGTCATCGGAGTCGGGAGAAAATAACGGGAAAACCCACCCTTGTTTCCGCATGTTTCGCCGTGTCATGACATGTGTTTAAAACAAATCCGTAATTCTTGATATTGATATTGAGAATTGATATTGTTTTAATGTAAAGCATTTCATGGAATAATATTTCAAGAGAAGCCTTTCACCATTACCTTCTGTAAACCCTGAAGTTACTTGTAAATCTGTGAACTTTTAATTTGTTTTCTGTACCAAAAGTGTCCAAAGGCTTTAAGCCATACATAAAAATATATAAAAAAATAGTCAAGTACTGTCCTTCAAAAGGTTAATTATGAGAGTTGTTTTCTTTTTTATTTGTTTGCAGTCATCACAGCCAAATTTGAGTCCAGTCGAGGGCTCCAAATTTGATGACGATGTGTTCAATGGGCAAGCAAAGCCAGCCTATGCTGATCTCAAGGTCCAAGCCAGGGAAATCACCAGGACACAATCAGATACGATGCCCATCAAGACCAAGACAGCGCCTTCTTCCAACCCGGAGCCTTTTTACTCCCTCCCAGCAAACACTAACAATGTCACAGCCCTGTTGGAAAATGTGGTGAAGAGGGACATTGCAGTCCTCCAGAAGATCCGCGGACTCCGATCTGCCATCACCACGGAAGGCTTGGCGGTAGAGGGCTCGCTGAAGGCTGAGGAGAGACACCTGCTGGCAGAACACACATTGCTTCTGAAGAAGCAGAAAGAGTTGGAGGAATCCATGAAGGGGTTGGGCTTGAGTAGCAGCACAGAAGAGGTCGAGGTGGTGAGGAAGGACCCAGTGGCCAGTAAAGAATCCCACGTCAAACCCTCGCCTAGATCGGTCGCTCAAGACGTCATTCCAACTACCCCGGTTAAGACAGTTGGTGCTGCGGTAAACCTGGACGAGGTGTCCCGCCAGACTGTTCAAAAGACCCAAGCAGTGCCTACTCCTACGAGACGTAGATCCACATCTCCACCGGTGCCTCAGAAGCCTAACTTTGCTTCAAAGTCTCAACATGCTGAACAGAGGCATAGCCCTGCAGATAGCACCCCCTTAGAGGCACAGTCAGGGTCAGTATCAACACCTTCTGCTGACGTTTACAAACCCCCGCAGGTTTCTCCGCGCCCACAACTCTCTGCCACCGGCCCGGGACGAGTACAGCAACTCGCCACTAACATAAGGCTGACTACCCCAGCTGGCAACAACAACTCTGTCCGACTCGAGGCATGGTTTTGCCCCCAGTGTGGCGACCACAACACATCGCTACAATGCCTACGCTGCAAAACTCAGATGCCTCTAAGCAGCAACACAGGACCATCCGTAGCAGCGTTAGGTCAGCAACTCGGATCGGCCATTCCAGTAGGGGTGCCTCAAACCTTAGCAAAGCCTTCTGTGAAAATGCAACGCGATGTGCAACCTCCTCAAGGATGGGTTGATAGTCAGATTGGAGATAGTCAACAGTCAACAGCAGGTGCTACTGTAGGTGCTGCAGCTACTGCTGGTGACAAACCACAGCCATTGCATAATTTCTTTCTTCTCCAACAGCTTGATGAGGTAAACATTATTCATCTTTAATCAGGAAACATCTTTAATTAGAAGCCATACAAATTGCAGTAATGACCTTATACACCAATCTAGACGTAGCACGCCTTGCTATGGTGTACCTATGCCTAGTTTGTGCACAAAGACACAAGAAAGTTGTTTTCCTTTTCACTTTTATGGAACTGAATGTCTTCCTCGACGAACTATGCAATTTCCCTGACATGGCTGCATGATATAACGTTGTACTACATTCTTCATTAATGTTTACAATTAAGCAGAAAGTAAATACTGAAATTCTAACGAAATACTTTGCCGCTGTAACGCATTAAACTAGCGACTATATGCAGTTTCTTTGTCTATGACCTTTAAACTCACCTAAGGCGTTTCTAATTAGTTGCAAATATTTGTGGTCAGTGATCTACATTGGTACATCATGGTGTGCTGTCAAGAAAATTGTGTAAAGTCGTTGAGGAAAACGTCTCATTTCCATGGAGAGTGAAAGGACATTATTCTCTCGTGTCTTTTTGCATAAACTAGGCACTGAAGACACCGCAGCATTGGCGCCCGGCGCCCCACGCTCGGCACCTGGATTGCTGTATAGTTTTGAGCAGCGAATTTGAACATTTGGTGCTGGTCAGTGTTTTTTCTCTTTCCCCTGTGTCTATGGCCTGTATTTGTTTCCTTTGATAGATTGCTGTTGAGAAGCAGAGAGCAAAAGAAGAAGATGAGAGGAATCAAGCCAGAGAGAAAGAAGAAGTCATCATGACGCAGACGGGTCTCTTTATAACACCGCGATCAAGGAAACTGAGAACGATGGTCAGCCCAGATCCACCTGCAGCAGGTCCCACCAAAAAACAACCGATTCTCAACCAAGGTTGGTCTTCATCAGCTCTCAGCAACTAAATTATATTGATGGTTTATTAACATTAACCAGTTACTGCCGGAAAGTAACATTGGTTTAGCACTGGGAATTATCACATTGGTAAAACTGGAAGTCGCGTTGGTTTTTCACCAGGAAAGTCTGTGCGGATGTCACATTGATCTAGCACCAGGCATACATTTGATGTTACATCAGCAGGGCTGAAAACTAACACTGGACCACAGGCCTGGGGCCAGTGATTTTGGAATCGGGCCAGTAAACTCACAATGGTGCAAGCCCGTTGGTCTTGGTTTTTTTTCTTCTAATGGATAACTCATTGTGTAATATTTTTGTTTAAAAATGTGGGCTAAGAGTCTGATGAAAATCTTGAAACTCTTTTCAGTATTGAAATACCGTACATAAGACAAAAGAGAAAGATTTTACTCTTAGTGCTTGTTCAACTCATGTTGATTCTAATCTTGCAAAATTAATGTTGGGCCAGTAAAAAGTTTGAGCTTGTGGATATTTTCCTTAAATTTGAGCCCTGCCGTCGATTTCACAAAACTCTTCCTAACTTAAAAAACTTAGCTTAGGACTTAGGACGAGTCCCAACACTGCACTGAAGCATGCAGACCTTAAGATTAATCCAAAGTCCTAACTCGAGATAAGACGAGTCCTAACTCTTTGTGAAATCGACCCCTGATCACTTTATCTAGATGTAACTTCATTTTGGAGGGGATTTTATCAGGTTTGTATTTGATGTCTGTTGCTAAACCATAGTGTTTTTGTTTCTTCATTACGTTTCATATCATCTCCTTGCTCCCCCATGAACATGCAGTAGCAGCAGCTGGGTTAGCACAAGTCATACGGACGGAAGATAGGAGAAGACTTGATGAGCAATGGGCTCAGAGTCTGGCTTATATTAAACTACTACAGGTAAGCGTGTTGTGCTAGATTTCATAAACAGTTGAGTGAAAGATTTATAGATTAGCGTCAATTGAATGGTTGCAGTAGCTGCTGCTTAGAATTCGAACTGACTCTAGCAATGCAAAGGTTGTGGGTTTGAATCCCACCTGGGTGACTTGGTGAGCAAAGTGCTCAGAGTCTGTCTTATATTAAACTACTACAGGTAAGCGTGCTGTGCTAGATTTCATAAATCGTTGAGTTAAAGATATAAATAGCATCAACTGATGGTGATACCTGCTGCTAAGTGCTGCCTCTAGCCATCAGTGTAGCTTGATGGTTAGTCATGCTTAGCAGACACTAATTGTTAGCAAAAAACTACCATAAAACTATTGCGATTTGGGCACCAGTAAACTTTTGCTTAGCAAAGAGTTCTGTCAGTCTTTTCTGCTTAACAGCTTCATGAAATGTGGCCCAGGTTTATGAAATCGGTAACTCTTTTTCTTTTCTTAGCAAGATCTTCTCAGTGGTTTTCAAGTTTCTTGCTGAACATCTTGAGGAAAATGAATCTAGAACTCATTTGAATCTTCTTCTTTCCTCTTTTTTTTTCAACCCCCCAAGTAACGATATCTTTGAACATGTCCGGCGTCTACACTGAATGATTACATGATGGCAAATATGTTGTTGGTGTTTCACATCCTGTACAGGCAGTCTATGGCGAGTGGGGTTAGGGTCCGGGGGAGGGGGGGGGGTCCCCTGACATCATGTGGGGGTAGACCTTGGGGAGGGAAAGTGGTTTATTGGAAGGAAGGAACGTTTCGCCCCCAGCTACTTTTAAACCCACACTTAACAGGTGTTTCCTATTAATGCGTCTTATAACTTGTATGTATTATATGATGCCCTAGTTGTTTTGTTTTCATCTTTGTGAAAATTTGCTTTTCATTAGAGTGGTAGTTAAGTTCATCTAATCAGGGCCCAATTTCATGGCTCTGCTTACCGCCGAATTTTGCGCTTATGATCACGATTCCCCGCTTACGTGCAAGCGCCAAAAGAGATTTGAATGTTGTGGTACAAAGACAAGATCTAAGATTAAGTGGCAGAGAGTTCCAGATGCGTGGCGCAGCTAAAGAAAAGGACCTGTCTCCCCATGAGTGTCGAGACTTGGGTTCAAAGTTTATTTATCCTTGCAGGATGCAGAGGACTGTGGGCAGTAAACACCAACACCAAACAAAACAAAACAAATCAAAGAAAAACAGACACAATAAAATTAGTCCTTGAAAACCTGTGACATATGTAAGATACGTTTTGAGAAAAGATTTGAATGTTGTGGTACAAAGACAAGATCTAAGATTAAGTGGTAGAGAGTTCCAGATGCGTGGCGCAGCTGAAGAAATGGACCTGTCTCCCCATGAGTGTCGAGACTTGGGTTCAAAGTTTATTTATCCTTGCAGGATGCAGAGGACTGTGGGTTTCTACCAGAGGACGTCATGGTGGCAACAGAGTCTATAAACAGGACCGGCGGCCAACAGGGCCAGGAACTCCAATGGCTACAGAGTAACTGGGAAGATTACATCTACACCGTTGTAGCTATGTCCACCAATCATCTGAAGAATGAGGTCGGCCAGAGCGTAGGGGTGGTGACTAGCCAAGAGGCCATGATGGCCCTGAGGAAACATTACGGGTGTGTTGAGAAGGCAGTGGAGGAGTGTGTCGGTGCTGTTCAAAGAAGGGTGAGGATCATTGCAGTTATCCCTTTCATGAAACGCTTATTTAAAGCAATAATTTGATCATATGGACACATCTTTTGTTACTAGTTTTTGTGCAAATGGTGAACCCCCCCCCCCTCCCCTAAAAAATATATATATAAAAATACAGGTCAGAATAGCACCCTCATCAAGAGTCCTCTTTCCCATTCTGAAACCGGAAATTCTTCAATACAACATTGCCACTGTCTTATAGAGCTTTTAAATAAGGGAATCAAAGGGTAGTGACGAGTTCTTAAATGGCCGGTTAAACTTGGCAGGGTCGTTGCCGTGTGATAGAGGTCCGGACTTCGTTGCTCCAATTTAAAATATTGCAACTTCATTTTATTTTACTTCCATTGGAATGACAAAAAACTAGACCGTAACAAACAAATGTTCGCAAAGCTTGACTGCCTTTTTGTGTGTAATCTTGGGTGACCAAAGGAAAGGGTAAATTTAGTCATCTGCACTTTTACTTTTTCAATCTAAAATGAAAGTTGGTACTTTATTTTCTACTTCTACTTTCTCTGCAGGTCTTGAGTCTAGTGGACCTGGGGTTCGATTATCAGCGTGTCTACGAATCCCTGGCCGATGTTGAAGGCAAGACGGACGATGCTTTGATTCGACTCAACAAAGGGCTGGCGAAGGGCTTTGCCGATCGTATCTGGCAAGAAGACAACGAAGACCTTGATACTCAAGAAAGGGTGATTTTAAACCACGGGGCGGAGGATCGACTAGTAACGGTCAATGTACGTATCACTCGCCCATTGAGAAATGGGGAAAGTATAGATAACAATTATTAATTAACAAATAAAATTTATAAGGCGCTATTTCATCAAGATCATAGCACACTAGAAAGAAATGAACCTCGGGGCGGAGGATCGACTAGTAACGGTCAAGGTACGTATTACTCGCACATTGAGAAATGGGGAAAGTATAGATAACAATTATTAATTAACAAATAAAATTTATAAGGCGCTATTTCATCAAGATCATAGCGCACTAGAAAGAAATTAAGAATTAGCATGGAAAAATGTTAGTCTGTAGGACTTTTACGAAATGTAAATAAAGTAACAGATTCCCTAATGACAGTAGGGAGATTGTTCCAAGTCAAAGGCCCAGCTACACTGACAGCTTTTCAAGCGAGTGATGTCAAGTGTGGACCAAAGAAATCGTGGAGGAGTGTAAAGTGGAAGTATAAGAGGTTCAGTTTTGTTCAAGCATTTAAAAACAAGAAGAGCAATTTTAAACTGGTCCGTTCTCTAACTGGTTCCCTAACCTAAGTTCCCTAAGTGATAATGCTGCTAATTAACCCCAATCTGCCTAACTGTGGGATTTCCTGTAGAACACCAAAAGGCAGTTAGCACCTTAGACCCGGTTCATGTACTTCCTCCGAATGCGGAGCGAAATTTTGCGTCACATGGCTGTTTTCGCACAAATGTTTCGCAGAAGCACAGCTCAATCGTTGTGTGAATTTGTGTAGATGAACAAGAAGTTAGTGTCTTACTTTGTACTGTCATAACTAGTGATATGATATGAGATAGGAAACAAGGCCAATTATTAACGACTAGGCCTTGAGTTTCAACTTAGCGAGGGCAAGCCCATTGTCAGGTTGCAAAGGGCACTTCCATTTGTAAATCTTAAAGTCAATGGGATACTTTTGGAGAGGCACCAGGAGCAGATTTCACAAAGCAATAAAATCCATCGCAAGACTAAATGGTCATAGTGACTTGTATTGTGACATCACACTTTTCTTAGCAACTACGATTGATTTACAGTTACGATCAATCTAAGATCTTTGTGAAATCAACCCCAGGGCCAAGACTAGGGAGACTTAATACCCATAACAAGTTCAAAGAGGATCTCAAAGAGGCTCTCACTGCTGTTTTTCACTAGATTTTTGTGTTTCCTTTCTTGTGCCATGAGTGCACTTGTGATGGATACCTGCTCTTTAAAGGCAGTGGACACTATTGGTAATTACTTATAAAATAATTATTAGCATAAAACCTTTCATGGTAATGAGTAATGGGGAGAGTTTGATAGTATAAAACATTGTGAGAAGCGGCTCCCTCTGAAGTGACGTAGTTTTTGAGAAAGAAGTAATTTTCCATGAATTTGATTTCGAGACCTTAAGTTTAGAATTTGAAGTCTCAAAATCAACCATCTAAAAGCACACAACTTTAGTGTGACAAGGGTATTTTTTCTTTCAATTTCGATAACCGATTGAGCTTAAATTTTCACAGGTTTGTTATTTTATGCATATGTTGAGATACACCAAGTGAGTAGACTGGTCTTTGACAATTACCAATAGTGTCCACTGTCTTTAAAAGTATTCTTTTTATTCTTGTTATTATGAAGGCCATGGCCTCTGTATTCCTTCAAGCCTGAGGGATGGTTCTTAATGTCGTCTTTCAAAAACCATTGATAAATAAAATTGGTCTTTAACTCTCACAGAGGCGCCTTCGTCTCCTTCTAGCGGACTACGAACTTCCCAGCTGGGGTCGCGCTGAAACCGCGGCCCGATTGATCGATACAAGAAAGTACGCGACGGAGGACGCTATCATCGCTGCTCGGGAGTGTGGAGACTTCCAGAGAGCTACCCAGTACTTGGAAAAGACATGCTCGATTTGCTACACGGAGTTTCCCATGAATAAGGTCAGACAGGTTTATTTATTTATTAATTTATTGTTTTATTTAGATTTGAAAGGTCAAGGGTCGGTTTAACAAAGATAGTCCTAATTTGAGGCTACCCCTAACCTAAGACAAGTAACTCGTCCTAACTATGGTTAAGACTAGTCTTTAATAATTCTTTGTGAAATGCACCCCTTTAAACGTTTGGTAATGACTCTGAAAATGAATGCCATTAAAAACTTACTTGGTAAGAAGTTCAGCAGCTTAAGAATGCATTTTGAGGAGCTTTTTACTTTGAAGTATAGTGGTTATTGAAAAACAAATTAGTTGTATCCCGTAAATTTGAATATGAGAAGTGTTACTGACGGTGATTCCCGTACTTGATTATGGTAACCAGCCAAACAAAAATATTCCACCTGTACAGACCGTGACTGGTATCCAGCTCATTTACGTATGCTCAGCAAAAAAATGTTTCCTCCATGCTTAAGCAGCTTCATAAAGTTGTATGGTATGCAGAATGGGCTAAATACCAATGGATACAAACTATACCTTTACCCCAACCCCCCATAACACACTTTTAGCAAAAAAGGATTTGATAAGACTTCATCCGTTTCTCCTGTACCATCCACAACAGTTAAACACCTTGATTTTTTTTTATGATTTTTTGTTTTGCAAGTCGCCAGACACACAAGGCCTGAAGGCCACTTCAAGGTGTGGGCTACAATTATTTTTGTCCAGAGGCCGTTGCCACCTACTCCTAGGACTGAAACAGGGTTACCCCTTTTACAGTCCATACGGATGTAGGCTTGGGTATCATCAGTCCGAAGCCTGGCCGGTAGAGCAGAAAGCGCTACATGTACCTCCCCAATTTTATGTAGCAAGTGTCACGACCGGGATTCGAACCCACACTCTGCTGATCAAACAGCAGAGCTTGAATCCGGTGCTCTTAACCGCTCAGCCATAATAAACTGTTGGTGCAAGATCTTCTTGGAGTGATCTGCTTTAAGGATATAAACACGTAACCACCTCTAGGCACCCCTCCCATAAGACACTTTTAGCAAATGAGGATTTGATAAGACTTCATCCGTTTCTCCTGTACCATCCACAACAGTTAAACACCTTGATAAACTGTCAGTGCACGATCTGCTTGGAGTGTCTCCAGAATCACTTCACCGTAGTGGTTCGTGATCGTAACATCCTCAACGCCACCTGTCCAGCCTGCGACATGCCGGACCTGAGAGAGGGTGAGGTCGACGCCATGTCGGACTACTTTGGATTCTTAGATATGCTGGTGAGGGTTTATTAGTATTATTTTTTATGTTTCTACCGGGCAATCTCAGTGGTCTAGTTGGTAAAGCAGCAGTGTAGGAGCTAAAGCTTTTGCTGCAACTGGGCCAAAATGCTGGAATCGTCTTCCTCAATCTGTTCGTTTAACCAATTCCCTGAGTTCCTTTTAAAATCGCACCTCTAGCCTAAGTTACTCTAGCTTGAATCATTGTTCATTGCGTAGTTTTGTCTGTAAAACATGTAGTTTATCTTTTTGTTTGGTTGCTATTGTATTTTGTAAGCGCTTTGTATCGCTTTGTAAAAAGCGCTATATAAGTATTGTTATTATTGAAGATATCTACTCTACACTAGATTGGAAAAGGTCCTGGGTTTGAATACCACCATAGTAGAATGTACCTGTTGTTTTTTTTCTTCAGCAAACTCAGGAAAGTACTGATTATCAGCGGTGTAAGGGTAAAACCAAGTAGTTATTTTTTGATCTCTGATGGAAACTTAACATCTATTGTATAACTTTGGTAATGAAACCAGCGATGCCTCATAAAAATGAACTACAAATCGCTGTAGCTCACAAGCCTGAGTACACCTGTAAACAAGATTGTGTGTGTAGGTGGGAACCAGAAACACCGGGGTTAACCCCTTTGCGATTCGTAGTTGGTTCGGTATTTTAACACAAATCAACTGTTTTTCCACTCAGAAACATTTTGCGTGTTTTCATGTCAGTCTACTTGAAGTGGTTTAACCATAATGAGTATGTTTAGGCATAAAAAAATGTTATGTCGGGCCCAAAAATATATATTAGGTAGGGATTTAAAAAATGTTTCCCCTCCCAGCAACGAAAATTACATGTTTTCTAATTGTTTCAAAAGCCAGTAGTACATTGTATACACAATAACAACAGAAAACAAGGCTACACACAACAAATAGTATATTTTTAAACTCTTGATGACATTTATTTTTATTTTTATGCCTTTAATAGATTTTAATCATTAAATTTCTTCCCTTGAAAAACATTAAAACATCCAGGGTCGGCCGTATTTTTAGGGTAGGTCGAGTTACGCCAACAAAACATTTTGCCTTAGGTTCATACTCTGATCCAGCTGAAGAAAAAGTCTGTGCACCAAACCACCCGAACATACATGTAAATGAATCTTAACCAAGTGAATCTTTTTCTGGCAGCTGAAAGGCTTTTTGGATGAAGCCACGTACGGTTTGTTCCAGAATAAACTGCTGATGTGGAACCTCATGAAGCAGGATGACTTCAGATGGTGTTCACATGTAAGTATAAAACTCACTCTTAGGATTCAGGCATATGTGGGATGTCCTAGCCAAGTGGTTAAAGGCATCGGACACTATTGGTAATTACTCAAAATAATTGTTAGCATGAAAACATAATTGGTAAAGAGCAATGGAGAGCTGTTGATATAGTTCCTGGTTTGAATGTCTGCTTATGGCGCAACACCACCTTGTTTAAAAGGAACGTTACAGAATTTGTAAGAAACAAAATGCATGAAGATCACAGATTTACATTAAATTTGCACGGTCTAATGATGATAAAAGTAGAAAACCTCCCTTGAAATATTTCTGTATACAATGTCAAAATTGATGAGAAGTAAATAATCTAACTCCACTGAGGTTATCGCTCAGTGAGCATTTTAATTTTTTTTTTTTTTTTCATACATGTTATACAAAATCTGTTTCGGTGTGTCACTTTTTTTTCGTGACCCAGATAGCAGATCAACTTCTACATATTCCTCCTTTTATGTATATGGTGGATTACTTACACTGCCAGCAACTGTTTTGTTAGCAAAACCATTTCTGTAATGTTCCTGTAACCATCGCCTGGTGCTATGTAAAAGGATTAGGTCTCATGACTCAAACGCAGTCACATTAATTTCTTGCAGGAACATACTGAATAATGAATGAGGCGCCTTAATTAGCACCACTGAGTGACCAATATGAGCGCTTTATAAGAAGCCTCTATTATTTATTTTGTATTATTATTATAGGAGGTATCCAAGGTTTTTGCTTTTGCTGATATCAGCCTTCTGTTTAGTTGGCAAAAGAGTTGTACTTTGGCAGCATATTTTTTTATCTGCACCATGTCATATTTTTTTATAAGAAGCCACTGATACTTTTATTATTTGTATCGTTTCATTGTGAAATGTTATCTTTCTTTGCAGTGTGGCAACGGCTTCATCAACGAAGCCCCCGGTCGACGTAAAATGCGTTGCCCAGAGTGCAACAAACTTACGTGTTTCCAGTGCAAGAAACCGGTATGTAATTCTGACGCAATCTAAATTGTCAAACCCATTAATTTCTTTTTGGTGTGGCCTGCGAATGTGTCCCTTATCAAGTTAGTCCATGCACCCTGCTTTCATTTCTTAATGGCTTTTTTTTTTTTTGGTGGTTTGGGGGGCGGGGGGCATAAAGTGCTCATTCCCTTACCACTGTGGCCCTGGTTTGATTCTATGCTGGGGTCGTAGGCGAGTATTGTTGTACGATCGTTCTGCCCTGTGCCACAAGGTTCCATCCCCTCCAGTTTTTTCTCCTTGCGAAAAAACACTTTCAATCTCTGGCTGTATTCTGTGCTCATATTATGGGTGACGCGGAAATTCTCAATGAAAAAAGAAGATCTAATGAACTCATTTCTAGTTAAAGCGCCATCTATCTATTGCCCTCTTTGCACTCTAATTGTTTCGTGCTCGAAAGCTGTCACATTTGGCACTCACAGTTAAAGTTTTTTTTCCCCAATAGCCTACCACAACCCTTTAAATCATGATGGCACCACATATCAACATAAGCCGGTCAGCTTTGTGCTTGTTCATGGGTAAAAAAAACCTGAAATCTAGTTGTTTTTTATATACTTTGTTTTACTAGTGGATGGATCAACATGAGAACATAACCTGTGATGAATTTCAAGCATGGAAAGAGGCGAATGATCCCAACGCACAGCTCCAAGGGTTGGCCATACACCTCAAGGAAAATGGAATCGGTAAGTCAAGTCTGGTACCCAACCACCCCAGACCCGTCAAACTTGTAAAACTTGATTATCGTTTGTTTGATTGCATTGGTCTGAGTAACGCACTAGTAACCAGGGGCCTTTCTCAAACCTCGGGCTAAGGCTCCGGCTTAGGCTTTGCGTGCTGATGTTTGTGCAGTGTACGCGCTGCTCTAACATGCAGTTTAAAGACACTGGACACTATTGGTAATTGTCAAAGACCAGTCTTCTCACTTGGTGTATTTCAACATATGCATAAAATAACAAACCTGTAAAAAATTTGAGCTCGGTTAATCACTATGAAAGAAAAGAAACACCCTTGAAGTTGTGTGCTTTCAGATGCTTGATTTCGAGACCTCAAATTCTAAACTTGAGGTCTCGAAATCAAATTTGTGGAAAAGTACTTCTTTCTTGAAAACTACTCCTCTTCAGAGGGAGCCGTTTCTGACAATGTTTTATACTATCAACCTCTCCCTATTACTTGTTACCAAGTAAAGTTTTATGCTGATAATTATTTTCAGTAATTACCAATAGTGTCCACTGCCTTTAAAGGCTGAGCTGCGTACATGTCGCGCAGAGCCTGACCCAAAACCCAAGCCAAGGTTTGAGTAAGGCCTTTGGCTTGGGCTCTGTCTCCGGGATAGGCTCTGCACGCTGCGTATGTAGTGGAATTGACGCTTGGCTTTTATCCTGCATTTTTCTGAGCAGCCGTACTTATGCGGTGGTTTGAACATCAGCAGACGGACCCTGGAGCCTAAAGGCCGGTTTATATTTGGTCGTGCGATTGTTGCGCTATGGTCGCGCGATCATATAAAGAAACAGTTTTTAGGCGTCAGCGAGGACTATAAACTGTTTCGTGCTTCAAGATGTCCATCGCTGGACCATCACGCGACCAACTATAAACCGGGCTTAAGATGGAGGACTGGTGGTCTTAGCATTTGATCTTAAACCCAGACCTTCGTCAAAAGGCATAGAACTAAGTACATAGACTAGGTCCCTTTATATTGTTAACTTATTTGATTTGATTTGATTGCAAAGTTTTAGGTCATGTGAAAAACTGTTACAAAGACATAATTTCAAGTTTGATTTGAAAACTTTGCATGGTGAGAATATTATTTAGGTGAGGTTTTCTGTAGTACCATGTGTAAATAAATCTCCTTTGAGAAATGTTGGTTCTTTCAAGTTAAAAAGGAAAATGGCTTTATCATTTTGATGACATCATCTTTAATTTGTAATGTGCACATGCTCAGAACTACGTAAACAATGAACATCTACCTGGTAAGTCTTGCTGGCACCTAGCGTTACAAAATCTCACATTAGTGCCAATCAAATAGAAGAAATGTGGGAGGAAAATCCCTAAAAGGGGAAACCCCACGCAGATCAGGCAGGGACTGAAAACCCAATCCACATAAAAGGCCCCAGTCAGAAAGGTGGGATTTGAACCAGGGTCTATAGAGGTGAAATGCAGGGAAGGAAACCACTTGTATAACCCGATCCCCTGTTTTTGTATGTACTTTTTCATGAGTGAAGTAAGAAGTTGTTTGTCAAGTTTTTCGTTATACATTGATCTTATTGTCATCATTATCATTGTCATCATCACAATCGTCATAAAATTCACTAATACTTCGAAAGTACAAAACTTTTATAAATCTTAACGAAAGAAAACAAATCTCGGAGGGTGTTTAATCACACCAGGTGGTTGAGTGACATTTTGGAAAGATTAATTTCATCTCATCTTGTCGTAAATAATTTGTTTGTTTTTGTTTTTAATGAAACTGTCCCCTTGAGCAGACTAATAAATGCGGCAGTAAAAGCTATTTTGACATTTTAGGAAGATGTGTTACTTCATGGTAGACTCTGTCGTTAATCATCACCATCGTCATAAAGTACAAAACTCTTATGAATCTGTCGTTCATCATCACCATCATCATAAAATATAAAACTGAATCTCAGAGGGTGTTTAATTACATGTTTTAATTGTCATTTCGTAAATTGCTCGTTTGTTTTTGTTTTTAATGAAACCGTCCCCTTGAGCAGACACTCAAAGACGGAAGTAAAATTAATTTTGACATTTTTGGGAGATGTGTTACTTCATGGGAAACTCTGTCGTTTAATTTATTATTAAACCACTTAGATAACAAATGATTATTAAACATAATAAAACAATACAAACAAAAGGAGCATTAAGGGCTATAAGATATTAAAGACAGTGGACACTATTGGTATTTGTCAAAGACTAGCCTTCACAGTTGGTGTATCTCAAAATATGCATAAAATAACAAACCTGTGAAAATTTGAGCTTAATCGGTCGTCGAAGTTGCGAGATAATAATGAAAGAAAAAACACCCTGGTTACACGAAGTTGTGTGCTTCCAGATGCTTGACTTCGTGACCTCAATTTCTAAACCTGAGGTCTTGAAATCAAATTCGTCGAAAAGTACTTCTTTCCCAAAAACCACGTCACTTCAGAGGGAGCCGTTTCTCACATTGTATTATACCATCAACCTCTCCCCATTACTCGTTACCAAGTGAGGTTTTATGCTGATAATTATTTTGAGTAATTACCAATAGTGTCCACTGCCTTTAAACATGCTAAAACAATACAAAACAAAAGACCATTAAGGGATAAAAGATATTAAACTGCATATCAAAGTAATAAATAATAAAAAACATACTGATACTAAATTTTTAAAGACTTTTTTCTCCCTTCTTTTATCTATTTGTAGATTGTCCAAAATGCAAGATGAGGTATGAGTTGGCAAAGGGCGGATGTATGCACTTCAAATGTGGCATGTGCACTCATGAGTTTTGTAGCGGCTGCAATGCTCCTTTCAAAAAGGTAACCAGAAGTAAAGATCTAATGAGAGCCACAATTTCATCCCTGTGGTTATAATGAAATTTGGACATGCTGTTTGTGTATGAAATGACAATCAAATGTTGTCGTTTGTTTGTTTACTTGAACAATGGTGACGTCAAATCAGTTGACAATGCCCAATTTCATAGAGCTGCTTAAGAATAAAAAGTAGCTAAGCATAACAAAATTAGGCTTACCAGAACTTGTGACTGGTATCCTGCTCATTTCTGCTGATCATACAATTGTTATGAGCAATTCTTTTCTGCTTAAGTGGCTCTATAAAGTGGCCCTGGTGACAAGATTGAAATTATTTTATTTTTCAAATTTTTAGACAAAACTGAATCGAGCCTTGAACCTATCACAGACAACTGAACCTCTACAACAATATGACACCTGGAAAATGAGGTCTGTGTCAAATTATGTCACATAATAGTGTCACCCGCTGCTTTGAAAAATCTCACGCATAGCTGGCCTCTGGACTTCGCATCTCTGCGTAGGTTTAAAACCCACCCGAGTAACATGCCTGTGATATTTTTCTCACAGGACTCTGGGAAAGTACTGCGTATACAGTGCTAACACACATCGGTGTATGGGTAAAAAACAAAAATTTATAGATCTTAGACAAATTTTGTTCTTACCAATTCTGTAATGTTCCTTTAATTATCTTCTGTTCCTGTAGGATTGCCGTAAGTTTTCAAATTGTCTAGGTAAGGGCCTTCATGCCCATCATCCCAGAGATTGTCTCTTTTATCTTCGAGACCTCGACATCAACACACTCAAAAAACATCTCAAGGTACGTTTGTGTTTTTCTCTTACACAACCTCAGCCAGAAACAAACAGAAATACATGTATTTGAGATCTCACAACGGTTTTGTTAATGTGACACTGCTTCCTTTGGTACATAGCTCCCTCCTTGTTTTATTTGCTGAGGTTTTTATCTACCGATTTTGGTTGTAATGCATGTATATTGACTTATGTTGTTGTTGTTTTGATTTTCATTGCATTAGTTTGTCTTTACTGCTCATGTTACTTTTTCAATGATGTATTTCCTTATTTGAATGATCTGCCTCACTGGGTTCCTGTGTTTTGTGTCATGACTTGTGAAAGTCAAATGTTTTTATAATGAAATAAATATTTTTTTTTTGTGAATGACTTTTTCTTTGTGTCTTTGTTTGATGAGATTCAAGGCACAAAAGCAGATGGATAACTTTCTTCAGCTGTGTCTTTACTTATGGAACATCTTAATCCCGGATTTTGTAACATATTAATCCAAGATTTTGTAACATATTAATCCAAGATTTTGGAACATATTAATCCCAGATTGTGAAACATCTTAATCCAAGATTGTGAAGCGTCTTAATCCCAGATTGTGAAACATCTTAATCCCAGATTTTGTAACATCTCAATCTCGGATTTGGGAATATCTTTATCCCGGATTTTGTAAGATCTTAATCCCTGATTTTGCAACATCTTATTACTGGATTTCAGAATATTATAATCCCAGATTATCTTAATCCCAGATTATGCTAACTTGTATTCATCGCTGTCATTCATCCCTCTTGACTCTTTTAATATTGACTGTGTAGAATCTAACTACCCTTACTTATCTTAAATTGATTGTGTGCAAATCTTGAATTGATTGTGTGCAATTTGCTCTTATCCCCTTGCATCATTGTTATTTGCATTGTTTTGTTTGTAAAACATGTTTGTTTTGTTGCTTTTGTATCTCTTTTGTATCGCTTCTGTAAAAAGCGCAATATAAGTAAGTTTATTATAGGTTTTCTCGGTCAATTTCGGCAAACGAGCAGCCAATTTAACCACCAAGCTATTCTATTTCGTGCGAAATCGAATGCTACTGAAAATTGTTATTCGAATTCGTTTTATGATTAGTCAAATGTAATGTTGCGCCATTCGATTTAACAAAATAATCATTCAATTTATAATTCATCAAAGCAGCATTCAAATTCGTAGACGCTTCTTGAGGCGTGTGTGCCACGAAAAAGAATGACGATACGCTAAATTGAACAGAGTGCTTAAGGAATTTGACTCGACTCAAAATGAAATTGAATGGCCAAATTCTGAATTTGAAACGCAGTAACAACTGGAGAGGCAAAACAGCTTTAATTTGAACGCATGAAAATGAAATTGACTGCTCATTTGCCGAATTTGACCGAGAAAACCTATATTATTACTAGTGTTGGCTTACAGTTTGTAGGAATGTGAGATTTCCTCTTATTACATAAGCTGATTTCCTCTTTGGTTGTTTTTTATTTTTCCTTTTTTTCCCTTTACTTTCTGTATACAAAAAGTAGGAATGGTATCTTCTCCTCTTTTTTTCTTGCCCGGTTTTCTCTTTTTCTCCACTTTCATGGAACATTAATCACATGCCTTATAGTTTGTTCAATGGTTAAATTTGTAAACTTTAAATTCTGTAGTTTGTTATTTTGTTTGCCATGAGTCTCTGAGGCAGACACAGATGCATAGGAATGTTATACTTATGTTCACTAATAATTTATAAAAGTGTACTTTTTTTTATCTAGATATGTTTTTACTCAGGCCTAGTATTATTGACCAATTGGTTTGCAAACTTTTAGAGATTGAAGATTTGTCAATAATTATGTGCATTTGTAAACCATTATGTTCATTTAGTTTCAGGCTTATTGTTGCACGATCTGTTTAGCTTAGGCAGATCCCTGGATACAAACCACTGTAGCAATTCAACCGTTACAGTAAGATAGGTTTTCCAGCTGTTAAAAGGGTTATGATTTTGGAACAAATAAAAAGTGTTTTTTAACGATGTGTCATTGAACCAATGGTCATTGCAGAAGCACAACATTGACTACAAGCGAAACCATCCCGCTAGTCAGGAAGCAGTGTGTACTGTCATGGAGCAAAAAGAGGGGCCAGGAGGCCTGGCAGACGCCCTCTGTGGCCGGGATACTGTCCGCTCTGGTCTTTGCGAGTAAGTTCTTTGACTTTCTTAGATGTTTCTCTATAGATGCATACTGAGAGTCCTTGTGCATGGGAGCGTAGTGAGCGTCTCAAACATTCTGCATGTTCATGGTGCAAAATAACATTCCCATTTGCAACGACTGCCCACAATACATTGGGATGCCAATCTCGGTTGTCCAGTTGGTAAGACATCTGGTCTAGATTTGCAACGGTCGAGAGGGGATGGTTTCAAATCCAATGCCTGCGATTGTTTTTTCTCCACAGAACTCAGGAAAGTACTGAGAATACAGGGCATTACAAATGAACGATTTCCCTTGTATAGCAGAGCAAATATCGTACAAACTGGATTGGCATGTCACTATCAGCATTCAGTGTGTACAAAATAAGTTCAGTCGAAATTTCTTGCAATCAAAATTGCTTAACAAAATCGTTCTTTAGACACACATCAGTGCAAGAGTAAAAACCAAAATTAATATGGTGTTATTTTGTTCTGTTTGTACTTGAGGATACACTACAAGGAGTACTTGGTCAGTAAGATGAACCAGAATCGCATTGATCCTGCCGATGGGTTTAACATAGAGGGTCTATGCATCATTCTATTTAGGAATAACCTTCCTTCACCAGCCAGGGCAGATAACGAACCTGAGGCTACCTACAGGGAGAGGATGCTACAGGTAATAATCTTCAAGATTTATCTTCAAGTACGCGCTTATCCACCAATCAGATTGGCAGAATGGAGTGGTGATAAAAACCTATATTGCACGGCTAATATCACTACCATGCGTATTGTGTGTTCTACATGTACACGTATGTCACGCGCCAAGTTTGCTTGAAGATAAATACGTTATCACACGCGTGCTCGTGGAAATACAGAAAATATAGCGCCTCTGCGTCCCGTATCCAAATGGGATGCAGAAGCGCTATATTTTTCCGTATTCCACTCGCGCTTGTGTGACAATTTACATTGTTCCTTCGATAATACGCTGGTACCAAAGACTTCTAGGAAGTACCACACCTTCCCAGGCAAGCATTGGATGCATGGGTTTATCCTTGTATAGCTGGTATGATCAGGAATTACCATGGCTTGATGTACTGTGGATTTGGTCTCCACGGTCTCCATGGGCCGAATTTCAGAAAAACTAAGATTTATGTTAAAGGCAGTGGACACTATTGGTAATTGTCAAAGACTTGTCTCTTAATTTGGTGTATCTCAACATATGCATAAAATAACAAACCTGTGAAAATTTGAGCTCAATTGGTTGTCGAAGTTGCGAGATAATAATGAAAGAAAAAACACCCTTATCACACAAAGTTGTGTGCTTTCAGATGCTTGATTTCGAGACCTCAAATTCTAATTCTGAGGTATCAAAATTCAAATTTGTGGAAAATTACTTTCTTTTCAAAAACTACGTTACTTCAGAGGGAGTCGTTTCTCAACGTGTATTAACAACTTGTTACCAAATAAGGTTTTATGCTAATAATTATTTTTAGTACTAACATGTACCAAAAGTGTCCACTGCCTTTAAAAAACTGGAAAAAATTGTGATTAAATGGCCATATACATGTAGGTCAGCCCTTGTACCTTATAAATTATTAGGAAACCTTGTGGCTTGTGTACTGTGGACTTAGTCTCCCCAGTCTCTTGTGGTATTTTGTGGCAAGGAGTAGTTGGGTTGGAGAGTGTACCAACACACTGTTACCACAGACTACCATGCAGTCCCATACCTTTTAGCATTGGGGTGCATCCATGGGTTTTTTCTGTACTACCTATGGTATGATCAGGAAACCCCATGGCTTGTGTACTGTGGACTTAGTCTCCACAGTCTCTTGTGGTATTTTGTGGCAAGGAGTAGTTGGGTTGGAGAGTGTACCAACACACTGTTACCACAGACTACCATGCAGTCCCATACCTTTTAGCATTGGGGTGCATCCATGGGTTTTTTTCTGTACTACCTATGGTATGATCAGGAAACCCCATGGCTTGTGTACTGCGGACTTGGTCTCCTGTGGTTTTTTTGTGGCTGAAGCTTGTTGGTAGAGTGCACTGATATTAATAGGGTTTTACCGTCCTTTACTCTTGTACCACAGATTGCCACAAAGTACCATACCTTCTTGGCTAGCATTGGGGGTAACATGGAGGCGATTGCTTCTGTTGCCTCCAATGAAGTATCAGGCGTACAGTTGACAGTGATTCTCTTGTAATAAAATATCCTCAATTTTGTTTTTGCTTAAACAGGAGGTGAAAAGAAATCTGCCTCTAGAAGAGAAGAATCCAAGAGATAGAAGTCAGTCGGTAAATTGAAATTAATCTTTTGGAAATACTTGAGTGTTTCAACCTAGATGAAACCTGCAGGAGATACTCCGTGAAAATTTATATGAAATCTTCCGGAGATACTCAGTGAGTGTTGCAGCTTAGATGAAATCGGGAAATTTTTGGATTCTTTAACCAATGTCCGCCTGACTGGTTTGAAAACATAAATACTGTTCCTGCCGAAGCCCATGTAGCGCTCATTTACTTGCAAATGATCATACAATTTCAGCAAACTGTACATAGTTGTCTCTTATGTGATTATGAATTTTCCAACTGATACCACTAGAAATGTTAGTATAAAGAAACACTTTGTTATGGGTACTGTTTGCATACGAGTTTCCCTGTACCTAAGCGATTTATGTTTCTTAAGAAAATCCCATAGATTAAGGCTGAAAGGTTTGGTTTTTCACCATCATGTTGACGCACCAATATTTTTCCCAGCTAGAATTCGGGTGCTGTTCATAATATTGTATTTTCTTGTCTCATTGCATTACCACATTTTCCACTACGGAGCATGCACGGACTATCCAATCAAGCAAAAAGCTTTTGTTTCACCCACACAAAGCAAACAGGTAGTAGTCAAAGCATGGCGGTAGAAACCTCCATGGTCCAAGCAAGCAATGCTGGAACTCTGCCAATGTGTTGGTCAACTCTGTAATCCCCAATTACAGGCCTTTGTCCTACTGATTGAAAGAGAGGGATTACAGACCTTTGTCCTACTGATTGAAAGAAAGGGATTACAGGCCTTTGTCCTACTGATTGAAAGAAAGGGATAACGGGGCTTCTAGGGGTTTCAGGGGCCAATTTCACAAAGATCTAAGATTGATCTAACTGCAAATCAATTGTAGTTGCAAAGTGAAGTGTGATGTCACAATACAAATCACTATGGTAATACTGAAAATGTGTCTTGCAATAAACTGTAGTTGTATTCAATTTATTAGTTAAACAAATGCGCTGGGGGCTTGACAAAAGGCCATGAATTGAACGCCCTTTTCTGCAGTCATTTCAAGCTATCTGAGGGCCCAAATTCAAAGAGCTGTCTAAAACACAAGAAGTCTCCGTAGCTATGAAACACAACATACTTACTTATAAAAACATAAGGTTATATATGTTTTCTCGGTCAATTTCGGAAAATGAGCAGCTAATTTAACCACCAGCTTATTATACGCAGTACTTACCAGAGCTCTGTAAAAAAAAATTTACAGGCATATTTCCCGGGTGGGTTTTGAACCCACGACCTTTGCAATTCTAGAGCAGTGTCTATTCAAACTTGCCAATCGAGAATAAGGTTACCAGCCAGAATACTGTGTCAAATGTACCATAACTGGACTGGTACCCTGCTCGTTTTTTGCTTAGCAGAAATTTCTCAAGCAATTTTCTCTGAATTGGATCCTGCTCATATTCAAAAATTGATTGGCCATATCAATGTAGTCAGACATTTTGCGGTTAAAGGCAGTGGACTCTATTGGTAAATTCTCAAAATAATTATCACCATAAAACCTCACTCGGTAACGAGTAATGGGGAGCTGTTGATGGTATAAAATACTGTGAGAAACGGCTCCCTCTGAAGTAGCATAGTTTTCGAGAAAGAAGTAATTTTCCACGAATTTGAGTTCGAGACCTCAAGTTTAGAATTTGAGGTTCTCGAAATCAAGCACCTGAAAGCACACAACTTTGTGTGACAAGGGTGTTTTTTCTTTCATAGTTATCTCGCAACTCCGACGACCAATCAAACTCAAATATTCACAGGTTTGTTATTTTATGCCTGTGCAGATATACACCAAGTGAGAAGACTGGTCTTTGACAATTACCAATAGTGTCCACAGAGTATTAAAAGAAAATCATCACTTAATACTAAACACAGGCCATGTTTGCATCTTTGAAGTACAGCTGTACAGCTGAATAGGGGTATGTTTTTGTCTGTGCTCTTTTGTAAAACAGATGTATATACATTTCTGTGTAATAAACCTATTGGATAATCTTCAAACGATATTACCAAAAGCTAAAAAGCATGTATTATAAAGAGATTCAAATACTTAGTTTTTTTTTTTTTTTTTCATTCATTGTATAATGCATAGTGATAATAATTAGTGTGCTTGTTTATAATGGTTGTTCCGATGGTAAGAAACACAATGAGGTTTGTCAGAGGCAAAGGTCGTCTATTCAGACCTGTTTTAGGTCAAGGAACCAATTTTCATAGAGCTGCTTAAGCAAAAAAAAAAATAGCTAAGCACAACAAAATTGTGGTTACCAGAGTAAAGTTACCAGCCAAACTGCTATTTCTCATGTACAATTTGTGACTGGGATCCTGCAAATGTTTGTTTAACAGACATGTTTTAAGCATTGTTTTCTGCTTATTTATAAGCAGCTCTATGATGTTGGGCCCTGTTCTGTACATGGCTCAATTCATAAAGCCTGTAAGCACAAAACTTGCTTATCACGAACAACTTTTGTTTAATAAAAAATAAGATATCAGCCAGAATGCCATACAGCTACCATGTTGCTGTTACATGTAGCTTGGTAACTTTCTTGCTTAGCAAAGAAGTTTGACTAGCATCATTTTCTGCTAAGCAGCTTTATGTTATTGGGAAATTGGGCCCTGACGACACCCCTGATGGGATTTATTTTTAATTATCAGTGTAATAATATAGTAAATGATGTACAGTTATCAATGTAAACTTGGTTGAGTTGTTTTCAGTGAAAAGTTCATGTGATGAACTGTCAACTGTGAACACTGGTGGCTTTATGCCAGATATTTAATATCGTTAAAGGTTTGCAAATGTCAATGGGAGACGTTTGGACGCTAGGTGGCAGCAGACTTACCATGTAAATTGTAAGTCTGCTGCCACCTACCTAGAGTCCCCAAATGTCTCCCATTGGTTTCTACCATGCTATATTATACTTAATTGTTATCAGTACTATAACATGCGTAATTTTAACAGTCAGATTCTCTTATTTGCAATAAAGTCAGATAGTTGCATAGTAATGTTATTTCAAAAGTTGTTGGTGTGAAGATCTTTCACAGTGAGGACTTGCCGCTCTTGTAAGTTATTCCACAAACAAACATTGTGGGGTTGGCAATTTGGGGAATCGGACTTGGGACTGTTTTCAGCAAGGCACTACTTCCTGCTAAATCCGCAGGACCAACTGGCTCCCAGAGGACAAACTGGCAGTGAATCCGTGTACAGACACTGTACAGGCACGGGGCTGCTCATACAAATTAAAGGGAATGTGCTTTCTTCTAACTCGATTAATAGAGGGAATCCTTAAATAAAACCAGGATTTTTAAATATTTTATAAATCTAAACAGCAGGGGAGTTATGCCTCCGGAGGACAGAATCTCATTCCACTCTGCCTTTAAACAAAGGAAGTTAATTAAGACGTCATCACGATCTGGGCCAAAGTTCATGATGGCTCAGCTAACCGCTGAATTCCGCTCACATGTACAATCGCCAAGCGCAGAATGCAAACGTACGGGAAGGAGAGGCCAGAATTCCCCGCTATGATCCGTGAAATACGCTTGCCTTAAGGAATTCCCTGCTTCCGCAAGCACTGTTCGATATTAAAGTCGTAATCAGAGTCAAGAAATTGGGAAGTGTGGGCGCGCAGCCAACTTGGGAGTCCGCATCTAATGATACGTTTTTAAAGGCACTTAGACAACTTGGTAAAAGATCAAAGACCAGTATTTCCACTTGGTGTGCCCGGCCTTATCCCAACATATGCACACAATACCAATTCTGTGAATATTTCGACATAATTGGTTATTAAAGAGTTGCAAGAGATTAATATCACAGAAGAACACGACCCTTGTTACGTAATTAGTAAGTGTGCTTTCACATGCCTTCCCCCTTATTAAAATGATATATGCCTGAAATAATATGTTATTATTAGTCGAGAGAGAACTCCTCTTTCTCAAAAACTATTTAACTGCACGCAGAGGGAAACGTTTCTCACAATGTCTTTCAATACCAACCGCTGTCCAATACTCGTTACCAAGAAAGTTTTTATGCTTACAATTATGTTGAGTATTTACCAATAGTGTCCGGTACCTTTAAACTGCCATTGATCCCCATTAATATTAATATTGGTACATGTTTACTGTGAAGTCTGCATTCATTATGATGTATAGCACCAAATATTTGTCTGATAAATCCTAAACGATATTTCCCAAAGGGGGCGCACTCAATAAGGAAATCCGTTGTCTTGAGGATGATTGTATTTCACAATTGGAAGTTGTGTATAAAAACCGTATTCCCATGGGTTTATTTGACGTAGTCTCTAACCCATAAATCTCTTGCGGGGGCATCCTGCAACATTATATGCCAAAATAACAAATCTGTGATCAAGTTGGCTCAATTGGTAATCAAAGAAAAAGCAACCTTGTTAATGCACAAAATGTGTGTGCTGCTTTCATATGCCCGCCGAGAAAGGCTCAGGCCCGAAGTCTTTCTCAGATTCATGTTTTTTTTTCAGTGAGAAATTTAACCTCTTTCTTTACAATATTATACGTTATTCAGATGGAGTCGTTTATCGCAGTGTGTATTACTATCATCAACAGCTCTCCATTGCTCGTTGCAAAGATGCGGTGATATATATTGTGGGTATAAATTTACCAAACGTATTAAATATGAGGGCCTTTATAACGATTTTTTTTTTTTTTTTTTTTTTTTTTCTTACACATTTTTAGGTAAACACGAGAGACTGTAATGATCAGACGGGGTTAAATTTGCAAATCGTCCCGCTAATAATTATAGATAACGTTGTGTACGGAATGCTAAGTAGGATTTGAAATTTTGCATGGTGGAAATAAGATATAGAAGAGTTTGCGGTAACACCATGTAATGACTTTCTCTAAATGAGTTGGGGTGGTTCTGAAAAGAACCGTTGGTTTAACTCGACGTTTCGATCAGTATGCTCTGCTCGTCTTCTGGAGAATGCTGGACTCTGATGCTGCATGCTGCTTAAGTACTGGGCGGCGGATTAGCTTGGTGGTGCACGAAGGCGGGAAATACAGGCGGGAAGTTGAACTCAATGATGCGTGGTGAAACCTGGGCCCAATTTCATGGCTCTGCTTACCGTAAGCACAGAATCGGCGCTTACGGAAGCAGGGAATTTTGTGCTTACGGCAAGCATATTTCACGGGTTAGCGGCGAATTTGGGCTTCTGCGCGTGCGTACTTCACGTTACTAGGCATTCTACGCTTACAAGGCTAGCGCAGAAATTCGGCGCTTGCACGTAAGCGGGGAATCGCGATCGTAAGCGCAGAATTCGGCGGTAAGCCAGAGCCATGAAATTGGGCCCTGCTGTGGAGCCTTTGGGTAGTGTGTAGGTGGTGTGTGCTCACTGAACCGTGTCAGTAGGGACAAGCACAGGGGATAGTGAGGGTGTGGGGCCTAGGTGACTGAGGGTATAGATGTACGGAATGCTGTTTGTTAAAGGCAGTGGACACTATTGGTAATTACTCAAAATAATTATTAGCATAAAACCTTTCTTGGTGGCGCGAGTATACGGGGAGAGGTTGATGGTATAAGACATTGTGAGAAACGGCTCCCTCTAAAGTGCCATAGTTTTCGAGAAAGAAGTAATTTTCCACGAATTTGATTTTGAGACCTCAGATTTAGAACTTGAGGTCTCGAAATCAACCATCTAAAAGCACACAACCTCGTGTGATAAGGGTGTTTTGTTCTTTCATTATTATCTCGCAAGTTCGATGGCCGATTGAGCTCAAATTTTCACAGGTTTGTTATTGGATGCATATGTTGAGATATATCAACTGTGAATGCTGGTCTTTGACAATTACCAATAGTGTCCACTGCCTTTAATAACTCAATTTCCTTGTCTAGGAAAGGCAGGCCTTATTGCCAATTTGAGTTGACCTCGAGAGTCACGTATAGCATTTGTATAATGCACACTTTCTCTGTACAGAAGCATTCAAAGGCGCCGGTGTCAGATGCAATTGTGTCCGCCATGCAATACTGTCCGCTCCGGACACTTTTGCATATGCAATCGTGTCCGGGGCTATGCAAAAACAGTCCGGCGGATATGTACACGACTGTACATGTATGTGCGCGCGTAGCGAGCGTGCATTTACTGAACCTACGTATAGGTAGCATGAATATTCACTTAATTTATGATTGCAGCGAATTCCCAACGGCCGAACATTTCCCATGGCATTCATGACATGCACTTAGCTTGTAAAAAAAATGGCGAACGTGTTCCGTCGACCAAGGGCGTTTAATTTTCTGCAAGGACAGTTTTGCACGGGGGTGGATACAACTGCATATGCAAATTTGTCCGGGCGGACACACTTCCATAATCAGCAGCGTCTGGGCGGACACGATTGCATATGCAAAACCGTCCGGCGGACATTATTGCATATGCAATGAGGTGTTATATAATTATAGCTATCACACGCGCCGTAACTCGCAATCTTTGATCGTAGGCTAAATGACGAAGGTTGATCACAACAGGGCGCTGTTTGTGTAGCGGCTATCAGGACGACTAAGCCACGATCAAAGACTTGGAACCAAGGAACACAAAGCATGTTGCCCGATGACCCCCAGGCCTGGCCTGACGTGCTGGTGCTGTAGCATGTTTTGAAGTTACCTAGGGAGGGGCTAAACCATGAAATGCTGTGATTGCCAGGAGGTTGATTTTGTACTGAATTCTGATCTTGTACTAATTGGTAGCCACTAGCCAGTGTAGATTGTGTATAGGGAAGACATTTTTGTACCTGTCAAGTGATCTCGCTGCAATCGACGCAGTGTGTACGAGCATGCTCAGGTGTGGCAATATTTTTTTGAAAATAAATTGTGTGTGGATGATTTCATAAATTTCATTCATTGAGTATTATGGTTTGAATAAAAAAGAAACTAAATTTAGAAATAATTGTAAACAATTTCGCAAATCTTTGATTTCATTTTTGTGGCATTTATTAAAGGAATCAATGTGTGGTGAAGAGGTTTTTAACTAGTGGTTTAATCCCGCCGAGGACTGGATGTTGATAATTTTACCGAGACGAAGTCCCCGCCTCGATTTTGGCGGCCGGATCGATTTTGTTGTTATTTAAAAAATAAAAAATAAATCGATATTCAATGTTGGTAACTATTTCAAATGAACCCTTCATTTTTAATGAGCAATTTCATCATCTTTCTTACTTGTTGGCATACATAAATGCTATCACAACGCAAAATGAGAACTTTGAAACGGTTTTGCCCTATACATTTGCATGCCACAGTTCTTTGCACCAGGACGTGATACCACACACACAAAACAACTTTGGAGAAAAAGCAAGAATAACTCTTTGGACAGAATAACAATGTATCAAAATGGAAACAGAAACACACAGAATTTGAGGTACCGAACAACTGGTAAAATCATAAAACCATCTTCAAATACGATATGGCGGCCATCTTAGACATGGTAAACATCTTGATAAAAATAACAACAAGTTTGTAAATATCAAATAACAAGGACCTCCCTCACCAACTTTTTCTAAAAGCCCGGACGAGCAACATGTTATTTATTTTACTTGGCCTAAAGAGCTGTGGTAAAAGGACTGAATGGTAGTGCTAAGCCCAATGGTGTCCACGTACAGTGTCGGTGTATGAAATACAAATTATAAATGACTTTCAGCCCGTATTATTCTTGCCATTTAAGAGTGATTTAAAAAATACGTGTACCTGGAGATGCTATTAGCAGGAGGTTCAACAACGATTACTATAAAGATTTTGTCATGCGCATGCGCGTGGATTGAGGTCGTTTATTTTTAGCTTATTCGCCGTGATTAGTGGATTTTGTTTTATGTGTCAGTTGTTTGACGCCGTTGATAGTCATTATCGAGACTTATGGATTCCGTTATGTCGACTGTATGATAAGGATGTTTGCAAGTGTAAGAATAAAAGAAGCAAATTGCGAGAGAAGATTTAGTAATGTCAGCAATTTTACACCCACTTTGATGAAACTAGGGTATAACTTTCGTTTGATAGATTTTGTCATGCGCATGCATTAAGTATCGTGGATTGAGGTCGTTTATTTTTAGCTTATTCGCCGTGATGAGTGGATTTTGTTTTATGTGTCAGTTGTTTGACGCCGTTGATAGTCATTATCGAGACTTATGGATTCCGTTATGTCGACTGTATGATAAGGATGTTTGCAAGTGTAAGAATAAAAGAAGCAAATTGCGAGAGAAGATTTAGTAATGTCAGCAATTTTACACCCACTTTGATGAAACTAGGGTATAACTTTCGTTTGATAGATTTTGTCATGCGCATGCATTAAGTATCGTGGATTGAGGTCGTTTATTTTCAGCTTATTCGCCGTGACGAGTGGATTTTGTTTTATGTGTCAGTTGTTTGACGCCGTTGATAGTCATTATCGAGACTTATGGATTCCGTTATGTCGACTGTTATAAGGATGTTTGCAAGTGTAAGAATAAAAGAAGCAAATTGCGAGAGAAGATTTAGTAATGTCAGCAATTTTACACCCACTTTGATGAAACTAGGGTATAACTTTCGTTTGAAAATTCGTTTTTCACGCACACCTTCTCGTCACCCGGAACATTTCAAAAGTGGTAGTCATATTTCTTTAATGGATGGGCAGAGAATGTCCAAGTAATGTTCGTTCAAATTAAACATACGTAACTGCTGATTGAAATTGTTTAAATTGACAGGTGAACGCTAAAACTTAAATATTCTGATAAAACGGAGTATTGATTTTCAAAATTTATTGAAATTTATCTAGAAAACCTTAAAGGGAAGATACACGTTTGGTAATTGTCAAAGACCAGTCTTCTCACTCGGTGTATCCCATCATAACCATGAAATAACAAGCCTATGAACATTTGGGCTCAATCGGTCATCAAAGTTGCAAGAAAGTGATGAAAGAAAAACACCTTTGTTGGACGAATTTGTGTACTTCCCAATTGTTTTATACTACCAACAGCTCTCCAATGCTGGTTGCCAAGTCAGTTTTTAAGTTAATATTTGTTTTGAGTAATTACCAAACGTGTATCTTCCCTTTAAGTAACAAGTTATCAAATAAGTTGCGACCAGAAAAAAACGCCTCCGTATTTAAATCAAAATTAACCATAAAATAAAATAGTTTTCTGATAATATTAATAATAAATCGTTGTATTTTAAGAGTATATTCAACCCGCTGACATTACACCATAACGGCAATTTTTAATGCAACCTCGCCCTAATTTAAAAATTGATGATTGTTGCGCCCACTGAAATACACTAAACATAAACTTAAAGGCAGTGGACACTGTTGGTAATTTCTCAAAATAATTATTATCATAAAACCTCACTTGGTAATGAGTAAAGGGGAGAGGTTGATAGTATGAATTATTGTGAGAAACGACTCCCTCTGAAGTGACGTAGTTTTCGAGAAAGAAGTAATTTTGCACGAATTTGGTTTTGAGACCTCAGATTTAGAATTTGAGGTCTCGAAATAAAGCATCTGAAAGCACACAACTTCGTGTGACAGTTTTTTTCTTCTTTCATTATTGTTTCGCAACCTCGACGACCGATTGAGTTCAAATTTTCACAGGTTTTTTTTGTATGCATACGTTGAGATACACCAACTGTGAAGACTAGCCTTAGACAATTACCAATAGTGTCCAGAATCTTTAAAGGCAGTGGACATGTAATTACTCAAAATTATTATTAGCACAAAAACTTACGTGGTAACGAGTATTTGGAGAGCTGTTGATAGTATTAGGAACGGCTCCCTCTGAAGTAACGTAGAATCAACTTTCCACGAATTTGATGTCGAGACCAAATATTTGTTTTAGAGGTCTCGAAATCAAGCATCTGAAAGCACACAACTTCGTATTTTAGGGTGTGTTTTTTTTCACGAGGCCTTTTATCTCACGACCAATTTTGAGTTCAAATTTTCACAGGTTTGTTATTTTATGCATATTATGTTGAGATGGTGAGAAGGCTGGTCTCTGACAATTACCAACGGTTCCAAGTGGCTTTACGTTTCTTCTGATGTCCATTAACCAAGTCCATCCAGGAAGCTGAACGATCAATCTTCGTGCCTTTATCGAACAAGAAGAACTAAAAATACAGGGCATTCTAAAATTAGAAAATGACAGCCCGAAGATGGGAGTTAAAGGCACTACCGGACACGTTTGGTAATTGTCAAAGACCAGTAAACCTACTCTCACGTGGTGTATCCCAACATATGTATTGAATAACAAACCTGTGAAAATTTTGACTTGATTGGTCATCGAATGGCAGGAGAATAATGAATAAAATAAAATTTAATGCTAACTTTTATTTTGATTAGTTACCATAAGTGCCGAGTGTCTTTAAATGGACAGCATGGTAACCCAAAACGCTTATAGGTTTTGATGATGTACGGAGCCGACAATATAATATTATTTAAAAAATGTCAGCAAGTTTATGGATTGAGAAATATCTAATATAACACATAGCAACAGCGGCGTTGACCCATGCGTAAATTGGTCGTTAGGTTTTTCAATACAGTGCTACCAAATTGACAGGCACTAATGAAATTAAACGTGAGCTGACAGGTCCATTATTGCGATACCCATTAGTACAATCTCGTTTATTGTGGAGAGCAATTATTTTTATTTTGAAGAGGAGTTACTATCGTTTTTTTTGGATAGCAGTTTTATTCTGAAAGGCAATTATTTATTTATTTTTATTTTTCTTTGTGTAGACTAGTTGTTTCCCCTTGAGATCATTTCTTTTGTTTACAGGAAGGCAGTTGTTTTTTTTCAAATTTTGGACAGCATTTATGCTTTACTTCATTTTGGAGGAAAGCACTCATTTTTTGTTTAATGTTGAAGAGGAGTTTTTATATATTTTTAATTAAGGTGACTACTATTTTCCCCCTAGAAAGCACTTTTACTTTGATTAAAAGTAAAATAGTTATTTTTTAATTGACAGCGTTCATTTTAAGTTTATTTTTGAGAGGAGTTATTATTTTCATTTTGGAGAGTTGTTATTTATTTTATAAAAACATGCTCTTGAAAATAGAAATAGTTGATTACAAACATTTACTCAAAATAAACTGCGAGTCATAGTTTGTTGAGCTTTATGAAACGAGGTTATTTCAAACACCCACCCCAATCAGGCAATCCTCGCCCCGTGGCTCAATGTATTAAAACCGACCACCTGAGCTTCTCCGGAAAACAATGGGTGATCAATCTCGCTGCGCCAGTATTTCCCGAGACGGCCTTTTTTTCATGCTCGCTCAAAATTTCCTGGAAATGTTCAATAGAACGTGCCAGAACCTAATCAGGCCCTTGTCGGATCCACTCTACGCGCCCGTTTAAATGTGGTTACCCGAAAAAGAGGCATCAAGTGAAAGAGCAACTATCGTGTATACGCATTGGGTCTACCTGGAACGTAAAAATGTGTAGCTATGACATGCGCGTTTACGTGTTTAATTACGCAAACGTAAACGTTTATGAGAAAGTTGTGTTGTGTGGCACTTCACAAAAATGCAACAGTCTAGTGTTTGCCTGCCGCCTCATTTTGGTTCAAATGATTAGAAGGAAAGAGCATTGGCTGACCGTGGGCACACCTTGGGCAGGCAAAAGACAGTCCATGGTCGACCAACAAGTCGACCATGGCCTGTCTGTCCCACGCGCGGACCGCCAGAATACTAGGGACTTTTCGTTTTCGACGACGGATGGTTCTGCGACGGTAAAGATGACATTTGGCGTCATCTGCGCATGCGTCGGCTTTGAGGACGGTCGTCCCTCAATTTCTATGACAGTACTTGGGATGAATCTTCGTTGTGCTGAAAACGACAACGTTTAGCTGAACAACCGTCGCAGAACCATCCGTCGTCGAAAACGAAAAGGCCCTATTAAGGCGGGCTCGACGCCACTCCAACTAAATTCACGAGCCTCGAAGAGTGACGTCATAATGTTCAGGCATTAACTTAAAGCCATGGGACACTTTCGGTAAACAGTATTGTCCAAAGGCCAACACTTCGTGTATCACAACTTATATATAGAATAACAAACCTGTGAAAATTTAGGCTCAGTCGGTCATCGGAGTCGGGAGAAAATAACGGGAAAACCCACCCTTGTTTCCGCACGTTTCGCCGTGTCATAACATGTGTTTACTACAATCCGTAATTCTCGTTGCCGAGAATTGATAGTTGTTTTAATGTTTTCTCAAAAAGTATTCATGGAATAATATTTCAAGAGAAGTCTTTTACCATTACCTTCTGTACACCCTGTACGTTATTTGTAAATCTGCGAACTTTTTGTTTTCTCTTCCGAAAGTGTGTAATGGCTTTAATGAAGAAAGTGCAATGGGCCAATATGTATCTCATATAATATGAATTAATCTTAATTTACAGGGCAAGACGTGACTATCATTATATATGACACTTTATTCCTTCTAAAAGCAGACACGGAGTCTCTCTGGCCCTTCGAAGATGAATTATGTGCAGAAGGATTTGTTTCATTTCCTGGGTGCGCAATACGTATTGGTCACTCTTTAATAGTCGCGTCGCCACAACTGCCTCTTATTAAATAACGTGGTCGCTTGCTTGGCGGTTAGTGAGGCTGGGGAGCTGTATAATGTAAAAACAGTTACGTGTAGTTTTAGTTTTAGTTTTTAGAATAGTCAACACCATGAACGGAACCGCTGTGCCTGCTACGGTGACATCCTCTCTCGCCGGTGTTTCCAAGCCGAACATCGGGCTCGCCGTTGCGTTCAGCTTGGTGCTAGTAGTGACTCTGTTCGGAAACATCGCAACTCTGATTGTGTTTAAATTCAACGACTGGTTAAAAATCCACCGTTGCCATACTTACATTATCGGCTTGGCCGTAGCGGACGTGGGCACTGCGTTAGTGCCTCTACCCGCGAACATCTTAATATCACTTGGGCTATGGAATCTAAGCCGGCAAGGCTGCATGGCTTACGACTATTTCAGACTTGTATTAGAGAATAACGGCATCTTAATAACATTATTGATAAGCATAGACAGATTTCGCCTTCTGAAGTGGGATTTCAAAAGTTACATCAAAGCGAACACGTGCAAACGCGTGGCGACAGAAATCGCCGTGACTTGGCTCTTGCCGGCAGTCGGGCACGGCATCATGGCCGTCATTTGGATCCTCAGTGTACCCCTAGAGAACCGTGAAGCGGACTACTCCTCGGACTGTCTCGATGTTCCCTCCGAGGCTGATATCCCTTTTAGCACCATGTACGCCACTCTTCTCATCTTCATCCCCGGGGCTTTGCTCGCCATCTTCAGTATCTTCACCTTCATCGGTGTGTCGCGTCTACTGAAAAGAAGACGGAAAATTGCGAGCGGGATGGCGTTCATGGGCCCACCCGTTCCACGAGATACGTCCAACCCCAGACCCAACACTAGTTATCCAAATAACCAACAACAATGCAGATGCGTTTCATCGAACCAGCTTGACCCGGGTGCATCCCTCTCAGCCGAAAGTTTTACGAACAGCAACGATGCACCGTCTCTGTGCACTACCGACGATGGCCGTGGAAAACACTCAGTGGCGCTCGGTCGGAGGCCGGGCCCCGTGAGTAACGCCACCAACAACGGTACCACCACTCGGAGGAAGAGGGACGTCCAGATGACTCGCTACATCAGGCCGGCCGTCATGCTAGCCGGCATCGTGTCCGTCTTCACTCTCTGTTGGTTTCCGTTCGCTATTTACTACGTGTATATCCACATCATCTCGCCGTCTAGTTTCTCCAGTGAGACTCAGGCTTGGCTGAGGTGTCTTCTGTACGCCAGCTCTGCGATCAACCCGGGTATTTATGCTCTGACCGACCGTAAACTACGGCAGGGGTACCGGAGGATTTGGCTCAAACTTCGGCGGCGTGTGAACGGAAACTTCTGAATTGGCTTAAAACTGAGAAAGACTCCTTTACGTTAAATGTATTTAAGTGCTTAACATTATTAAGTGCTAACATTATGGACAAGAGACCCCTGTCTCCAAAACTCCGTTAAAGCCATTGGACACTTTCTGTAAACAGTATTGTCCAAAGGCCTACACTTTGTGTATCACAACTAAAATAACAAACCTGTGAAAATTTAGGCTCAATCGGTCATCGGATTCGGGAGAAAACAACGGGGAAACCCCACCCTTGTTTCCGCAGGTTCCGCCGTGTCATGACATGTGTTTAAAATAAATCCGTAATTCTCGACAACGAGAATTGATAGTTGTTTTAATGTTTCCTCAAAAAGTAAAGCATTTAAAGGAATAATATTTCAAGAGAAGTCTTTCACCATAACCTTCTGTAAACCTTGTAAGTTATTTGTAAATCTGTGAACTTTTATTTTCGTTTCTGTGCCGAAAGTGTGTAATGGCTTTAACTCCCCTAAAAATGGTGCCTTTTTCCACTGCGCTGCGTCAACGTCATTCAACTGTAACGTTTGTCAGAGCTCCTTCCTCCATGGTCAGAGTATGAGCGGTTTAAATGCAGTGGACACTATTGGTAATTACTCAAAGTAATTATTAGCATAAAACCTTTTTTTCGGCAACGAGTAATGGGAATATGTTGATAGTATAAAACATTGTGAGAAACGGCTCCCTCTGAAGTGACGTTAGTTTTCGAGAAAGAAGTATTTTTCCACAAATTAGCTACTTTTGTGCTTTTAAAGCCATTGGACACTTTCGGAACAGAAAAAAAAATTAAAATTTCACAGATTTGATTTCGAGACCTCAGATTTAGAAATTGAGGTATCGAAATCCAGCATCTGAAAGCACACAAATTCGTGTGACAAGGGTGTTTATTTCTTTCATAGTTATCTCACAACTTCTCACAACCGATTGAGCTCAAACTTTCACAGGTTTGTTATTTTCTGCATATCTTGAGATACACCAACTTTGAAGGCTAGTCTTTGACAATAACCAATAGTGTCCAGTGTCTTTAAAATATATGTGTAAATAAAAATATATAAACAGGGTACATATTAACATTTGCAGTTTTTGCAGATCTATTATTCTTTGAATAGTCTAAATTATTACTATTGATATAAATACGCGCGTCAAGTGGGGGTGTTTAAACCTTTGATAATGGCCAGTGTTTATAACCGGTTGTGAGCGGATACTCCGCGCTAGTCTTGGTCATTACATTGCAACACACGGTCGTCGAACATGTACATGTACATAGTTTTACAGAGTTTCTGACTTTATTACGCCTTTTAACCAAAAAGGCATTTATGAATGGGAATAAAAGAGTATCCATAAATACCTCAGACAGTTTCGCTATTCCTATTGGTGGAGAGCGCGTCACGTGGGCGTGTATAAACCTTTGTTTATGACCAGTAAAAAGTGTTGAAACGTGGGCGTGACACGCGAGCTTGCACCTGTGCTCATAAGACAGTTTCTTCATTCCTATTGGTCGAGAGCAACGGCTGAAACAGTTGTGCCACATCACGCGATACGCGCGACGCGCATAGCATTCCCTTATAAGGAGTTGTTTACCCGAGGGCCTTACCATTTCATAGCTGGAGGGGTGTTGTGTTGAAAGAAATCATTAAACAATGATACATTTTGCATTTATTTTACTTTTTGACAAAAAAGTGTTGATTTTTTTTGACCGAAAAGGTATTTATGAATGGAAATCAAAGTGTGTTGAATCGGTTTTCAACTAGTGGTTTAAACCCGCCGAGGCCTGGTTCTTGATAATTTACCTCGACTTCGTCTCGGTAAAAATAATTATCAAGAACTAGGCCTCGTTGGGTTTGAACCACTAGTTGAAAACCTCTTCACCACAAATTGATTCCCTTATTGACTCGTTCTTTTAAGGCCGTTAAAAACCTTGCAGGGTCGTTGCCGTGTGATAAAGGCCCTCGTCATCTTCCTACTCCGACTCCTCTTCATCTTCAAAATCGTCATCTTCCGTTGATTCGTCACTATCGTCTTCACATAATCCCTCCTCCTCCTCCTCCTCCTCAATTTCTTCGCTTTCATAAATGTTATCATCTGTTGATTCATCACTATCGTCTTCAAGAAACTCCTCCTCCTCCTCCTCATATCCTTCATTTTCAAGGCCATCATCATCTGTTAGTCCATCACTATCATCGTCTTCACGGTCGTCCCCCTCCTCTATCACGTCTTCATTTTCAAAATCATCATCATCATCATCTGTTGATTCATCACCATCGTCTTCATGAAGCTCCTCCCACTCCACGTCCTCGTCTTCAGAATCCTCCTCTTCTGTGGATTCACCACTAGCATCTTCGTGAAGGTCCCCCTCCTCCTCCTCCTCCTCCTCCTTATGATTTTGAAGGTATTTCTTCAAATTGTTTGAAGTGGAAAACACCTTATCACAACGGGGACAAGCTTTCGATTGGCTTCCGATACTGAGGTGCTTGTGTGTCTGTCGGTGTCGTTTCATATTGTCGCTACGCGAAAAGCTCTTCCCACAAATTGGACACGAGACCTTTACCTGTACGGGTCTAAGACGCTTCGACTCCATATTAATATCAGTGAGACGATCCAAGACGAATGATATAGTCTTCAAAGTGTACACCGACCACCAGAAAACTTCAAATAAGTCGAACCTGTATAGGTCTTTCAAACCTAGATTAAAAGGTAACATGGGGTGAGGTCGTTGTCAAGAAATCAATACAATCGACAAACGAACTTGACAACGACCTCACCATGTTACCTTTTAATCTTAAGTTGTAAGACCTATACAGGTTCGACTTATTTAAAGTTTTCTGGTGGTCGGTGTACACTTTGAAGACTATATCATTCGTCTTGGATCGTCTCACTGATATTAATATGGAGTCGAAGCGTCTTAGACCCGTACAGGTAAAGGTCTCGTGTCCGATTTGTGGGAAGAGCTTTTCGCGTAGCGACAATATGAAACGACACCGACAGACACACAAGCACCTCAGTATCGGAAGCCAATCGAAAGCTTGTCCCCGTTGTGATAAGGTGTTTTCCACTTCAAACAATTTGAAGAAACACATTCAAAATCATAAGGAGGAGGAAGAGGAGGAGGAGGGGGACCTCCACGAAGATGCTAGTGGTGAATCCACAGAAGAGGAGGATTCTGAAGACGAGGACGTGGAGTGGGAGGAGCTTCATGAAGACGATGGTGATGAATCAACAGATGATGATGATGATGATTTTGAAAATGAAGACGTGATAGAGGAGGGGGACGACCGTGAAGACGATGATAGTGATGGACTAACAGATGATGATGGCCTTGAAAATGAAGGATATGAGGAGGAGGAGGAGGAGGAGTTTCTTGAAAACGATAGTGATGAATCAACAGATGATAACATTTATGAAAGCGAAGAAATTGAGGAGGAGGAGGAGGAGGAGGAGGAGGGATTATGTGAAGACGATAGTGACGAATCAACGGAAGATGACGATTTTGAAGATGAAGAGGAGTCGGAGAAGGAAGATGACGATAGCGATTTATCAACAGACGATAGTGCTTATGAAAATGAAGAGGAGGACAGCGGGAGACGTCCAACGAAAATACTGAATTTTTCGATAAAGGATGCTAAACTTATTATGTTTAAATGATGAAAGTTTTTTTTTTTTTTTTTTTTTTTTTCAAATCCTACACGCCCAAGATTGTATTGTTTGAATATAATACAGAACAGTATTATCAACGGAAGTTTGTTAAAGCATAATATTCTATCAACTGTAAATACTAAGAGGGCTTGAATAAGTGAACTCGTCACACATAAAAACAAAAAATAATAATAATAATAAAAAATCACTTTGTATCCCGTTTCTTTTAAATTGGGCCTTATACCTTATTATTTAATACCTCCTTTAGTTTTCCTTTCTTAAATGCTGTTGTTTAACTTAATGAATTCTAAGCTATTGTTATTTATTTTGTTGTGCGTTTGAATAAAATATTTGAAACTGTATATTGCCCGTTGACCACTTAAGGGATGTTCTGGTGAGTTCCGGTTGGTTTTAGGCGCTCTGTGTCGACTCTTTCTTTGTGTATGTGTATTTTATTCAGCAACCAACGAAAACACATCTAGAAGGACGGTAGGTCTATGGTGTGAAAAATATTATAATACAACTTAAATATTATAACTTGTACACTCCCCCCCCCCACACACACACTTTTATTTTTTATTATTATTTTATTTTTATTTGTATATATATATATACTAAATATTATGTGATAATAATTTTTAACAACATAATAGCAACGACTTGTTACATATTTGCCATGATGGGAAATCGTAAACAACAAACACACAACCACAACCCGACAACAGCAACAAAAGCAATAATAACATCAAAACAACAACAAATAAACTGTCAACTTCCTAAAGTTTTGATAATCCCACTGTCCATAAAAAAAAAAAAAAAATTAAATTGTTATATTTATTAAGTTAAAATCTGTATATGCTGTAACACTTTTACGTGTGACGGTTGCTTCTATATATTTTTAACATCCCATCAAGAATTAATGACCGGCAGATCGAATACTGAACGAGTTTCAACCTGTCTTGTTACGTCACATTATCCCCATGGTGCAGAACGCACGGTCCACGGCGGCACACGATTGGACATGTTTTGGTTGAAAACTAATCGGCTTTGACGTCATCTGTTGACTACTACCAGGGGTCATGTAGCCGTGTTTACAAACTGCGTTAATTGTGTATTGTCCATCAAACTCTGTGTTTACAGTTAGGGGCTGTTGGGTGGGGTGGTATGGTACTGCTTGTATTATTTCGTTTGAACCATATTTTTAACGCTGATGGAACAGATAAGTTCACAACACATGACATTTAACATGTTTTAACATTGTTTTAAGTCAATTAAATGGTACGGAATACTCAGTAGGCCTGTTACTATTATGTATTGTTATCTTACTTAATTCTACCACCTCATCAAGTTGCTTGTATTTTTTCAAACGTGCCCCCAAATACTCGTTAATCTTTCGACCCTTCATAATGTTTTATTTTCTCTCTGCACCTTGGACATCGATGGGTTGATTTGGGTGCTTTTGACATAAAATTAGTATTATTATTATTATTGTAATGTTATACGTCTCGTATAATGTATTGTATGTGTATATCATTCTGCTGTCATCTGTATACAATAAAGTAAACGTATGTTTGTATAGAATATATAAAAAAAAAAAAAAAAATGTATAATATGTTTGAAATAATAATCACAAAATATTGTACCCCCAACATATAATTAACAATTGTTTCACATAGGCTATAAAACATAGGCTAATTTAATCACGACAACAATGGAGCTATAAAAACTAAGTTTGTGGTTCTGAATTTCTCGTCATTTAAATAACCAACCCACCATTCAACCTATACGCTTTAGGTAAATGCCCCCTTGCCCCTTACCGTCGAAGACCCACAATGACCCTCATGTCTGAGGGTCATGACCCTCCTTCAGAAAACGGGTTCAAATACGCATTATATATACTACTAGCATAATTATGAAAGAACACAACTTCGTGTGACAAGTGTGTTTTTCATTCATTACAATCTCGAAACTTCGACGAGCAATTGAGCTCAAATTTTAACGGGTTTGTAATTTTATACATATGTTGAGATACACCAAGTGAGAAGACTGGTCTTTGACAATTACCAATAGTGTCCAGTGTCTTCAAGTGTATACAATACTTCACCAGTGGTTGAATAAATTGGACGCCTTACCAATTAGTTCATAGTACCCATTAAAACCAGCCATTTTTTCTAGATGAGATTGTCAAATTGATTGAGTATTTCCAGCTCATTAATGAGCTTGACAATACTATAGGCTGGGGATTAATAACCTTGTTAGTAATTGGAAAGAGGGTAATTATTTGCCAACCTGCTGAAAACGTGCGTGTGGGGGTGGGAAAGGACAACCCCCCCCCCCCCCCCGGGGAGGACCGCTGTTACATTCATAAAGACATTGGATCAACAGATGAATTAAACATGACGTCATTTACCGCCATATTGGATGACAAACAATGGCAAACTATACCATAGAGCAAGGACTATATACTATAGGCCACTGATAACCTTCTATACGCGTGCACGTTTCCTCAGCGATGGTGCGGCAAATTAGGTAATGGGGGTTATTGTCGCGAGGGGCAAGTTCGTCAGGTCACCACGATTCATGTGGCCATCATGCACACGCTTACCGCGAGAAAGGTTTTTCTTAAGGTACAGTTTTTCTTTTCCCCAAGAAGTTGCATATTAAAACGATGTATCAAGCGTGTTTGTATCTTAATATTGAAGATTGCCTGCCATGGTGACATGGCCCTTCAGCACGAAGCTTGTTTGTTTTGTTGGGTTAGTTTTTGCAGTCACAGACTCAATACGAATCGAGTGGAAGGGCCTTGTCACACGAGGCAATTTTTGCAACAACTTGAAGGGCATCCAACTGCAGTGTGTGCTATGGGACCACTCTATGGTAGCATGAGTAAGGGAATCAATGTGTGGTGAAGAGGTTTTCAACTATTGGTTTCTTGATCATTTTAGCGAGACGAAGTCGAGGTAAAAATTATCAAGAACCAGGCCTCGGCGGGTTTAAACCACTAGTTGAAAACCGATTAAACACACTTTGATCCCATTCATAAATACCTTTTCGGTTAAAAAGTAAAAATTAATGCAAAAACTATAATTGTTCAATGATTTCTTTCAACACAACACACCTCCAGCTATAAAACTCCTCATAAGGGAATGCTGTGCGCGTCGCGCGTATCGCGTGATGTGGCACAACTGTCACGGCCGTTGCTCTCGACCAATAGGAATGCAGAAACTGTCTGATAAGCCCATGTGAAAGTTCGCATGTCACGCCCAAGTTTCAACACCTTTTACTGGTCACAAACAAAGGTTTATACACACCCACGTGACGCGCTCTCCACCAATAGGAATAGCGAAACTGTCTGTGGTATTTATGAATAATTGTTTAAACAATGTCTTACGATCCCCAAGAATAGTATGTGAACATTAATGTGAATGGCTTTTTTTCCTGGATATTGCCTGGAATTGGTTGCATATAAACTGTCTCGTGTGGCCCTAAGGGCCCTCGCTCTATGGTCACATGAGGCCATTTTTTTTACAGGCAACTTGGAGGCAACCAACTGCGCTGCAGGTTAAAGGAACGATTTGGTAGTACAGCAGATAGTTGTTCTTATACTATGGTACTGTCCCCAAGACAATTATGTAGAAATGAACATGTGAATGTTTTGTCTTCTTGGAGATTGCCTAGAACTGGTTGCCTGTAAATTGCCCTGCTTGTGACATGGCCCTAAGAAAGTTTGGTTTAATGGTTGATTGTCGTATGGCAGACCCGAGTGCATGTTGGATTAGAGGACATAAAGTATACACAGTGCCACCAATTTTAGAAATGATAAGAAGTTGTGAGATTTGGAAAGTAGGGCACTCTGCTCTGCAACCAAAGCCCTAGTGGATCAGCAGCTTAGCCAGGGGGCTCCCAATCACTCTGACATGCATCCACCCCGCCTATAAAAACATTCCCCATCACCCTGTGTCCCACCTACAAGCTCCTGCGCTAGCTCACGCCGCTGTATACCCAAGCTTGAAACCTTCACTGAGACTGTAAACGTTAACGGGGTATGATGTGTCACCCCGGAAGTAGGATAGCGACGTGCTCCCGGTGGCAGTTGATCTAGGTCGGCAGATATCCCATACATAATAAATAAATCAAAAACTTGTGAGGACACTTAAAATAATTGCCGAAACCGTGGATATAAAGCACGATAGTCGGTGTAGCAGGAGATGAGCCTAAACCTGAACCCATGTAGCCTAGCCGTTGCTTGGAAAAGGACCATGAACTCACTTGCCTACTAACCCTCTCCCTTGGCTTTCGCCTTTTTTCGACAGATTCAAACAAAGTTGTCAACATGATAATTAAACTTTTGATTTGTGCGACCGACGGACAACTGTTTGCTGTTTAGTCTTTACGTGTGACTCTTGGTTCATGGATTAATGAGCTCGATAGAGGGCAGCAAAGCAAGAGTGTATGGGTGAGAAGAACCAACTTTATGAGATCATCTGACCCCCCCCCCCCCCCCCCCCCCAATTGAAAAACCGAAGTCATTGACGTTATTACAGTAGATTTTGTAAGAACAGACGCAGAGAAGCGATCAATGAGCCGTAGCCTCGTCATTCGTCAGTCACTGTTCCCCCAACGAGCTGCCGGCCCACGCGCCACGGAGTCACCAAGGAGCATCTCGTAGTCGTCTCTCCGGGCGTCTCGTCTCGATTGGAACCACCTGCTACGCCGACGTATTAGGTCAATGATCAACAGAGGGACTGGTAGCATCTCTACGGCCCCCAGACTGATGAACGACGCGTCGTAGCTGCCGCTGACGTCATACAGCAAACCTGAGGTTTTTAGAGATGGCGGGAAATAATAATTGACGGGAACTTAATTACGTCTGTTATGTTAACCTTCAATAGTTAATGCTATAGTGACATTTTAAAGAGCTTTTGTTATTAGTCCTGTGGGAAATTCGCATAAAACAGTTGAATGATTGTTTTTTTATAATGAAGGGTACCGATTAACCAAAGATAAGGCAAATTTCAAGATTAGAAACATGATCCGAATTTTTTGTGATGGTTCATCGTTCAAGAGGTTTGTTTTCTATTGTTTAAATGTAACTACACTGTAAAATTAATGTTGTCACAATACTGGAAGGTGGGAGTTTTTTTTAAACAACTCCATCCAACAAGGTGAGACATTTTGAACGCTAGGTGGCAGCAGACTTTAGTTCAATTTCCAGGAGATATTAAAGTTGCAGGTGTGGTGTGGCTAAGCGGTGAGCGTCCTTTATGAAAGTTGTCATTTGGATTTTATCTAGCCCATAGTCTATACAATTACTGGTAGTCGGTTTTATCCAATTAGGTTTTGGGACAACGGGCAACTTGTAACAGTCCTTATTGGTTGAAGGGTGGGTCAATGCTATTGATGAAGATTTCCTATAGTGTTATACAAAGAACCGACAGTATCTCCACATAAGGACAATGAGGTGATGTGATAACTCACCTGGAATGAATCCCATAGGCATCCGAAGAATCCCCATTATAAATGTACACCAACCAAGCGCCAAGATGAATCTACTCTCTCCAACCAGGTCCTTGAGGACCGTGACACCGAGTGGGAATAGGGTACCCACGGCCAGGCCGTACACAACCCCCAAGACGAACCGACCGGCAAAGGTGCCGGCCAGTGGGTCCAACATCAGGCATAGACCCGCTACAAAAGCAGTGGCACAGAGCAAAGAGTTTGACGTGATGAGTTTACTGTCCACGAACAAACCTTGTATGACCTTACCGAAGAAGTTAGCGAAGCCCGCGCCCAAGGGCAGCGCGGCGGCCTGGTATGGAGTCAGCCCTTCCTGGATGGCATGAGGGACAAGGTAGATCATCCACGCCATAAAACACAGTCTCTCACAGCACAGGATGCACAGAATAGTGAAGAAACTGAATTCTTTGAGAAGGTACATGTGGCTAGCCCGCACGAACTGCTTCCAGCGCGCTTTGCAACTCCCGTCTGATACCGCTACCGTTGCTGAAGGAGACACCACGATATCCCCGTCTGCTGAGTCCACGGTAGCGACCGGTCTTAGCAGAGCTCCACATACCGACATATGGAGCGATATTCCACCCCACATGAGCAGTGCCCCTCTCCATCCGTAGGTGTCTAAGAGGAACTGCGTCATGAGTGGGGCCACCATGATGCCGATTGGGATGGAGGTCAATGCGAGACTGGTAGCTGTGGCGTACCTTTCGTTGAAGTAAACGGTGACCATGGAGATAGTTGGATTCTCTACTAGGCCCATGCCAACACCTATAACCAATACAAAATGCAAAAAGTGTTAAAATATGTAGGGCTAGATAGCTCAGTTGGTAGAGCGCCGGCACGTAATAATCCGGAGGTCATTGGTTCGAGTCCCACTCTAGTATTGTTTTTCTTCGATAAACCCCAAATCAGAAAAGAAGTATGTTACTCTGAAGTTACTTGCATTGGTAAGTCTTACACCCCTCCCCATCACACACGCAGTATCTGTATAATCCTGAATTCAATTCCGACTTGTTCTTCTGTAAAGTCTAGATAATAGTTTTCCCTTCTTTTGTAATGTGTTTAGGTGTTCGGCAAGACATCATCTGAATGAATTTTAATTACCGAATAGTTTTGAATAATAATTCAAAGATAAATACTTTAATTTGTTTTCTTTATGGAACCGCTAGTATGGGGGAAGAGAGAATGAACGCTTATTTTACGAGAATGTAAAATTATTTGAACATGCTGAAAATTGTGCATGTTTTGTCATTTGTCTACCTTAAGCCCAAATGTTCACAGGTTTGTTGTTTCATGATTGTTGATCACACAAAACATAAACACTCTCTGCGAGTAGTTTCTGTGTCCTATACCAATCCTTTACACTTCATTTAAAAACCTTTCACATACAGACACATTATAAAATAATTTGATGATTTGAGTAAAAATACCTGCCAAAACGAGCGGGGACAGAAGAGACCAAACCCCCATGCTCAGAGAGCAGAGTACGAGCCCGACACTGACGAGCAATCCTCCCGTCATCACCACCAGGCGGTGACCGCATCGCGTACACATCACAGCCGCTGGAAGAGCTGTCGAGGAGAGGCGTTTGGTTAGACACTGCTATAGAACTGCAAAGGTAGTGGGTTCGAATCCCACCTGGTTGTCGGTGAACTTTTATGCAATTTAAAATTTTCAAAACAACCGTCGATAAAACTTAGAAGTCTCCTGAACATCCGATAAATCTACTCCGCGGAAGTAGATTAAAGAAAGACAGTTTGCTAAGAACAATCACTACCTGTGTAGATACACAATGGTGTTACTGCAAATCAAATATATATTGATACATCACCATGCAATGCCTCAAATCATATATAGCTGTAAAATGGTTTAAACAAACACAACTAACCTGTGAAGTCGGATAGCGTCAGCATCGCACTAATAACCCAACCAATAACCGATGTATCTATCTCCAGATCGTCCCTTATGCTCGGCAGGAGAACGGCGAGTACCTTCACAGTAGACACCCTGATGAACAACGCGAAGAAAGTACCACCTACGATGGCCCAGCCCCACCCACCGTCCTCCTCACGCTTGTCTGCTGCGTCGATTCCCTTGATCATGATTCCCGTGCACTTGGTTTTGAGAATGGAGAATACAACAGAGATACCAGGATATTGTCCTGAAACGATCCTCTCTTTTGATCGGTGTCCAATCCAGAGTCACAGCATATACATATAAACTCGTTCTGTGATATTCAACTTGGAAGTAAAAGTCACTCTCAAAAAGTTCTGCTTTGCTGAAGAGCCCGTCTCGAGAATTTCCTCTCTTTTTATTGGTGTCTCAAACCCAAAGTCACAGCCTATAAACTCTTTTGTAATATCAAAATTGGAACTAAAAGTCACTCTCAAAACTTTAATTCTGCTTTGCTGAGGGTTACTCAATAGGATTTACTAGAGTACACACGAACAACCCGACCTCCTCGCAGTACCGCGTCAAATGGGATGGTCTCATCTATAGCACCAACAATTTATAAATGTTTTTATCTTGTGTCTGATCGGTGCAGTGTCCTGAAAAAAGGTAGAGAAGAAAAGGTCAGAGCTGGTCATGCAACTCATTTTTCATCTTTTGATTGCCTCGTATTGATGACTCAGTGAAACAGACCTTCACTTTGTATGTTATGATTATTTAGTATGATCTAACTAATTGTTAGAGAGATGATTTTTTGTTAGAGATGTCATCGGGACCCAATTTCATGGAGCTGCGTTTACCGTGGAATTTGGCGCTCAGCGGCACTGTATTGGCATACGATTTTATGTACTTTAAGCGCACACTTTCAGTCAGGGCAACATAGCCTTGAAATTGTGCACTGTGCCCAATTTCATCAAGCTGTTAGTGTTAAGCAGAAAATACTTCTTAATACATTTCTTCAATGTGCAAAAATTTAGTCGGGCACCAGCCACAAATGGTAACCTGTTTCTCTTGAGATTTTTGCGCTTACCAACTGTTTGTGCTTAAGCTGCTGTTAAGAAGAAAATACTATGTAAATTTATTACACATTTCTTTGCTAAGCAAAATAAATTAGTGGGGCACCAATCACAACAATGTAAACTTAATGTAATTTTGGCTGGTAACCTGATTCTGCTAAGCAATACTCTTCTGTGCTTAGCAGTTTTTATGTGCCTATACACAGACTTTATGAAAGTGGGCACAGGTGTTATCTAGCAGACCGAGGAAACAATAACCCCCCCCTGTGAGCGAGGTTGAGCTTCTGGCCTGGTGAGGGGGCGATCGAACATTACGTGATTGGACCTGGGGGAACTGTCTCATGGTGGTTTTGCAGTGGGTCTAAAGTTCATGTTTCTTCAATTCGTTGCAAGCAGGAAGACCGTGACTACCATCCAAAACAATTATTGTGTTATGTGTTACTATTTTTATTTAAGTATGAATTGTAATTTTTCTGTAATTTTTACTGTAAAAGAAAGAAATAAACACAACTATACTATAAAATGTGAAATGTGACATGTTTTCGATTGGTTTGTATTTATGTACAGTTTAATTATAAATTGCTTTGTTTGTAAAGTTTGGTTTAAGTATTTTACACTGTATTATTTTTCGTTTACCTATTTGTTTTCAGCATAAAACTTACTTTATGGTATTTTTTTTATTGCAATATTGTTTTTAGGTTAGTATATTTATTTTTGTATAGTTCTGTTTGCAGTTATTTTATTTATCTACATGTTTTTAAACAATTAAAACTGCACTTGGTTGTGTTATACGGGTTTGCTCTGTTTATATGCATTGCAGAATAGGTAACTGTATAAAAGGTCTCGAAGTCAATTCAAATATTGTAACGATAAATTACTTCTTGCAAGCTCAAAAAACTATACCAGGGAGCCGTTTCCTCACAATGTTTTAAAGCTCCCAGTTGTTCGTTCGTTACCAAGTAAGTTTTTATGCTTACAATTTTGTTTTGTTTTGAGTAAATAGTGTCCAGTGCTTTTAACGATGGATGTACCTAGCTTCTTTTAAAGAAAAACAGAGTATTTAATAATACTATGGAGGTAGCCATAATTTCCAACAGTGAGTTGTATCAAAGAGATCAGTCCAAAAGAGCACCGAGCCCATATTAAAGTACTGCGCGGGAGTTGATTGGCCACCTAATGAATTGACTTATGAATATTCATCACATGAGCATTGCCTAGGGTACGCCACACCCCTCTGTACACAACGTTCAACAACAAGTGGGACTTTGCGTGGCAGATCGCTGGTAACCGGTTGTAAACGTGCACACAAGACGTTACGATCTTGCGAACCATCGGAATTAGACACAGAGAGAGGGAGTACACACACACATATGCACATTCATTGGTTTGTCGTCGACGCACAAGTTCTGTAATTTGCTAACTCAATCTCAAACCATCCCAAACAGACTACTAAAAATGGAGGTTGTTACGGCAGTTTTGGACGATCTTAGGAAAAAAGCAGGTGATCTTAACAGTTATCCTGGTCTTATGGACAATGGTGAACCCATAGCAGCAAAGTCGGCTTTTAGTTTCGTGCCCACAGTACGAAATGATTCCCCTGACCACACCGTGTTCAACAGCACAACGAAGGTAAACAAACCAGACATTTTCTGCGGGTCGGCTTAACCCCATTTTGTGCACATGGCCAGGTCTAGAGTTGAGTCCTTCATAAAGTTTGGGCTAGGCTAAACCATGAACTCCAGAGCTCTATGAATGAACCATAATAAACCATCCGTTAAACCATCCGTTCCAATATGTCAATAACCTGCTATGGGCGATTTACTGCACTGCACTCTTTCCCTCATTCTCCATGGTCGTATATTATATTATAGTGAATGATGACACAATCATTTCGAAAAAGGAAGGGACTATACAGTGCCCCAGGCATGCCAGGAACTGGGTCTAAATGATAAAAGCCGATAGTTTTAAAACTATATTTGGATAACTTTCCGTATGGCGCCACCACTTTTTCACTAATTTTTACAAAAAGAGTTATCTAATTGAGGTAAATAAGATACTATATTATTTCATATCGAATGAAAAAGTGGTGGCGCCATACGGAAACTTTTCCCTATATTTGAACTAGAATTTGATGTGCTAATGTCGAGGAAGGTTCTTTCTATTCTTGTTTTGTAATATTTTCATAGTTTTATGTTCTGTACATATTATTAATATAAGTTTATTTTGTAAGGGTTCACTCTTTTTTTTAATGTAAATTGTATTTGTTTTGTTTCTAAATATTGTATATTGTTGTTATGCCTTTACTTGTATTTATTATGATCTGTGTAAGTTGAACACAGGAAATTAGGGAAGACAAATTTCATCCTTCTATCAAGAACAAAAATATTGTAAGTCTTTGAGTCATTAATGCTTTTGTCATGATGTGTTTTCCTTCCTCCATCCTACGGGATGTCGTGGCCAATTGGTCTACCCATGGAGAAATCCTAATTTATTCCTCCATGGTCTAGCACACCAAATTCTAGTTGTGATAACGTAACCCTCCTCCCGACGGCCGGAAGGAGGAGGGTTACGTTATCGCAACTAACCAAATTCAAGGTGTGGTGGCTGATTTGGTTTTTTGTAAACTATGTTTCTGCTGTTATGTTGTTGTTTTTTGCTGAATTAGTTTTATAATTATACATGTTTTTTTTTTAACAAGTTTGTTTATTCTTTTGTGTATTAATTTATCTTTTTCTAATTGCAATTCTGTTTAGCATTATAATGAATTTAGTTTTTTTCATGGATATTTAAGGAATCTTTGATTAGTTTCATTTTTTCTTGACAATTCGTCCGCTGTTGGTTTGAATAATATACAATATACATGTAATACAACTGAATACAATTCAATATCATGTACATTTAGGTTTGAATTTTGGTACCGGTTTTGTGACGTCATTTTGTAAGGGTTTTATTCGGCCTAACGTTAGCTATAAAAAATTAGAGTCACTATGATGGCATGTATAACATGTAGGCCTAGTTTAAATAATGCAATTCGTAAACTTCTCTGGAAAATGTCATGACAGTTTTTGTTCCCAACTTCTCAGCGAGTAGACATTGTTTCTGCATTTCTCTCTAAATCAGTATTTTGTTGACAAAGCAAATCAATGACCCATACCTTGATGTGTTTCTGTTTGTTTCCAGTCGAGACCACATTCTACATACGACAGACTCTTCCACAAACAAGAGGGCTACAACAATAAGCTTCATCGATGCGATAGGGAGCATGCCAAGTCGAAAGGATTAACTGTTAATAATGAGGTAATTACATGATCCGTAGCCTATGTATATTAACAAAACCTATGTAATAACATTGGGTACACCCTAGGAATATATCCATAATCAACATTAAATGTCCGCTCATGTCCCAGTTGTTTTTTATGAGGAAGACCTTTAGGCCTATACATGATCTGTGGCCTATATAATATAACAAAGTCTGTATAGAGTAGACCCTAGGAACACCCATTAAATCAACATAAATCTTAGTTCTAGTTTTTTTTATGAAAGCTACGAAACCTTTAATTGCTGTAGGCCTACTGTCCATGGCCCAATTTCAAACGGCTCTGCTTATCGCCGAATTCTGCGCTTACAATCATGATTTTCCGCTTGCAGGGCTAGTTGAGAATTTTGCTGTGTAAGCGAAGTTCCCTGCTTCCTCAAATGCTGATGCTTTGCATACTGTAGAGCCATGAAAATGAGCCCAGGTTACTTGGGAACATCAGTAAAAAAGGATACAATGCACAGATGGGCCAGTTTATGTTGTGTGTGGTGCTGTTAAATACTTTTACAATTCATGTATGTACCAGGCATGATATTCATCTAACTTTAGTCTGATTTCTACTTTAATTTTCTTAGAAAAGTTTAACAAAATCTGCATTAAATGGCCTGAAAGTCTTTTTAAAAGCACAATGTGAAAAGTAGGTCAGCCCTTGTACTAAAATGTTCCTTTATGTCAAGGACCAAATATCATGCCTGTTTACCAACTGCCAAAAGGCTATAGGCCTGCAATTAAGGAGGCCATGACAATCTGTTGCCCTGGTGTTGGCCTTTGTGTGCCCTCCCCCCCCCCCAAAAAAAAAAAAATAAATAAATAAAAATAAATAAATCCTTTAGAAATTTCAACTAAAAGTGTCCTTTAGAAAAATTGAAATTGTCTTGCCCTCACAAAGGTGAATTTACCAGCCTGGTAAGTTTGCTGGATGTTGTATAACAGCATAACTGATGTTTCTGTTTCTTCTTTTAACTTAATAATTTATGAAGTATTAAATTGCCACTCTAAAAAGAAATGTTTGTAAAAAAAAAAAAAAAAGGTTTATTCAAGATTACAACATCACATGTGGAATACATTGTTGCACTTAACGACCTATTTCATATTTTTTATTACTTATTAGCAGTGCTTCGATTGACCTTGAAAAAATATAATCTTTTATTTTATTGCAAATTTCTTCCAGATGATGGACTTGTGAATTTATTTTTAAAAATAAATAAGCGATGATTCACTGCATTCAGAGAATTGTTGTTGTAGAAATTTTGTTTTTAAATGGACATCAAACTTTATAGTTCAGTTTTAATTTTTTATTGAGCACACATTTTATAAATTTTTTGGAAACCTTATTTGAACAATGAATGTGAATTTAAACCAAGTCGCAACCCCTTCAGATGAACCCTGTGTTACCGCTTTTCACAGATTTTGTTTTTAAATTGGGTGCGACGACGGGGACAGATTGAATAGCTTCTGGCTGGCACCCCTGCCCCCATCCCCTCCCACCAAACAACGATATAGACGTAATTTATATAGGGAGGTTGCAGGGTCAAACTTGTTTATGTGCACCCCAAAATTGAAATAAAAACTACCACCTCGTTAAGTTTTCCTCATGGTTTATTACTTTTATAAAATATCTGTAAGTAAAATATCTGCCTCTGCAGTTTATTGTTCCAACTTTAGATAAGGCCTATTTATTGAATCAATATTAACATTTACCTTTTCTGTGTTTACCACAATCAGGAGAAAGTGAAGATCATCCCAACATTAATGTCGTCAGAATACGGACATCGTTTGGAGACGTTCAACGATCCACCTGGTCGGGACCACGTCCGCATCGCGCATGTCCAGACGGAGTTTTACAGTCGGACTGGAATCAATATATCCAATGAGGAGCACTGAGAAGGTCCAACTGCTTGAAGAAGTTTCTACATTAAGACGTCTGGTGTTGTGGGTTGAAATGCCGTGGCGGATTGGGAAGGATGAAAAACTGCGATGCGATCTTGGATGATGATGACCATGTGCAAATATTTCACTGGATTACCTATAATGATGATGTGTTTGTGGCTCATTTTTTAGATTATGTCCTGTAGTGCTAAATGAACGAGCCAATCAAAGCTAGGTGAGATATCTTAAAGGAACACGTTGCCTTGGATCGGACGAGTTGGTCTATAAAAAGTCGTTTGGCATATGGTTGGAAAGATGTTTTAAAAGTAGAATACAATGATCCACTCAAATTTGCCTCAACAATGCGTGGTTTTCCTTTTACTTTGCAAACTAACACAGTCGGTCATTTATGGGAGTCAAAAATTTGACTCCCATCAATGGCCGACCGTGTTAGTCGACGAGGTGAAAGGAAAACCGTGCAATTTGGAGGCGTGTTTGTGTGGATAATTGTATTCTACTTTTATAACATCTTTCTATCCATATGAATTTTATAACAAACGGTTACAAACACTTTTCAAAGACCAACTCGACCGATCCAAGGCAACGTGTTCCTTTAATGCACCATGAACAAACATAATGTACAATGTATCATTGATACTCCTTATCACTCTATTATGTGGATCAAAATTATAGAAAATTTTCTATGTGGCTTAAAAAATAGTGGGAAACTCGTTTCTGTGAGTAAAACTGTGTTTTGTTCAAGCAGTCAATGCATTTCAATTGTGCCCTTATACCTCAACTCGCATGCTATAGTATCTGCTAAGCATAAATTTATGCTTACCAGCTATTGTGAAATTTGGCCCCCGGTGATAGAACTTTTCCAGGACATTTTCATATTAAGAAACAATCATGACAATGTTCATTAGAAAAACCCTAGTGCATAGAATCATTGTGGAACAAGTGTTTGTGTTAAGACCCACAAGAGACCTGGCAAGTCTTGAGCATATTTCGAACATTCTTGTGAGCGCTTTTCTGTCCCACACACGATGCTTTAACGCATCATAAACTCGCATACTTTAACAGGTCAACAAGTTAGAATATGCGGGAGACTTGCACAGTTAGTTGTGTATGTAAAATGCTTTTAGACCCAGAGTAGTAAACTTTTGCTCATAATCAAATGTACTTAAAAACGTTAACTTCCTCTTTTGAGTTTGATGTCAAATGTATTGATGATAGAAAATTTTACTTTCATTTTATACTTTGATAAATCTAAATGCTTCACAGATAACTGCACATAATTTACAACTGTAATTCTTATTAAGTGACTATTTTGTATTGTTAATTGTAAATGTACATAGTGTAATAAAAATAGTTTGATGTTTTTTGTATAGAAATCGTTTCTGGTTTGAATGTTTGAATAGCTGTTGAAACTTGCGTCACATTTTATTTGCGCTTTACCCTGTTGTTAAATAACTGTACCTCAGTGCGTATTGACTAGAGTGGGACCTGGGGCCGATTTCACAAAGCAATAAAATTCATCGCAAGACAAATTTTCAGTATCACCATAGAGATTTGTATTGTGACATCACACTTTACTTAGCAACTACGATTGATTTGAAGTTACGATCAATTTGAGACCTTTGTGAAATCGGCCCCAGAACCTGCAGTCTCTGGATTTACGTGCCGGGGCTCCACCAACTGTATACAGCCCTATGTTGGCGGCATACATATTTTGTCAATGTCATTGATGTTCTTTGCAGGCATTGCATGGTGAGGTATATGTAATAAATAATAATAATAATAAGACTTGTAATGCGCACGTATCCACCCTGCTGGGTGTTCAAGGCGCAGTAAAAACCAACAACAAACAAAACAAAGAAAAACAGACTCAACAAAATTAGTCCTTGAAAACCTGTGACATACATGTAAGATAAGTTTTGAGAAGAGATTTAAATAATGTGGTACATAGACAAGATCTAAGATTAAGTGGTAGAGAGTTCCAGATGCGTGGCGCAGCTGAAGAAAAAAGACCTGTCTTCCCAAGAGTGTTGAGACTTGGGTTCAATGAGAAGAAGCATGGAACTCGATCGATATATGGTGTGTGGTAACACATTGTGATGGTATTTACTTCACTTTAATTTAAAGATTGTTCTTGAAATTGCTGGCTGTTTGAAACTTAAACGATCCCATACTTCTAGAGTAGGATTAAACTTATTTGGCTATGGTTCTGGGTGCCAACTGTTCATCTCCAGTGAAGAACTATTGGCAGATGCGGTGGTTCAGAAAATGTACTGTTCAAGCAAGTCTCGTGTCTTTTTGAGACTTTAGAAAGACTGAGCTGGAGCAGTTGGTACACAGTATGATGGTACACAGTTTAAGACCACTGTTTTTCATAATGACGAAAAACTTGCGAACAAGTAGCTGAACATGGCTTACGGCCAAGCAAAGACAAAGGCTGTTGTATTAGGATCTTCAAGTGCTTTTGGCAAGAGCTGTGATTTTATGAAGAATCTGTCACAGACTTTGACTTTGACTTTGTCTTGTTCACATTCTTGGAATGTCTGTTTCTAAAACCCTAGTCACACGTTTAGAAAGAAGCAGAGTGAGCCGGAATGCCATCGGAATGAAAATTCTTTGTATGTTCCTGGATGTTTTGAAGTGCATTCTAAAACTGCTGACCGCATTCGGAGTGTTTTCCAAATATTCGGGCCCATTCTTGTTGCCGGTGTCAGATGCAATTGTGTCCGCCATGTAATACTGTCCGCTCCAGACACTTATGCATATGCAATCGTGTCCGGGGCTATGCAAAACCCTCCGGTGGACATGTATGACTGTACATGACTGTACATTATGTGTGCGCATAAGCGAGGGTGTATGCACTGAACCTACGTATAATATGCAGCATGAATTTTCACATATTATTTTATGATTGCAGCAACGGTCAGACATTTCCCATGTCATTCATGCACTTAGCTTTTAAAAAAATGGCAAAAAAACATTGTTCCAGCGGCCAAGTGTGTTTTAAAAACTTACTGCAAGGACGGTTTTGCACGGGGGCGGACACAACTGCATATGCAAATGTGTCTGGGTGGACACGAGTGCATGTGCAAAACCGTCCGGCGGACATTAATGCATATGCAATAATGTCCTCCAGATAGTATTGCACAAAGGACATAATTGCATGCGACACCGGCCAGAATGTTTTGCTCATGCTAAAAAAGAAATTGAGGTACATTTAACAAATCAAACTGCATTCTAGAGTACTGCAGGAAGGAATAGTGAACTTGTAATCAAGTTGTTAAAATGTCTGTCCTGATGCTTGAAATGGCTCTCTCGTATGACTGCTGCTTTGTGCATAATTTGCTCTTGCGACTTTGGTCCCAGAGCAGTAGTCTTTAACAGAGCAGCAGTCGCGTGAGATAGTAGCAAGAGGGCAGTTTCGCTATCACGGCGCCAAACATTTACCGATTTGTCCACAAGTCTGCAGTGTATTGGAGTATTTTGCAGACTAAGTAGAACAGCTTTAGTCATTGGACACATTCTTTCTGATACAGTGTTGTTGAATATTTTTGCCACAATTTTCCTCCTTTTCAGAGACAATTTTAGTTTACTTGCGCGAATCCCCCCCCCCAAAAAAAAAAAATCATTAAAAAAATTTGCAATATTTAGGTCACATTGTGTTTAGTGGATTTTATTTCAAAACTGGACAAACTGAAAACCATAAGGTAATCCCAATGGATTCATGTTTAGCAGAATACCACTGCTGCAGACACATGTAATACATAGCTCTAAAATTGACAAGTTTGAGGAGTAATTTTCCTTCCAGAAAGTGTTTTTTATTATGAAACAATGTTAATTTCCAGTCCATACTTACTACATGTTGAACACTTACACCAACGTACCTTGATAAAATATTCAGCAAAACAAACATTTTCACTTTAGAAAACAGAAAGCAAAACATGTAAAAAAGTTTATACACATGTGATATACATAAATAAACACTGAATGGTTGCTGTTTATTTTACAGAATCAACACAGTCAGTTTCCCTTGTAGTTTGTTATTTAATATCTGAAACAAAAAGTTTGCATCCCTTTAGGCAGTGGACACTATTTGTAATTACTCAAAACAATTATTGGCATAAAACCTTTCTTGGTGACGAGTAATCATGGTATAAAACATTGTGAGAAACGGCTCCCTCTGAAGTGCCATAGTTTTCGAGAAAGAAGTAATTTTCTACGAATTTGAATTCGAGACCTCGGATTTAGAACTTGAGGTCTCGAAATCAACCATCTAAACGCACACAACTTCGTGTGACAGGGGTTATTTTTCTTTCATTATTATCTCGCAACTTCGATGACCGATTGAGCTCAAATTTTCACAGGTTTGTTATTTTATGCATATATGTTGAGATACACCAACTGTGAAGGAGATCCCCTGGGTGCCACTTCCCAGGTTGTATCGTAATTTTGGTGTGATCCCTGGGTACATGGTAGTTAATGGTTGTATGGCTTCAAACTGGCACTTGAAAAGGTAACTTTAAAAGTAAGGTTTTAATGCTAATAATTATTTTGAGTAATTACCAATAGTGTCCACTGCCTTTAAGTAAAGTTAAATGAGTGGATTGACATAGGAAAACAAACTTCACAAAACAAGTGTGAACCAGGAGAAGATTTTCATTATTATGCAACAGAATTTAAACTAACAAAATTTTGACGAAGATAAGACACAACAACATTCTTTAAGATGATGTGACCAAAATTAACCAATTTTGTATTTGGGCTGAATTTCACCCACCCTCTTTTTTTAAAGCCTGGGATAGACATTCTAAATACACAAAGGTAGATCAAGGTAATTCTTGTTAAAGGCGGGGTCATAGATTGTTTTTCTTTTTTTCCATGAAATGCTGATTTATGGGCAAAACTAGAACATGTAGAAAGGTAAAAAAGAAGTCGCATGTGAAAGGATCAGCCGAATAGTGTCTACTTGCTAAGAACACAGCAACAAAACTGTCCCTTTTATTCTCAAGAAAGTCAAATTCATCTATTTTGAGCGAAGCGACAGAGGGGACAAACTGCATTTGCAAATGGACACCAACCCGCAAAAATCTGAGAAACAATTCATGCATGACTCATCTCTCAGATTCAATAGGAGACTTTTGAACGCTAGGTAGCAGCAGGTAAATGTCCATTGTTTACGTAGTTCTGAGCATGCGCACATAAACTGAGAACAATGGATTTTACCCGGTAAGTCTGCTGCCTTTAAGCATCCCGAAAGTCCCCTATTGTTTTTCGAATGAAAGTATTATACAAACCATCTACTAATAAGGGAATCCTTTCGCAAAATAGGTAACACAGTCGACAAGTGCAGTGCTCCTCAGCAAGTATTTTTTCATGGTAATTCATTTTTGGAGTATTAACCGATCTATGACCTTTCCTTTCAAAAACATAACATGTATTTCCAGTCAAACTAAACCTCTTCTGGCTTGTTCTTCGTCTTTACTTTCACCCCAATCTTGAAATAGCACCACTGTTTTCACCAAGAACATTTTCTAGATTACTCTCCAGATTTCATAAGCCTTTTTGAGATATGGCGGACACAATGCTACAACACTTTAAGGTTTTGGGTAAATTTGTGCGTGTTGACCGTAGAAATAGAAGGTGTGTTATTCAGTGAAGTGCGCAATTTTTTAGGCGGCACGGCAATTACACGTAAAACTATTGACCACTAACGTTCATGGTGAGCGTGGCATCAGTCGCCGCGTGTGACCCGCGTATCACGTCCGCCATACCTCAAAAAAGGCTTACTGACCTTTTCTTATTGTTTCTTAATCTTCCTCCTAATATAATAACATGTGCAGCATTGGTGATCATGAAAATGAGAACATCATTGCAAAATCTGTATCTGAAAATCTTATAGGAATTATTGCACTCATGTTAGTTTGTAGAGGGTGCCCAGGCCTATGCTTCGTTTTTGAAAGGACAGGGGCACCAAGTTTTTCCTTGGTAAAGAGGACCCTAAGGGAAAACTGTAAATTTCAACTGTAGCATTTCAAGGGCACCTAGGCAATGACCAGGGGCAAAAAGGCAATTTTGTTGCCTCTGTGAAATATCGGGCCTCGGTGCCCTGTCACTGGAGTACTACTACTCGGTCCCTAGTACAAAACATATGAACCTCAGGCATGATATTCTTCCTACTTTGCAGTGTTCTCTCTTACATTGGTCCACTAGTCAAATGCAGTTAAAACACCCAAGCACCAGTCGGAATTTTGTCCAACTAGTCTTGCTGGCTAGTTGATTGCTGGCCACTAATACACTAAAACCATTGTTTGTGCGTATTGCTTACAAATCACATGGTCCCATGGTAGTATACATTGTTGAAAAGAAACTCATAAGGACTATTGAAAGTTGACAGACCAGCCAAATGACAAGCTAACTGGTCCTGCTGGCTAGTCACTTTTGGGCTAACCCAGCTTTAGTCTTTAATTGGTTTTGTCCTTGGGCAAAGCGTGGGCCTAATTTCATAGAGCTGCTGAGCTCAAAAATTTGCTTAGCATAAAATATTTGCCTTGATAAAAACAGGATTACCAACAAAACTTGTACGTGATTTTCAGGATAAGCAAACAACAGCTGAATACTAGTAACAAGCAAACTGCAACAATTGTAAATTTGGTTGGTAATCCTGTTTTTATCAAGAAAGAAATTTCATGCTAAGCAAATTTGGGTGCTAAGCAGTTCTATGAAATATGGCCCTGGAAAGTAAGACCCTTCACCATGTGTTATGTAGGTCAGCCCTTGTACTTGATAAAATTTTCCTACTTTTTCCCCCCAAGGACCAAATATCATGCCTGGTCAGTGTTTTAGCCACGGTGGTCAGTGCTGATGGCGGGCCAGCCCAAAACTTTTGCCCAGCACTTAAAGCAAACATATCCCCAGATAGACTTCAACAATGATGGCCCCGTTAACTATATAAGCATGATCAATTTCGCTGAAACGATGACATAGGCCCTGCAAAACTTCAAAGCTGATTTCCCAAAGTTTATTTTGGTCACAACTTGAACTTTCACAAAAATGTCATCAGCCATGCTAATATGCAGTCCAAAAAAATGCAGGGAATGTGCTAAAAACGACATTCTTGAAATTAGAAAGAATCTGATTTCAAGAAAACAGTTTTTGTGACACTCCCTTGAAACATTTTCTATAAGATTTTGGGGAGTTGGAAATATGATTTTGTTTTCTTGTTTCAGGAAAACCATTTTTAGCAGTGATATACTTGTTTATTTTGATTTGCCAATTGAAGGAGAAATGTTGTCAAACATGGCCTTACTTTAGATAACCAAATATTTTTCGGAAATTTGTTTTGGTTGTAAGTTCATAAAAACACAAACAAGAGATTGAAAATTTCGACAAAATGCTTCCTCAATCATGTATGCACACCGACAAATGACCTGTTTATGATCACATGGGGCACATTAGTAGCTGTGCAATTTCTTGCATCAAAACACAAATACTTTGACTGCCTGTGTGTTGTCATTTCATTCCCCAAAATGTCCTACGAGTCTGTCCCCGAATCTCCCTTATTCACTGTCCCCCTCTACCCGTGATCTTTTTAAGGTGGCATCCCCCTCCCTCAGACTTTCAGTTTTCCTCTTCAAGTTATTCAATTGTCTTGCCTGACTTTCCTCCATCTCAGTTGTTTCTTGCGCCTCCTTCCCGGAGTTTAGAGTAGATTGTGGTGACTTGAGGTACGATTGTGTTGAATTGCTCGTAGGAGTAATATCATCGTCGATGGCCAGCTGTTTATCACCTGGAGCAATAAGGAGAAATATAACACTAAATAGTTGATTTTGACCCACGACCCATTTTTGTAAGGCAGTAGCACTGAAATATGTAAAGGGACGCAGTCTGTGTCCCAACTGGGCACAATTTCATACAGCTGTTAAAGGCAGTGGACGCTATTGGTAATTACTCAACATAATTATTAGCATAAAACCTTACTAGGTAATGAGTAATTGGGAGAGGTTGGTAGTATAAAACATTGTGAGAAACAGCTCCCTCTGAAGTGGAGTAGTTTTCGAGAAAGAAGTAATTTTCCAAGAATTTAATTCAAAGACCTCAGAATTAGATTTTGAGGTCTCAAAATCGAGCACAACTTCATGTGACAAGGTTTTTTTTATTTCATTGTTCTCTTGCAACTTCGAAAACTAACTGTGGTCAAATGTTCACAAGTTTGTTATATGCATATGTTGAGATACACCAAGTGAGAAGACTGGTCTTTGACACCGATAGTGTCCACTCCTTTAAGTAGAAAATACTGCGTAGCAATTAATTTGCTTAGCAAATAATGAGTGGGGCACCAGTCACACAAAATCTAACTCCATACACATTTGGCTAGTTACCTATTTCTGCTAAGCATTAATATGTTTGTGCTTAGCAAATTTTTGTGTTTGCAGGCTTTATGAAATTGGGCCCTGGTCAGTTGTACCATAACGTTGTATGAACTTCTTGCATAATGCTAGACTAAATAAAAAAAGGTACAATTGTGTTGAAGATTCAGTACTGAATAAGATAAAAGGCGACCTTGACTCTGAAGATTGGTATACACAGGTTTTTCTGTAAATTTAAGTTTGTTACAACCTTTTCTTTCTCTTCCGTAAACGTAGGAATATCGTGTAACTGAGGGCCATTCCTGTGAGATATGAAAACCTAAGGCTAGTTCTAAGTTAGGACAAGTTTCGTGTCCTAACTCAAGATAAGACTAGAGTCTTAACTCTTTGTGAAATCCACCCCAGTGCACTAATGTAAAGCGCATTGAGACGTTATGTGAAATGCCCTATTTAAGAACTATATTATTATTAAAGTCACTGAAACTAGTGCTGGGCAAATAGCGCAATTTTGGTATTCGGTTACCGCTGGCCAACTATCCGAAATTAACCGGATATTCAAATAGTTTTTTTCGCCGCTAGAGGGCACTGTTCGTTTGTGAATGAGATCTTATGGGCGGATTGATATTAGTTTTAGACAGAGTCACTCGGTTCATTCATAAAAATAACCGGATCTAATTTAAAGATGGTGATTTGCTTTTTTTTTTGATCAAATTTACTCCAAGTGAAGGAAAACTTTCGTAATCTTTGAACAAATTACGTCTGAAATGTCATTGTTTAAACTCTTCACTGAGGTGAGCATAGTTAATATTTAATTGTACTGTTTTATGCTGTCTTAATAGAAGTTTCATGAGGATTCATACAAAACAATCCTATCAGTTGTCGCCCGACGTCCGCGGATATTCGGATATTAAAGAATATCCGGTTACTTGGTTGTAATTACAGGACAATACTTGGTTTATAAATAGATATTCGTGCTCGTTGAGAAAAAAAAGTCATTCACGGTTACGGATAGGAAAACCTATTCGCCATTAACCGGCTATTCAAAGTATTCGCCCAGGCCTACTGTAAACCATACCTTTTAATCTTGACCTGGGCTTCGACACACCTAGAGAAGCTTCTTCAACTGGATCACCTTCTAAGATGCCATCATCTTCATCATTAGATAAGTGCAACACCTCATCTTCGTTAAGTTCCTCTTCTTCCTCCTCCCAATCTTCAACGTCGAAACCATCTCCAAAGGAGGATTTACTCTCATTGTCAGAAAAGATGTCTCGAACATTGTCAACATCAGAGAGATTACTCTCTGCCGAAGCGAGCGAATTCTGAATTCTCTTGGAAGTATTGAGCACAGTTATGTCTGACTGAATATTTTCCTTCATTTCGAGGCCGTCAGTTGAGGATTTACTTGTCTCTGCATCTAATTGAGATCCCTGGGTTCCATCTTCAGTCCCAACCTCTGTTATGGAATCATCTTTGAGATCATTTGGCAACGGGCTTCTTCGAGCAGCAGCCTCCGAGGAGCTATTAGGTGAGTTGTTCTCAACGGGATTGCCTGTTGATGAATCACTGTCTTCTAGGAACCAATTCCCAGTAATCTCGTCCCCATCTGAGTCCAACTCTATGACGTCACTGTCATGATATGCACCGTCATCTGCCCCAATGAGTTCATGTTCGGGAGATCTGTGTCTGGTTGCTGATTGGAAACTGTCTCCAGCCTTCTCTTTGAGTAGAATGCTTTCTCTGGAAGAGTCAAGGAAGTTACTGATCTGCTGAAAACTGTTCAGAGTGGTGTCGTCCACAATGAAGTCATCCGCTGGAGATTTGTTGGTAGGAAAGCTGTTGACAGAGCTACTGTCCTCTTGGAAGCTATTCATGCTAATGTCTTCCACTTGGACAGCTTCAGGAGACCTGCTTGATGGAAAGCTGCCTTTTGAATAACACTCCTGTTCAAAACTGTCGTCTTGCTGTGGTAAATCATCTCTATGAGAACTGTTTTTAGAAAGCTCTCTCTCTGAGATAGTTTCTAGCTGTATGCTGCCCTCTTCAAAACTGATCTTACTATCATCTGCATTATCCTCTGTCATGTCTGTGATGCTACTCGGTGAAATGCTGCCGTCCAGCAACAGATCATCTCCAGGTAATGTGTTTATTTGAAAGCTATCCTCTAAATCACTCACTTGTTGGAAACTGCTTCTATTGCTGTCCTCCTGTTGGAAGTCGTCAATTAAGAATTGTTTTGTTGGAGAGCTTTCCCTGGAATCACTGTCCCGTCGTGTGGGATGGTCTATATGACTGTTCTCAGTATGTGCTGTGTTGTCACTTTGGATTACATTGTCAGGTGATCCGCTAGTGGGAAAGCTGTGCAGCGAATCTGTTCCATGTTGGGCGGTATCTTCCAAGATAACATCTCCACTTTCTCCCATGATGTGATTCTCCAAGATCTTTGATGTATGATCTTCTTTGTCCTCCTTTTCTTCTGAATCTCTATCTAAATTGAAATCAACAGACTCTGCAGTTGAAGATTTGGATTCTGTTTCTCCACCTATCTTCTCAACCGTCAAAGGTCGAATATCAACAACTTGTTCAGTTTGAGGTTCTTGACTTTCCAACATGGGCATCTTGTCTTCCTCATCATTCTCTAGTAAGATGTCATCATTTGCGCTGCTGCTACTTCTTGCAGATGTACTTGTAGGGTCTTCTAATGAAATACATGGAATCACCTCAGATGGACCGGGCGATGTCCGTTTGGTATGACTTGAGCTGGTACCCTCTAAAGAAGTGTTGTCTACCTCTTTGGAAATAATGGTTTCCATCTCATGATCTGAGCGGTTACTGGTTGAAGGGTCACAGTCCAAATCAACACTTTCCATGTCCTTATTTACTCTTTGGTAATGAAGAGCTATCATGGACAGAGGGAGGTCTGCTGGGCTTGCATCCTCCCCTTCACTCTCAACCTCTCGTTCAGAATGATCAATGTTGTTGTCATCATTTGGGCTGCTACTTCTTGCAGATGTACACTTAGGGTCCTCCAATGAAATACGAAGAACCACCTGAGATGAAGCAGGTGATGCCTGTTGGGAATGACTTGAGCTGGTACCCTCTAAAGAAGTGTTGTCTACCTCTTTGGAAATAATGGTTTCCATCTCATGATCTGAGCGGTTACTGGTTGAAGGGTCACAGTCCATATCAACACTTTCCATGTCCTTATTTACTCTTTGGTAATGAAGAGCTATCATGGACAGAGGGAGGTCTGCTGGGCTTGCATCCTCCCCTTCACTCCCAACCTCTCGTTCAGAATGATCAACGTTACTACGATTCTCATTTGCATTCTCTTCATCATCATCATCATCACTTGAGGAGTCCTCTCCTTCCACGTTATCTGAGTAATTGGCATCTTTAGAATCACTGTCGTCCACATTCATCTTTTCTTTGTCACTGTCGACATCATTTGCAGACAGTTCCCCTGAGTTTCCTTTCAGTTTCTTTGTGTACAGATCATCTGGCTCTTCTAGATTGTGTTTTTGTGAGTTAATAGGACTTGCTGATGTACTGGGTGTATCCTCTCTCCTTCTTTGTTCATCATATGGAAGAGTATCTCCCATTTCTTCATCACTGGAAAAGATCTCTATAACCTCATCAATCTTTGTGTCTGGTAATTGAAATGGCAAATTGCTTTGGGTTTGTTTCCTCTCAGTCCCTTTCAGTCGGTTCTCTGAGTTCGGAGACTTGTCTTTCCTTTTCTTCCTATCCAAGGGCAACATCTCCAATCCCATCCCAAAGTCGAGTCCCAATCCCCGCAGGCTCCGTCTCCCTGGTACAGAAACATTCAAAAATCTCTGCCTGACTTTTGAGGGTGCGAGATTTTTCCCCTTCATAGGTGTCAAATTAGGCAGTTGAGGTTTGGGCTGTGACGGGCTGCTAGTTATGCTTTGTTTGAGAGAACCTGGACGGGATTTTTTCCTCACCAACAAAGATGACGAACCTTTTGGAGTTGGCTCGATCCACTCCCCCTCGCACCCTTCTTGTGTTTTAATTGAACTTCTATAGGGTTGGTTCACATCTTGCCTGGCCAGCTCATGGTCCCTACTGTGTCGATGCTTATGTTTGTGCTTCTTTTGCTTGTGCTTGCTTTGTCTTCGGTCATGTTCTGGTTGTAAGTATCTTCGAGAGCGCTTTCTAAGAAGCATCGATTCTTGGTGCAAGATTCCTGTGGTATTAATAAACTCTTCAAGGTTACCCTCCTGCGTTGATGTTGGTTTATTCCCCATCCTGAAGGGTGGAGCAATGAAGTCCACCCACTCCTTGGCCTGCTGGCTTGTCATCCTTGTCTGGAGTATGCCTAGTTTCCGAGTATCGTCAAGACAGGTAATGGCAACACTCGGCTCAGTATGTTTACTCAAGTGACTTGAGAAATCTTGCTGGTCTTCAACATTCCGAGCATTTCCAAGCAGCAATGTGGAGCACAGAATGCAAGCGCTGGAGTAACCAGAAGTGGAGACTGTGAAGAAGGAAGCCAACATGGCCGTCGAAACGTGAACTATCGGCAGAATGTTTCCTGCCGGAGGGTGGGTTGTGCAATCAATATGATGGAGCTGCAGCAGCACCAACTGTGGGAAGTACTCCTTGCAGCGGGCACATTCATACTGTACTCTTTCGTCAATGTTTATGAGATCGGCTGCATTGAATGTATTTGTGTCCTCGAACTGAGATTTGAGAAGCTGAATATCCAAGGCCGGTTCTTTCAAATTTGCGAGAAAGCTGACTCTACTTGGTGATTCACCCACTGGTTCAAATATCGGTTCTAAAACAGGCACAGTTTTTGGCTGCACAAAAGGTGGGGAAGATGTTGCAAGTGCGCCTATCCTGCTGTTAATAATGCCGCCTGTAGTTTGAGATTTGTTGGTTACCAAAGAAGGAGTGTCCGTGCGAATGGATTGCAGAGGTTTGCCCCCCGCTGGAGGATTTGCCCCAGAATCACTTGTGTGCAGAGGGGGTTGGACAATGCAAACAGCATGTTTTACTAAAGATGTCTTGTCAACCGGAAGGTGTACCATGAGTTTTTTTGAAACATTAGTCTGGTTGACAGGCACTTTCACAAGGTAGGACTGCTCATCGTCCTTGGAAGGTCCGTTACTCTGTGCTTTGGGTACTTTGATCACATAAGACACCATTGCTGGTTCCCCTGGGGCGCTAGGCTTGTTCTGGACACTGGGTGTTTTGAGTATTGTGCTCCTCGCTGCTGTAGTTGGGTTGATGGGTACCGTTGAAGGAGTCACTCTTAACATTGTTGACTGAGTACCATCCTGAGTGATGGATGCGGTTGAAGGCTTCACTCCTAACATTGTTGACTTAATATTAGCATGAGCAACAGCAGCATCTATTGAGGTAAGCTTTGGTGATTGTACTACCCGAGAAGCAGTTGTTGTTGTTACTGTTGTCGTAACTGCAAGAGCCACCGTTTTCCTACAATACTCATGGTTAAAGACTGCTGGAACAGCAGATACTGGAGGTAAATTACCTCCAGTAGACATTGTGGCGGCATTCCGCAAATCATTGGAAGCCGTCATTTGAAATGGCTGTTGATTTTCTATAGTATCTGGTCGCCTCGTAACTGGAACTGAAAATGCTGTATTTAGAGATGGTGGGCTGATGCTCAAAACATTTGGGGTCGTTGAGGAGACACTGCGCACTACAAACCCAGCCTGACCCTGTTGAGGTGAGGTCTGCTTATTAGCAGCTTCCTGGAGCATTTTAGGGGTAATGTTCTCAGGGAACACGATTTGATAACTATTTGGCTGAGATAAGGTTGTTACTTGGGGCGCTTTTAATCCCAAGCCTACCTTAGCGTTTGTAGATGATATTACGTAGGTCGTGCCAGAGATTTTGGTCACCAGAGGCGGCCCACCAACAGTCTGTTGTTGGAAGACTTCTCTCACTTTAGCACTGAGTTCTCTGTTTACAACCGCTCGTCTGTTATCGTGCAAGTCAGTATCTGGTCTTGCAGTTAATACCGTCATTGTCCTTACCGATGGGCCTGAATCATGAATGAATGTGCCCGGAGCTAGGAACGATGACGCTGCTGGTCGATGTGATGCTCTAGTTAAAACTGAAGTTCCAGGAGAGCTTTCCAGCGCCTTTAAAGTTGGATCTCCACTTGGTTGGGAGGAAGAATTCACCATACAAGGTTTTTTAGGTGCTATCTGTTGACCTTGAGTTCTCTTACTTAACACTGAAGTTGCAATCAAACTATTCAACTGATCCATGGTTTGAAATCTACTTTGCTGGGGTTTGGTCTTGACGCCGAGAGGTCTTCCTGGTCCTGATGTCTTACTTATCTCTTTCGGTTCTTCAATTGAAGTGACTTTCTTAGGTTCTTCAATTGAAGTGACTTTTTTGATGAGGTAGATTTGCCTGTTTGAGCCAGATGGTGAAGTGTCTGCTGTCTTGGACTGATCACTGGCCTTTAGATCCACTAACACTGGTTGCGCCAACAAGGAATCTTCAGGGAGTTCAGGGCCCGATGCTGGTAACTTGGTTATCTCTGTCGTCTCTTGATTCTTCACATACCACTTAAGAGGAGTCTGGTGGTCCTTAATTATATGCTCTTTAATCTTCTGCCACGTCCCAGCAAAGGAACACATTTTGCATTTCATCTCTTCCTTTCTGTGGACCATAATTAGGTTGTGGCTACGTCGTACATGTAACTTTAGTGAGTTTAGTGACTTGTTGGTGCTTCCACAAATTTGGCACGACCAGTCATTTTTTGCTTTTACTTTTTTACCATCATTGGCAGCTTTACTGTTCTTTGCTTCAGTGGTTTGGTGTGTACTTGCATCATCTTCATCTGAGCTGTCATCAACACTTATCACTTCTTGAGCATCATTTTCAACAACAAGAACATCATCGTCATCACTTACTTCCTGTCCATCTTCTTGGTTCTCCTTAAGAATGGAGTCTGATTCTGTTGCCTCCACATGGCTTTGAGCTATCTGTTTTCCCTTACAAACTCCTGAAACAGAATCTCCTGACAGGGGAACTAAACCCAATATCTGTTCCTCGTCTGAATCTGAAAGGCAAATGGGTTCTTGTGACTTATCAACATATTGGTTGATGTTTGAACAGTCAGAGCTAGGAGCTACTTCCTTGGCAAGACGACCATCTCCATGGGACTCGCCAGATTTATGTTGGACAAGACTATCCCCCTCTTGAGGTTTGGCAATATCTTCTTGATCTTTATGCTCACTCTCAGAGTGCTCATCAATAGTTCTCTCCAGTTCCGGGGTGGTGCTATCATTTTCTTGATCTTTGGCTTCACTGTCTTTGTCCTCTTTCCTGTCATGCTTGCCATTGTTGTCTCTTTCATGCATCATACAATCAGCATCTCCTTCTTGACTTAGAGGGCTACCTTCTCTGAGAGATTGGTCATCAATATTCCCACTTTCGCATTGCTTGGAAGTGTCCTGTCCATTGAGTGTGTTATCATCACTGTCTTTTTCATTGTCACTTATGAGGTCACAAACCTCTTCAGTACTGCTTTCCAAACTTCCTTGACCTGCTGTTTTGATCTCAGGAACTTTCTGAATGCTTTGGTCAACAATATCCTCTTCATGTTTGTTCTCGATCATTCCATCTCCACCCTGTCCATCGGTTGTGTCCTCATCACTTGCCAAGCTGTCTTTTTCATCGTCACTGATGAGATCATAAACCTCTTGGGTACCGCTTTCCAAACTTTCTTGACCTGCTGTTTTGATGATCTCAGGAACCTTCTCAATACTTTGGTTAACAATATCCTCTACCTGGTTTTTCTTGACTGCTTCCTCTGCATCGTTTTCAGTTTCTATATTGACATTTAAAATGTTCCCAGAGTCAACCTTAATGTCTTCACCTGTATCAGATAGAATTGTGTCCTTGTTTTCTCTGCATTGCATTGATGACTTGTCCTTTCCGGCTTGCCTCCTTGCATCATCTACTCCATCAGAGGATTTGTCGTCACCCTGTGATTCTACAGACATTCTTGCCTCACATTCTCTGTCATCCTCAGATTCTTCACGTGATGGCTCATCAGCGATACATGTGGTAGGGTCAGGCTCTGTTGCTTTAAAGAGGATACTATGGATATCATCATTTGTGTCTTTGGCATTCTCCTTAGTTTGTACATCCTGCTCATCGTCTGTGAAATTCTGATCGTCAATGTCAGAAAGAAACATGATAGACCCTTCCGACAAGGGAGAACTTGGGGACTTGCTCAAAATGTCTGTATCACTTTCTGTAGGTTGTGTGACGACCGAAGGTTGCGGTGCAAGACAAGCATTTTGTTTCTCTATACTGCGATCCTTACACTTCTCATCTACATCTTGCACATTCTCCTTGTCTTGATTGGATTGAGATTGTTTATCATTTCTTATGCTGCTGATAATTTCCGATTGCTCTTGATCAGTTCTAGTAGATTCTACTGAAAATTGGTCCTTCTCAACTTGACTCTCAACTACATCAAGCATACCATGTGTATTGATTACTTCTTCTGAACGTTGCTCAGTAACATTTTGCATATCTGTGATTCTGTTGGAAGGGTTCAGGATTGCATCGGAGATGGGGTCTTTTTCTTTTCCTGTATGATGCTGACATGGGCTGTTGGCTTTTATAATAGAGAGATCTGCCGTTTTGTCTAATAAATGAATATTACTAGGATCAATTCCACTTGGTTTAAGAGGTTCAGACAAATCATCCATGCAGATTTTTTCAGGGTCTTGCATGTTGAGGTCTTCTGGCATATCTGTCTTTATGTTCTGTTCTTGGCTTGGAGCAGTAGAGCTCCAAGAATGAGAATGGTCGGAGTGTAAGGGAGATCCTGGCACCTGTTTCTGCACTATGCTGAGGGCAAGCAAGTCCCTCTCAAAGGAATTGCAACTCTTGGCAAAGGAATCCTGACAATTTATTGCAAGTTGTGAATCAGTTTCATCTGCGTCTTCCCATGCTGCTTTAAACATGTCAATGGACTCATCACCAAGTGCTGAAGAAAATTGTCGAAGCGGAGAAATCTGCTGAAAAATAGCACTGGATTTCTGAGTGGCACGCGGCTCAGTGATGTCCTTAGTGATAGGGTTAGAAAACAGGAGTTCGTCGACAAGGCTAGCTTCACTTTGTTCGACTGTCCCTTCATTGTTGGTTTCAAAGGACTGGTCATCTAGGTTCATTTGAGAATCTGCAGATAAAATATCACTTGTCCATGACATGTCCTCCTCAAAAGCTTCCGGCTCTACCTGACGGCTTTCCGGGTATGCAGGCAAGTTTTTTTCTATTCTGTCGGAATCCATGCCTTCAAAGTTGAGCAAATTTGGTCTTGCTATTTCAGTGTCCCAACTGAAATCAGATGGCTGAGTGCTCATGTTATGGTCTGAGTAATTTGAAGATAAAGAACCAGTCGGATGCTTTTGAAAGTTGTTAGTATTGTCCTCACATCCCAGCTGACCACTTTGACATGACGTTGTCGGTAAAAGTCTTTGAGGCGCACTGTCACCTGGGTACTCTTGCATCCCAAAGGCGTTCCCTGATAGTCCTGGCGTCCGAACATCAGAACCAGGGGCAGTGAAGTGATGAAGAGCATTGTTCATAGCCCATCTGTTTCCTTGTGAATCCATCTTACTGGTTGATTGATTGAGCTCAGAACATCAAAGAGGGCATGTAAAAGTGATTGCCGAGACATGAAGAACAAGTTCTGTGGTATCGTGACATTGCTTGGTTGTTTTCTCCTATAAAACAAAACAAAAAACAAAGCGGTTGTTTACACAAATATTGATAAGATGCTTGTTTGTTTTGATTGACTATTTTTAAACTTATAATTAAAAACGACTAAGATTTGTAAACAAAGAATGGAAGGTTGTTGTCATTCTTGCGTAGGTAATTCGAAATATGCAAATGTCCAAAGTTGGCTAACTTTTGACTTAAATAACCATTCAATTCTATTAGATGAGATTAGGATTAGATTAAATCTTATCTATAGGCCTAAATAGCTTTATAAGACATTATTATTAGAAAGGATGAAATTGCGGATATTCTTATTTTAAATTAATAAACACATGTAACTGTCTAGCTGTGCAATAACCACTTTCCCTCTGAACATTTTTTTTTCCATTTAAATTTTTAATTTGTTTACATGGTCTGATTTCTCAAAATTGTGTAAGCAGACAGTTTCTGCTTACAGAGCAGTCCTAAGCAGAATTCCATTATCTCTGCTTATTGTAAGCAACCTGGAAAAAGTAGCCTGTTTATTTTTGGTTTGTCTAGTGAAAAACCATTGTGTTCAGCCCAAGTGCCGTAAAGTTTTCTTGATCATTAATTTGTGAAAGTGGTGTAAGCAAAAAGAAAACATGTGAAAAAAACACTTCGTGCTTACATCACTTTCACATTTGTACTATTATTATTATTGTTATTTATTTGGCCATTTCATAAAGAACAATAACAATACAATTGCAGATAAGATTATATATTTAGTAATAGGAAGGATAGAAAAATATGTTGAACAGAACTACATAAAGGCATAGACGATGCTAAAAAATGGCAACTAATGCACTGGTCATGAATGATGAAGACTGACATAAGGTTTGGATACAACAAGAATCATGGTGAAGAGTAGATGAGAGATTAGGGTAGATTGGGAAAGGACAGGAAGACATGGTGGGGGAAGGAAGAGCAGGGAACTCATAAGGACAAAGACAACCCATTTCAAGCTGGCCGGGATTAAAAAAAGAGTACTAAAACCCTGTGACTCTAAAAAGTCAGTCAATCCACAATTGAGATGGGAACGTACTGCAATAACAACCATACAAATTTGCTTACCGATAAACAGCGTTATGAAATTGGCCTGACTGCTTGCGGCTCAAAGTTTTGAAGAAGACTTTTGCTTGTGAAGGCTTGTAAACTTGTATGGCTGGTTGCTCATAATTTTGTGAACGAACTGGCGGTATTTGGAGGGCACTACCATGTGATGACTTATGTACATGTATACAGTTCTGCAAATAAATACATTTAAACATTTTTTTTTACACTTTTGGCAGTCTTGAGTCTATACATGCACCATTACGTGTGGCATAGCAAAAGATTTGATTGTTTCATGTAAACAAAAACAAGAATTGAATATTTAAATATTAGGATGTCATGAAGTTATTATTTGAGAAGCTCAAAAAAAAAAAATAATGTTTTGATGTCTTCTTAAAGATGCTATGTCAGATTTTTGGCCGATTTGACCCACAATTTTTGATTTAAAATTCAATAGGTATTTTGATGGGGGTCAAGAAAATTCCAAGCTTTCATTTGAGCCATTGCTCGAAAAAGCAAACCAATTATTAGTAGCAGTGAAAAAAAGTGCTCACAATTAGCTTTTTGTCGGGATCCCGACAATCACGTGACCAATTTTTATGTGTTTTATAACAAACGTTTTTAAAAATGTCATGGTTCCTGCCCATTAAAAGTAAAAGTTAAACTTTTTTTCGTTAGAGCGGGTGATACTCTTCGAAATACCATTTACTCAAAAAATATATTTTTTTATGTTTGGGGCCAAATATCTGACATACCATCTTTAAATCTTGGAATCATTGACCTTCGTTTTTAAAATTAAATGTTACATGTAATTTGGATCGGAAATCAAGCTTTGATCTTGATATTTTCATAAACTTTTTTTCTGGATTTAGGTAAACACAGACATTTAAATGGGTTTTCCTTTTTAAATTTTTTTACCATTCTAATCTCACTTTTCCCTCAAATTTATGATTTTTAGTGACATGTTTTCACCAGGCAAGCCCACACAGTTTGATCGCATGGGTGGGTGGAAGGGGGAGGGGGGCGGGGGTGAAGAACTTACAGATGGCTTGTCGGAGGGTTAGAAATTGACATCTAGTGCTAATACGCAAATCAGTCAAGTCAGTGTGCAAATATTTGTCTGTCCATCCAAAAAAAATATATAATAATAATATTCTGACCCCCCCCCCTTTAAGACTGTGGAATGGTCCAGTATGGTCCTGCTGTATACAAAGAACTTACAGACGGCTCCACTTACATCAGAGGGTTAGAAATTGACATCATGTGCTAATTTACATGACTCATGTGCTAGTCCCCCCAAAACATCTGACCCTCCTTTTTAGACTGGTCCTGATAGAATGGTCCTGCATACAAAGAATTAACAGGCGGCTCCACCATCAGATGATAGAAATTGACATACTTGTGCTATAAGGTAAAATGAGTCAGTCAAATCAGTGTGCAAATATGTTTCTGTCCGTCAAAAAAAAAAAAAATCTGACCCCCATTCCATACTGTGCAATGGTCCAGTTTAGGATGTCAATGAATATGCCTCCCAAGGTCATTTCAAATACAGTATTACAGTATGGTCCTGCTGTATACAAAGAACTTACAAACTGCTCCACTTACATCAGAGGGTTAGAAATTGACATCATGTGCTAATACACGAGTCATGTACTAATACGCAAGTCCCCCCAAAAAATCTGACCACCCTTTTTAGACTGTGGAATGGTCCTGCATACAAAGAATTTACAGACGGCTCCACCATCAGATGGTTAGAAATTGACATACTTGTGTGATAAAGTAAAATGAGTCAGTCAAGTCAGTGTGCAAATATTTTTCTGTCCCTCAAAAAAAAAAAATCTGAGCCCATTTCATATTGTGGAATGGTCCAGTTTAGGATGTCAATGAATATGATTCCAAAGGTCATTAAAAAAAAAAAGATTAACTGGAAAATTTATTAAATGAACTCCATTTCCCTTGATACAGTAAACAAACCATTGACAAAAAAAATCAGTTAGGGGGGCCCATTAAAAATAAACGGCAAATGTGCATGCGTAGGTATAACTAGTGCTTTAAAAACAACTCCGAATACCCAATCTTCAGCTGATTTTTGAAGCATCACTAAATCCCCAAAAATTGATTGAGTCCAAATTTATACAACTAAGGCAGTCTGGACCTAACTTGAGTGATTTTTGTTTTAATGTCAAGGTTTGTAAAAGTGTCATTCAAAATTACATGTAGGCATTGATGATGTGGTTTTGTGGGATTTGTTGGGGGGGGGGGGGGGCGTTCACACATAAGCATAGGCCCCCCTAATACTTGATAAATATATTTATTTTAAGATTGGTTCTCAGTTTGACCTTTGAGTTTGAAGTTTCTGGAAAAATATCCATTTTTTTTTTAACTGCAGACTTCTCGTCAGTTAAAGGATTCGGGTACTTTTTTCAAAATGTCCACAGATTTACATTTTAACTTACAGGGTTTGAAGATAATGATGGTGGAAATTTGCTTCCCTTCAAATATTACTAACTAAGGTTGTGTAGTTTTTGAGAAACAAGTCACAAAATAGTTTTGGTCTCATGAGACCAATTAGCATGTAAAATCCCCAAACCATAGCATAACTGGTTAATACGTTGTTACATGCTAATTAACTGAGACGCAAATTATTACTTTTACTCATTTCTCAAAAACTACAGCACCTCAGTAAGTAAAATTTCAAGGGAAGCTTTCTACTATCATAATCTTCAAACTGTGTAAGTTTAATGTATATCTGTGGACATTGTGTTTTTTGTTAGGAAAAAGTACATACCCTTTAAAGGGTCTGTACTTTTTTCAAACATAAAAACACCATGTCCACAGATTAATATTAAACTTACACAGTTAGAAAATAATGATAAACGTATTAACCAGTAATGGTACATGTATGATAATATCATAACTGTTTAATACGTTTTCAAATGCTAAAATAATTTTCGCCGTTTTACTTCTCCAAAACATACTCAGCTTGACCTCTGTAAGTAATATTTGGTTTTGAAGGGAAGCTTTCCAGTACTTTCTCTTCTAAACTGTGTGAAGATAACTTTAAATCTAATGTAAATCTGTGGACATTTTGAAAAAGGTCCCGAAATCCTTTGTTCAATTGTCACTGACGTAAACATACATACAATTAAATAATCATGACTATGAATTATTCATATTTAGAATGGTTGTAGCACTTCTTCATCCATTATTTAAGGTTGCAGATTGATTGTTTGTTTGTTTGTTGTTTGTTAAAATTAATTTTTTTATATTCAATATAAATTAGCATGTTGATGTTACTTTAGCATTATTTATACAAAATCACACAAGGTTTTCTATCTTTTTTCAAACAAACCAGTGTTTCTTACATTGTAGATTTGATTATATTTTCTTTCAAGAATGCCGGAAACTGAAAAACGCCTTTAAATAGTCTTTAGAAGGGCGGATTAGCAATCATTTTTTTCTGAACAAAATAATGAGCGCTGACCTATGTCTAGTATCCAGGCGCATGTACTAATCACGCAAGTACAAAACGCGAATGTTACCATACTAACTAGGACATTTTAATTAGCGCCCTCTTGAGACCAAAGAAGGTCAAGTGAATAATAATGTCGTCCAAGAAAGGAAAAAAAAATGGTCGGTCCGCGAAAACGAAACGAGATTTTCCAACATAAAATATACACCCAGCATTCTCAATTTTGCCATCATCTACATACTCACCTCAAATATCGAGTACGTGCAAAGAAAAAAAAACTCAGAAATCCGTTGATTTCGTCGACTTTCACGGACAAAGACTTTATCATGCAGCGTACGTTCACGCCTCATAATATCGTTACCAGGGACTGTCTAGTGACGTCACCCACGCGTAAAAGGATGGCGGAACAAGCTTTGGTTACCAGCGAAATGGAGGTCGAAGCAATCATGGCGGACAAGCTCGTCGGTGTGGTTGCGCTCTGCACGTAATGTGTGCGTTCATAAAGACGTCGTCTGACGCTCGCGTTCAATTATCAATTCGTTGGAAATACTGATAATTTGACAAAAGCATCCATAATTTGTCAAAATGAAAGTAATGAAACGTGAATCACGCACAGCCGTTGGGGAATATTTTGTCCCCATTATTATGACATGAAACAGCATTGGGTTTATAGATACCCGTGAACGGCCAATAACTAACCTCCCCACCCCCCCCCCCCCTTTTTGAAGGAAGTGTTCTTTACTTTTTGTATTATTAAAGAAAAAAACTCTTTATAAAAAAAAGTGCAGTTTATTTTTTGTTAAAATCAGGTAACGATCTCTCGTGGTCTGATCAAGACAGAACGATCTCGTACACGCATCATCTAGGGCCATCACTGTACAACTCTGCTTTATAACATGGAGGTGGAAATAAAGACTAAAGTCAGAAGGGGGAGCTCGTGTAGCTGTTCATCATGTGTTTGATTAAGGCCCGAGTTGTTATCCGTTTTTACGTACGGACGTGGGCGCATACACCCAATCAATCCCACTGTTCCGCCATTGAACAGTGCGGGGGTTTTCATTGCGTCTGGCGGTTGCTACATATGTACGTACACAACGCATCCACCTATGGGGCAAAATAATAATGTGTAGTTATGATTTTAGTGGGACCTTGCCCATAAATTGGTACGATAATGTACATGTATGTACATGTATGTACATTATGGAGGTATTTCTACCTCCATGGTTAGAATACTAAAAAATCCCGGAACCGTAGAAGAAAGGCTAGAAGAAAGGCATGGCTAGGGCTGTTGACTCGACATTTTCCAGTGAACCAAACTAGACGTAACTACCAAAGATCGTCATCATGGTGCCCGATATGGGTCATCTTTTTCGTTTTGCATTGCAAAGCGCCCTCTGTTGGTCTCCAGTTCCCGACAAAACATGCATTGCATTTTTCCCCCTGTGTTTTGTGCACATGGACTGTGTTACTTCCTGGACAAAAAAAGACACAACACAACAATGGATCCTGTTGTTATTTTATGGTGTTGTTTATCAGGTAATGTACATTTCTGTTGATATTCCTTCATTCTAATTAATAAATAAAACAATTGTGTTTTAATATTCTTATCATTTTGAACAAAAGATCAGAAAAATATACTAGAAATTTATGGAATGAATAAATAAATAAAAATGTAGGCCCTGCTTAGGCTGCTGCGCATCGTCGACAGTGCATGATTGATAAAAAATTACTTCCTCCTGCACACAAACAAATGGGGAAATTTGGAAGACTAGTCTTCTTAATCTTATAGCAGCATCATTCGAACTTCACTCTAAGTTTTCCTTTGATAATTTTACTTGGAGTACCTTTTACTTTGACTGTTTATTAAAGAGGTAGATTATTGGTAAAACTGGTAAACAGCTGACGTATTGTTTTGTAAAAAATATATGAAAAAAGGTAAAAATGACGGTTAAAAACTTAAGTCTGTAACTGTAAGATTAAGAATAAGACCAATAACTTTTAGAGAATAAAAAGAGCATGCAGTGAATATAATAATTAAGTAACTACATTTAAATTAATCTTGACTTGACTGAGATCTGGATTTTTTTTTATGAAAAAAAAATAGGGGAGATGTAAAATGTTATATCCGAGACCCAGTATCTTGGGCGCTCCTTTCTTCAAATTTTGACATTATCGGTACGACCGATAATGTCATAATTCGAAAAAAGGAGTATTTGACATTATCGGTACGACCGATAATTAAATTCGAAAAAAGGAGTACAGCGCCCCAGTTGCTGGGTCTAGTTATATCCCAATATAATCTTTTGTGTCTTAATTACTTTTAAAACTAAACAGATATTGCACGATACATGTAGTTGGATTTGGGACTGTTCTGGTTGCTGTTTTCATGAGAAATGTTCATTTTTGCTTTGCTCTACTCTTTCATGCCCCACCCAAATTCAATCAAACTGCTACTTTTTTACTGTGTGATATTTTACATGGTTATGATAATTCCCACTCCTCCCAACGAGAGAATGGAGGGGTTCATCACAACTTTACTTTACAGAAAATGCCGAAAAAACAATAAAAATCCTGTTATATATGGGGCCAAATGTTTTAAGGATAGAGGGTTACAATTATCGCAACTTTACTTCACAAAAAAAAATAGTACAAAGGATTGTGGGGCCAAATGTCTATAAATGAACATTTTATATTCACCGAATTTCTGCCAAATACAACAAAATGTGCCAAATGGCAACACTCTTTGTATTTTGTATTTTGTAGCACTTTCAACTGAAATCCCATACTCTGTCGCACTGTTTGCTGCATTCATAATGCGGCAGGGTTCTACTTGACCTTGGTGTGTCCGTCGTTGTGCAATATCAGACCCAAGCAAACTTCAATGACCCATGTTTTTGACCGTGTGAGGGCGTTCTTAATTACTATCAGGGGAAAATTCATTCATACCCAAAACAGTTATTAAAGATTGGAACACATTACCACCACAGACATCTAATCCATCACGGACAATAAGACTTTTAAAGGAGCTGTTATAGACCACCTCTAAAGCAAATTGAAACCACGGCGAACAAAAGTGACAGAAAGCCTGTTCTTGATTAGCTGTGCAGGGCGAATTGGTGTATACCCCTGGAAGTGATAAAATACTACTTACTTTATAGCGCCCTCGCGCCGCTAAAAATGGGTAAAATGCTCAGTGCACAGGTTGGCATTTCAACTGGTTCATTTTGCAATGCGAAACAGGGTTCTCTCCAATGAAGGCTGGCATACATTGGGCAGATAAGCGTGAATTGCCTGCGGATACTTTTTTTCTCTCTTTTTTTTCTCCAATAAACCATTTAGAATGCTCCAGTGCAGAATGCACACTAGGGGCGTTTAAAATCGAGATAAACACCATGTAGAAAACATTCAGAAGACCTTGTTTCAAATTCAGCGCCTTAAGCCAAACTTTTTGGAAAATTATTTTTTACCGTGATGCATTTAAAACATGGTTTTCATTTCAACTGTTGCAATTTTGGATGCAAAATAGCAGAGTGCCCAAAACATCTGATGATGGTTTGGTTTTTTTACGTGTAACATGCTTGTTAGTTTGGAAAGTAAAAACATTATATTACACTTGAATTTTTACTGTTTTTTTTTCCAGGTATACTAGCATTAACAATTGGCGTTGGAGCACATGTTCATGAGTTAGATGACAGGTAAGATATTGTTTGACCCTTTATTATTAATTATTAAGATTATAAACAAGTTTCTAATCTGAGAGGACAGTTTCTCAGCTATCAATGGGGTGCGTTTTTGTGCCGTAGTAACCAATAACTGTTTCAGTCAATGACTAATCAATGGCCAATTTAACCAAAACAGTCATTGGCAAGGACTGTGGAAATGCACCCCAGTAGTACTTAAATCTCAAGTTTTCAATCACAAGGAAAACTTACTGGGTAAACCTTTGCATTTTGCTCCCCAAAATGTTTAGGTTATAACCAGATGGACCCTAACTTTCTGAGGCGAACCTAACATTTGTTAGTCAATTTGAAGAACAAAAAGTAAACAAAATTATAACAATAATTTATTTCATACACTACCACTTCTGTTCCAGACAATTGTACAATGGACTTTTTTTGAACCAATCTTGTACTATAAAAATGACCTTTTTTGCTCAATTAAAAAAAAATCCCGTACACTACTGTTTCTTTTTAAAACAATGTTTGTTGATCACTCAAAGAGTGGAGTGAAATTCTTGTCTACAATGACACATTTTAAACTAATTTTGACCTTTCAATTTTGACATTGTAGCCTTTCCACTCAACAGTTTTATGTTTTAAAATATTTCAAATTCCAATCGAGTGAACTTTGAAACCTTAAATACATGTAACAATACTGAGTTTAATGTATGAATGAAAAAGAGGGAAAATTATGCTGCTCAGCATACGTAGCCCTACAACCTCTTCAAACCTCTTATTATAGGTTGTGCAACTTTAAAAAGCACTCACAAAGAGTTAGGACTAGTCCTAGGAGATATAAAAAATGAATGGGTAGTCCTAAGTTAGGACGAGTAACTCGTCCTAACTCGAGATAAGACTAGTCCTAACTCTTTGTGAAACCGACCCCTGGACACATTTAGTAATAGTAAAAGACCAGTCTTCTCACTTGGTGTATCTCAACATATGCACAACATAACAAACCTGTGAAAATTTGAGCTCAATTGGTCGTCAAAGTTGTGCGATAATAAGTTGTGTACTTTCAGATCATTATACTCGAGACCTTTCAGCTGAGGTCTCGAATTCAATTCAAACATTTTAGCGAGAAATTACTTCTTTCTCAAAAACTATGTCACATCAGAGGGAGCCGTTTCTCACAGTGTTTATACTATCAATAGTTCTCCATTGCGCGTTTTACTTACTAAGTAATTTTTTATGCCCACAATTATTTGAGTAATAACCAGAGTGTCTATGCCTTTAAATACTGAGTGAGGTGAATGTACACATCACCATGACTGCTCAGCCACTAGCCCTGTGAACAACCTTTTAAAACCACAGTTCAAACCTCAACAGCAAATAAGTCAATTGTTCCTGGATGGTTGAGAAGTCTGTGTCAAAGGCCTACAGTAAAAACAAAAATTCACTCAGTGTAGACTCTTAACCGATAGGAAATTGGCAGAATTAATTAAGAGTGGGTAGGAAAGGAAGTGCCCTTTGCAAATTGTGAATGAAGACCTGGAACATACAGTTGTATGCCAAGGAGGCCTGGCCGCTGTTGCCCCATGCAGGCCTGTATATGCTTGGTTTTAGAAATAGGAAAGGGCACCAAGGCATTCTCTCCTTGGTAAACGGTACCCTGCGAGGAAATATGTTAAATTCTCTTGGAGCTGGTAAAGAGCACCCTACGAGGAAATTGTTAAATTCTCTTGGAGCTGGTAAAGGGCACCCTACAAGGAAATTCTCTATGAGCATTTCAAGAGCACCAAGGCAATGACCAGGGGGCAACGAGGCAATCGCCTCTGTTGTCTTTGTGAAGATTCACGCCTGCCCTTGTCTTGGCCTTAGTGCCCCTCCAGAAGTTCCCCAATCATCATAGATTTTAACATTTTCCTTTGCAAAGTGAAAATGACTTTGTCCCCAGTCCCTTCCATAAATGTTGACCTTGTATACTGTCCTTTCCTGAGTTGTATATGACCGTGAGTGTGATCCCAAGCTTCATAATCTAAGAATTTTTGTAGCGTTCTTTCTTTTACACGTAAAAGGTACCACAACACTTAACAACAATAATTACAAGCAATCAAAACTTAATAATACAAAGCAATGAGAAATAAATAAATAGCCTACATACCTACATGTAGTAAGCAATATAAGTATGGAAAAGGTGAGTTTTGAGTGATATTTTTAAAAAGGGTTGTGAATTAGCTTGACGAATTTGATAATGAAGATTGTTCCAAAGGTTTGGTGCTGCTGCATAAAAACATCAATTATGTAAGATGAAGTGTATCTGGTTGAGGTTAAGTGAGAATCCTTCATGATAGCAGTTTAAGGTTGAACTGCTTTTGACTGGCACTCCCGAAACAAAGGGAGATTTGATATAGCCAACATTGTGGCTAGATACTTTGGTATGGTAGGATGCTGGTACATACCAGTACATTATTCTGGAGGACATCTCGTTCAGGGCTACATTTCTTTGTTCACCCCCAAATTTAATTACAATTAACATGGATATTCCCAATGGTGGTTTATTGCTTGGGTAACTAATTTTTTAATTAGGTTTGTCAGGGAAAAGGAACGTTTTTTGTGTGTAATTATTCTGGAGGACATCTCGTTCAGGGATAATATTTCTTTGTTCACCCCCAAATTTAATTACAATTAACATTGGTATTCCCAATGGTGGTTTATTGCTTGGGTAACTAATTTTTTAATTAGGTTTGTCAGGGAAAAGGAACCTTTTTTGTGTGTGTATAATACGTACACGTAACAAGCAAAACAGCATCACTATCCTCTGCATCATTAATGTACATTGTCCTAGTAGATTGTTCTTCCTGTTGCATTAATAGTGTTCTCCCTATATAGGCCAGTTGCTGTCTGTTATGAATTGCTGCCAATAGGAAAAAAACATTATTAATATTGACATACATTACATGTAGGTTTATTTTTACTTTACTTCATCTCAAATTCACAAAAAGTGCCCATAGTTTTGCACTTTTTAAAACGCTTTCAAAACCAAAGATACAAAAAACATGTAAAAGACATATTACGAAGAACTTCTTTTAAATTAAGACAAAAAATGAAAAAAAATTGTCCAGATGATGAAGGATTCTGGTGAGATAATTCTGAATTGAATAACCTTAGAAATTGATTATTAAAGGAACACGTTGCCTTGGATCGGACGAGTTGGTCAATAAAAAGCGTTTGAAACCGTTTGTTATGAAATGTATATGGTTAGAAAGATGTTTTAAAAGTAGAATATAATGATCCACACAAGTATCTCTCAAAATTGCACGGTTTTCTTTTTACGTCGCGAACTATCACGACGGCCATTTATGGGAGTAAAAATTTTGACTCCCATAAATGGCCGACCGTGTTATTGGACGAGGTAAAAAGGAAATCACGCAATTTCGAGGCATATTTGTGTAGATCATTGTATTCTACTTTTACATCATCTTTCTAACCATATGCATTTTATGATAAACGGTCACAAAACGCTTTTCAAAGGCCAACTCGACCGATCCAAGGCAACGTGTTCCTTTAACCTTGCAGTGAATAATGTGTGGGACCAATTGAGTAAAGGTATTGAAGGGAAAGTTACACGTTTGGTAATTACTCAAAACAAATATTAACTAACAAACTGACTCGGTAACGAGCATCGGAGAGCTGTTGATAGTACAAAACATTGTGTAACATAGATTTTGAAAAAAGAGGTAATTTCTCACTAAAATAATAAAAGACTTCTAGCTACAATCCCGGCCAAAATGCTTGGGCCACCCTTTCCTAACGTTGTATACAACGATTCCCTGTGCACTTCCCATTCACATTCAAAACATTTGTCCCCCGCCCCCCGCTCAATGTTGACTGTGTTGACTGTAACTCAATCAGTAATTTGACTGTAACTCAATCAGCAGTTTGACTGTAACTCAATCAGCAATTGAAACCAACATTCAAAGGGGGCAGGGGGGCCCAACGAGATATGGCCGGGATTGTAGAAGTCTTTTATTCCTATCTGAAAGCACACAAATTCGTCCAACAGGGGTGTTTTTTCTCTCAAACTTCGATGACCAATTTAGCTCAAATTTTCACAGGTTTGTTATTTTATGCTTTTGTTAGGATACACTATTGTGAGAAGACTGGTCTTTGACAATGACCAAACGTGTACCTTCCCCTCAAGATACAGGATAATTATGGTTGAAACACATCATTGCTTAATTTTAGTCTCACAGTCACAGCTACATGTACTGATTAGGTTCATATTAACAGCTATTTGTTCTATGAAACACCCTACACAATTTTGGGAAAACTGTGTCTGAATGTCTTTAAAAAACAACCAGCTGATTCGGGAGACACCCAAAATTGAGGACAATAACATTTACACACTAAAATTGTGCACAGGTCTTTCTCCTTAATACTTGCACAAAGAATTATTTTTGTATGCCTAAATTTCCGTAAGTTTGTTATAGAAATTTCATGTACGGTAAATTGATCATCCGAAACATAAATTTTGTCTGCCACTATTTTGTCAGCTCTACCAATTATGCAAACATTGGTGGTTTAAAATTAATTGCTTCAACGAGTCTTCCTGACAAACAGAGTGCTCAAGGTACCTGCATAAACGCACATATTATTGTTTAAAAATTACATCAATCAATTAGTCTAAGTAACCTACATCTAGCTGCCTGAAGCTGCCATGTGGCAGTAATTTTACTTAATTTGAATTAATACCTACAGTGGGTATTTAATCACACAAATTTTTTTTTTTTAATGAAGGTGGTGTAGGTTCTATTACTTTTTTTTCACGCTTGAATAAATTATTTATTATATGATATGAGGTCTGGTTTATAGCCTACATGTAGTTGATCCCCAAGTTAAGATGAAAAAGTCAAATAAGGTTTCATTATTAATGTGTTAAACGAAAAAAGCCCAAAGGTAATAAGAGGTGGTTAATACAAAACTAAGGAATTGTTTAGTGTTCAATTTGTGTCATATTATCCTACAAAATACGTTTTTGGGGGGGTTTTGAAAACAACATAACCTGTCCAAATTCTTCAGAATCAAATTCTTTACACAAAAACCGGACCAGGCAATTTTAATTTGAACACAGACACCTGAAAAGGTACAAATAATTATTTTCCAGCCAACCCCTTTTTTCAAGAGCAGCAAGAAATGAATAATACTGCACAACTGTCAGCAGGGCTTAAATTTCATGGACTGCTTTTAAAAGCAGGAAATATTCGAAGAAACTTGAAATAAATTGTAATCAACCATGTGTACAGTTCTTCCTTTTTCTTCACACCATGCAAAGTGAATTCAAACAATTCTTACAGAAAATGTTGCATAATATATCTTCTGCTAAGCAAAAAGGAGCCGGATACCAGTCATAAATTGTGCATGTGACGTAGTATTTTGGCTGGTAATCTTATTCTGGTAAGCATCATTATTTTGTGCTTGGTTTCTTTTTGGGCTAAAGTACACAATGCAAAAGTACACAATGTTGCGTGAACAATGTGTACATGTCACCTCACAAGACCAAAGTTTGGATCATTTTAAGTGTACATGTATAGTTTCAACAAGAGTAGATTTCTCACTTGTTATATGGGTTTAAGTACACTTCAATAGGTATAGCCTAATCAACAGAATTGATAGATATTTAATCAGAGAGTCAATATTTGAAGAAAAAAAATGAACACAAGATCACCGGACTTGTTCAGTTATGACAGTACTGGTCCCAACACTAAAATCACTGGCCTCCAAGCTGCATTCCACTGTAAACTACGAGCCCTGCTTTAGTGAATTTTGGATGATAATTTTCATGAAAGCATTCTTTGCAATTTCGTTAGATCGTGTCACGTTCACACGATGACTGTGATATGAGTTACATATTTCTCATTCTTTGCTCTGCAGGATACTGGAAGCTAAGAACCAAGGCCCATGGCTTATTGAGGTAATGTATTACTGTATAAAGAAAATGCCCTCTCATGCTAAAAAGGAAAGGGGTTCAGTTTGACCAAAGATAATAGTAAATAATAATAAAGGGATTGACACTGCACTTTTCCAAAACATGATCAAAGGGCATAACAGATAAAAGGATAAATCAAAGACACTGGACACGACTAGAAATTGCCAAAGACTACGCCCAGGCGAGATGATCATGAATTGTTCATGAATATTCATGAATAGTTCATGGTTGTTCATTGACATCAGTTCATGACCTGGCCATCAAAGTTCTTCATGATGTTCATGAACAGTTCATGAATGTTCTTGAACAACAAATGAGACAATTTGGTTGATGAACTTTTCATGGACATTTATTCATGAACTTTTCATGAATTTTTGATGAGTTTTCATGAACATTGCATTCATGAACTTTCATGAACTGTTCATGAACAAATGTTCAAATGTTCATGAACAAATGTTCATGAACAAATGTTCATGAACAAATGTTCATGAAAAGTTTTTCAACCAATTGTCTCATTTGTTGTTCAAGAACATTCATAAACTGTACATGAACATCATGAAGAAAATCAAATGACGTTTTCTAGATTCTGCTCAGCGGCAGGCAGATAATAACTTATAATTCACTTGAATTATATTATAATCAATAATAGTCATTATATTTCATTTGTACTAAGTACAGTGACCTTAACAATTACATGTTTCACACTATATACATTATAAGTTATCACACAAGCGCGAGTGGAATACGGAAAAATATAGCGCTTCTGCGTCCCATATCCAACGAGGCCGAAGGCCGAGTTGGATATGGGACGCAGACGCGCTATATATCTTCAAGCAAACTTGGCGCGTGACATAGAACACACAAGACGCATGGTAGTGATATTAGCCGTGCAATATAGGTTTTTATCACCACTCCATTCTGCCAATCTGATTGGAGGATTAGCGCATATTTGAAGATAAACATAAATACAGCTATGTTATACAAAATTTAGGAACACCAGGTTTCCTATTTAAGTGCCCCTGTTCAAATTCCTTTTTAGTCATGGCGGGATTTTATCCACTTTTCTTTTATTTTTTTATACTTTACTTCTTACAGTTAAATAATAAAGAACAATTAAAACCTTATATATTTTGGCCATCAAATTTAAACCCAAGTTATGGCCATCATATGAATGACCACTTTTTATACATAAAAACCTTGGAATTAGTTCAATGTAACGTCTATTTTTTTACATTATGAATATATAATGAGGTCATGAAGGTCATGAAGTTCATCAATGTTCATCACTGTTCTTCATTTTAAAAAAAAAAGTGTTCATGAACCTGTGGCGTTCACGATCATTGTAAACCATGAACGTTCATCAAACGTTCATGATTCCTGTTGATCTGCAATATGATTATTCATTAGCCTAAAGTTCATAAGATGCATAGAAAGGTGAGATAGAATTTCAGGAAAATCCATCAAACAGTTCATGAACTTGGTTCAAAAATTACTGTGATGAACATTTTATGAACTGTTGATGAATAATCATGGACTGATCATGAAGTTAATAAAAGTCCACCAAATGTTCATTAATTGAATGGTGAACCGTTCATGAACTTGGTTCATGAACTGCTGTGATGCACATTTTATGAACTGTTGATGAATGTTCATGAACTGATCATGAACGTTCTTGAAAGTTCATAAAGTCATGAACTTCATCTCGCCTGGGAGTCTTCACAGTTGGTGTATCTCAACATATGCATAAAATAACAAACATGTGAAAGTTTGAGCTCAATGGGACGTCAAAGTTGCGAGATATTAATGAAAGAAAAAACACTCTTGTCGCACCATGGTCACACGAAGTTGTGTGCTTTCAGATGCTTGATTTTGATACCTCAAATTCTAAATCAGAGGTCTCAAAATCAAATACTTACATGGAAAGTTACTTCTTTCTCGAAAGCTACGTCACCTCAGAGGGAGCTGTTTCTCACAATGTTTTATACTATCAGCCTCTCCCCATTACTTGTAATAAAGAAAGGTCTTATGATAATAATTATTTTGAGTAATTACCAATAGTGTCCACTGCCTTTAGTAAGCCAGAAAAAATCATAAATCTACTAATTTAGGAAAGAAGTTTTAAAGATACACAAGCGTTTCAATAATAAGACAGGAAGATGTAATCATAATTTAATTTTGCAATTTCTACTTTATTTGTTGCGCCCCTCACTCCTCTGTGATTATGCAGGCCTGTAATTACTTGTACACAAAGGCTACTGGTTTTGGCCTTGGTGCCCCTTTCAAATTCCCCATACAGGTAGACTAAAAGTTTGCCAAAATGAAGGTGTCCTTTCCTTTATACAAATGAAAACGGCCAAGTTGCCCTCTCAAAGATGAAACTCGTGGCCGGATCAAGCAACTTCTATTGGTGGAATAGTTACAACGTGTTTATTTTTGGGTGTGTAGTATGCAGGCCTTACTCAACAAATTCGTCTTGTACCAAGACTACATGTATCCACGCTGCCATTATAGCAACAGACATAGCCGTATTCACCAGTTCGAACACAGTCTTTGTGCTCGTTTCAGCACACAAGCGTTTATCTGACATATTATGATAATAGTGTAAGAGTCTGCCTTTTTAATACTGCATAACATTACACCAAGGTCATTCAGAGCTTCTCCCTCACACCTGATTGTTCCTTAAAGGAACACGTTGCCTTGGATCGGTCGAGTTGGTCCTTGAAAAGCGTTCTGTAACCGTTTGTTATAAAATCGGTATGGTTAGAAAGATGTTGTAAAAGTAGAATACAATGATCAACACAAATATGCCTCGAAATTGCGTGGTTTTCTTGTTACCTCGTCGACTAACACGGTCGGCCATTAATGGGAGTCAAATTTTTGACTCCCATAAATGGCCGACCGTGTTAGTTCGCGACGTATAATGAAAACCATGCAATTTTGAGTGATACTTGTGTGGATCATTGTATTCTACTTTTAAAACATCTTTCTAACCATTAGCATTTCAAAACAAACGGTTTCAAACGCTTTTTATAGACCAACTCGTCCGATCCAAGGCAACGTGTTCCTTTAACACTGCGATGCATTTGGGACATTTTTTTTTAACAACACAAACATTCAAAAGTGGTAGTTTTGGTAGTAAACATTTTTTAGGAATTGTCTTAAAATATTTGTTTTCTCTTAACCTTTTTTTTCTTTTTTTCCTTATATTTTTTTGTGCTGCTTATGTAAAGGTGCTTTATAAATACCTATTAATATTGTAAAATAGTTTTATACTGAAAAAAATGACACATATTTTTTTGCCATTCAGAAGAAAAATAGAAATTGTGAAATATTCACCAAAATTATTGTTACCTTCAGAGAATTATCGATGATTGATATCAAAGAAAGCATCTGATGTTTTATTATAAATCACACAAACCCACATTTTAGGTAACAGCTATGCCACCATTTTAACATTTCATCTATAGTTTTAGACTTATCAACGATGACTCTCGGCCCTGTTTAATTGCCCAGGTTCTTCATTCACAGATATTAATTCTGCTTGGACTTGGGTGATGTTTTACATAAGGTTGTCATTGGCAACCATTGCTGTGACTAGTAGTAGCTGTACAGAACAATATCCATTCATAGTAACAATAGTGGCTTCTTATACAATGTATAGCGCTCATATCCGTTGCTCAAGGCGCATCAACATTCAATTTTTTTATGCAAGGTATTTTGGATGCTACATTTTTGAAGTACATGTACAATGTACATGTTCTTGAGCAAGTCTTGAACAAGTCTAACCCCTTCTCTTTTCAATAAGTGCACTGGGGTCCTTTACATGCATTACACAACACATACAATGGCTTACATCGCATCTGAAGGATGCAACAATAATGGTGAAGTGTCTTGCTAAAAGGACTCAAGTGTCACGACCGGGACTTGAACCCACTTTCTGCTGAACAGAAACACCAGAGCTTTAGTCCAGTTTTTTTTTTTACTCGGCCACGACACGCCAAGTATATTATTGGTGTTTACAAATTTACCCCTAGTAAGGCTAGTTTAAAATTAAAATAAATTCTCATTACCTTAAAATTGTGTGAATAAATTGTTTATGAACAAAGAAAATTAATTGAGAAAACTTAACACTATATGCATACTGAATCCATCTACATTGTACTATGTATTACATCCCAATTGTAAATGCAAGTTCTCATTATAAAAGAAGTTCATTGCACTAATTGCAATAGCCTTTCACTTTACAATTTTTTGCATTAAAGATACTGGACACTATTGGTACATGTAATTGTTAAAGACTAGTCTTCTCACTTGGTGTATCTCAACATATATGCATAAAATAACAAACCTGTGGAAATTTGAGCTCAATTGGTTGTCGAAGTAATAATGAAAGAAGATACACCCTTGTCACACGAAGTTGTGTGCTTTCAGATGCTTGATTTCGAGACCTCAAATTCTAATTCTGAGGTCTCAAAATTAACTTAATGGAAAATTTCTTCTTTCTCGGCCTGTGTAGTGTTGCCTCTGTGTGATTCCCCGATGCAATGCATTTCAAACAAGTTTAACTACATTCCATATTGCTTATTATTTTTTTGTTTCCTCTTTTAAAATGTATAGTTCTATGCACCATGGTGCGGTCACTGTCAAAAGCTCGCCCCGATCTGGCAGGAGGTGGGGACCAAACTGGCCAAAAGCAACCCCAATATACGAGTGGGTAAGCTGGACGGCACCCGATTCTCAAGTAAGTCAAACAGTTTTCTTTCAGCAGGAGGGTATTATAAACAAAATGAGCAGGGCTCAGTTTAATAATAATAACAATAAGTATCTGACAAAAAGTGCCATTCATCAAGGGCGCCGGTTCGCAAAGTCAAAAGTAAAAAAGTCAAGAGAAGTTTCTTCAGCGGGAATACTCCTTTAAAAATTTATGCTTGGCAAAATTAGGCAGGATACCAGCTTCAGATGGTACATGCGAGATGGTATTTTGGCTGGTAACCTTTTTCTGGTAAGCAATAATTTTGTTGTGCTTAGCTACTTTTTATGCTTTAAGCAGCTCTATGAAATTATTATGTAGGAGGCTATTCACCCATACTTCTCTTTTTCTTTTCATAGGTGTTATGAACAACTTTGACGTTAGAGGGTTTCCTACAATAAAATTGTGAGTACATTTTTTTTATAAGACGACCAGCAACTGCTTTGGACAATAAGGACGCAAAGTGTTATATTTATCATAATTTTTGGCATGCTGGCTTGATCTAGAAGACGATTTAATACCAATGACAGTAACTTAAGAAGTAAACACTTGCTTTTGTCACTTACCATTAATTTGATGTCTTTTTGTTTCAGTTTACATGGAGATAAGGATCTAACTCACCGAGGAGGCAGAACAATTAAAGATATTGTAGATTTTGCAGTAAAGGCCAATGGGTAAGAACCACTTACATAAAGGCATACACCATTGAGCTGTTGAATGTGCCTAGTTGATCAACACCTTTTAAACCCTTAGAAGGTGTCACCTAATTGGGTCTTCATCCAGACATGCAACTTTTCCGCGTTTCCGCGGAATTCCGCGTAAAAGAAAATGATTGCCGTAATTTTTTTTTAGCCTAGTATATGCCTGGCAACAACAATGTACAACTACAATAATGTTAAATAAGCCTAGTACATGCTAACAATGCACCTTAGAGCATAATAAACCTCAACATTTTCTAGGGTACCATTGTGGGTCTCGTTTCCCGTGGCGTTTCGGCTGCCTCGCTCTGCACTTAAAGCCATTATACACTTTCGGTACAGAAAAAAATTTAAAGTTTACAGATTTACAAATAATTTACAGGGTTTACAGAAGGTAATGGTGAAAGACTTATCTTGAAATATTATTCCATGAAATGCTTTACTTTTTGAGAAAACATTAAAACAATATCAATTCTCGATAGCGAGAATCCCAGATTTATTTTAAACACATGTCATGACATGGCGAAACGTGCGGAAACCAAGGGTGGGTTTTCCCAATATATTCTCCCGACTCCGATGAACGATTGAGCCTAAATTTTCACATGTTTGTTATTTTATAGATTAGTTGTGATACCTGGAGTGTGGGACTTGGACAATACTGTTTACTGAAAGTGTCCAATGGCTTCAAACTGTGCCTTCGAAAATTTTCCCCTTTTTGTTTTCAACGGGCAGTTGCATGCCTGGGAGTATATTTCCTGCTTAATCTCTTTTTTTTTAAATAAGCGCTTTGATACACCCTAAGGTGACTGACCAAACGCTATGGGAACTAGTTTGTATTGTGCTATTGTTGTAGCCGATATGTTTATTTTAATATATGTTTATCTTCTTTGTTAGTGTTTTTCTAGGGAGTTCAAGGTGCACTATAATTGTTTTGGTTTTTAACTTTTTATTATTGGCTGAATAAATAAATTGTTACTCTAATTCTGATTCTTAATAGCCATTGGACACGTTCGGAACAAAACAAAATGAAAATTTCACAGATTTACAAATAACTTACAGGGTAGTAGTGGTGAAAGACTTCTCTTGATACATTAAAACAATATCAATTCTCGAAATTGAGATTTACAGATTTATTTTTAATACATGTCGTGAAACGGCGAAACGTGCGGAAACAAGGTTGGGGTTTTCCAGTTATTTTCTCCCGACTCTGATGACTGAATGAGCCTAAACTTTCACAGGTTTGTTATTTTATATTTAAGTTGTGACACCCGAAGTGTGGGCCTTGGACAATACTGTTTACCGAAAGTGTCCAATGGCTTGAAGAGAACCCACAGACCCAGCGTTATTATTATCATTATTTATGTGGTTCTCTATTTACTCAGGCCAGCAGTACGTAAGATGACCAAAACCAGCGAGTTCAAGCAAGCTGTCAAGGACCATAAAGCATTCTTTCTTCTGGTGACTGCGGAGCAGAATCCAGAGTCCGATCTTTCTGTGAGTCCAGGAGGTTTCCTTGTTTGTTATCAGTAGGTTCTATATTTCTGGTAATGAAACCAAGGATGCCTCATAAGTGAACTTAATCTTTGTAGCTCGCAAGCCTGAGGAAACCTGTAAACAAGGCTGCTATGTGAACCCAAAACACCAGGGTTATTCCTCAGACTTCCACAAAGCAATTATGGTAAAGTGTCTTGCTTGTGGATGTAAATGCCCAGACCTGGACTTGAACCCACACTCTGCTGCTCGTAACGTAACGGCTGCACAACCTTGGTATAAGTCACAATTTGAATCACACGTAGGCTGGAATCATTTAGGTCAAATAAGCACCCTTCTCCCAAATTTTAATTTTGTTTCTATGATAATTGCAAACAAAATATTTGATCAATGTAAAGGTTTCAAATGAGAGTTTTCAAGAATTCTGGTTTATTTTTTTTTCTTATTTATTTATTGTTGATATCCAACAGCGGATAGCCGCCACTTACAGGAATCATTAAAAACTATGTATAAATGAACAGAATGTTCAAAGAATCTTGTCCTTATTTGACTTGTTTTCTCGATTTGATTTGTGCGAGACTTGAACAGTCCATTGTGACCCTCCAATTATGTGTATCTGCCTCTCTTTTTCAGAAATTATATAGCACTGTAGCAGAAGCAAAAATTCTAGAGAGTTTTTACTACCAAGGGTCAAATAAAGTCTTACCGGCCGATAAGAAGGTGGATGAGAAAGACTTACCGGCATTGGTTGTATTTAAGGATAAGAAGCACTACAAGTATGAAGGTAGGATTGACATTCATCTGTTCGTCCGTCTCTCTGTGGGATTACATCACAATGGACCCTTCCCATGAAATATGCTAGTTACATTCACGCATGCGTACAGACCCTGTTGGTTGGCAAACGCCATAGAGTGGTTTACTAAGCAGACACGCAATCCCGTCTGCGTCACGCACCCATTAGCCGTGTACAAAACGGCGCGATGTTCCCTCATTTTGCCAACCAAAACGTTAGTGCGCACGGGTTATGTGCACTTTACACATTTCATGGGAAGGGTCTATTCAGCTGAGGTTTGCGTCAGCACCTTGTGTAAATTGCTTTTGAGTAGTGTTGGTTCTGAGATGCATCGGTGTTTGGCAACTAAGCCAGCATCAATCAATGCTCGGAGCAAACTCTTCTTACCCTTCACCCTTACACCAATGTATATTAAGTATTGTATACTTTCTCATGTTTTGCAGAAGTCTTAACTCTATAGACCACTGAGCTAACCTGGGCCCCATTTCATGGCTCTGCTTACCGTAAGCACAGGATCAGTGCTTATGGTGCTCTGCTTACCGTAAGCACAAGATCGGTGCTTATGGAAACATGGAATTCTGTGCTTACGGCAAGCCGATTTCATGGGTTAGCGGAGAATTTTGGCACCTGCGCGTGCGTACTCCATGTTACTAGGCATTCTACGCTTATAAGGCTAGCGCAGAAATTCAGCGCTTGCAAGTTAGCGGGGAATCGTGACCGTAAGCGCAGATGTCCGCTGTAAGCAGAGCCATGACATTGGGCCCTAGTGGCTAGATGCAGTTGGAATTCTCTGTTTTAGCTGCGGGTACCGCAACGATTTAATGTATGATAGTTTTGCATCGGGGATTAAGAATAATATAATTTGTTTTCACTGTTACACCTTTGTAAAATATATCGCTGAAAACTTTTCACTAAAAATGTTCAATTGTTGATTTTTTCTCTTTCTTAGCTCCTGAAGGAGGAGTGACTGAGGAGGATGTTAAGACGTGGATAATGAATGAAAGATTTCAAGCATTCCCTCTGATCGAGAATAACAACATAAACCTCCTCGCACAATTAGGTATGTAATGTGGGGAACCCAAGTCATCATTGCATTTATTATCAATTATATTTTGGCGAATCCTCGCCCTTTTGTTTTTAGAGGATCAGCTTCCTTCCGGTGTCTCAACAGAAGTAAATGGTGACTCTTTTTCCCAGTTGCAACAGGATGGTAAGGTCAACATTGATAAAAAGTTAAAGAGTCTGGGTACTTTTTGTAGAACACAAAATACAATGTCCATTGCTTATTGTAATCCTTGGTTCTAGACCTTTGTTCTTATGTTATACAAATGTGTCATATACAAACTACAAGTACCTGTGTTACCCTATAGTGGATAAAGGTTTCAGTTTTTACTTTCCACTGTATAATTATTGTGGTTTTGTCCAATCGATAGCTTACCGGCAGGATAGAGTGCACCAATAAGCAGTGCCACCCTACCGTGGATTAAATTTTTAATCTATATCAATATAAACCACAATGGAAACTGACTGGGTAAATTTTGAAATGATTTTTGGGGTTGAACAAAGAATTGACTAGAGTGGGATTCGAACCAACGACCTCCGGATTAACGTGCCAGGTGATCTCCTGGCTGCGGCTTCCCAGTTTGTATCGTAATTTTGGTGTAATCCCTGGCTACACGGCAGTTAACGGTTGTATGGCTTCTGACTGGCACCCCCGAACAAAGATCTTGACAAAGTAGGGACTCGGCCAATATAGGGCTAGATAGCTCAGTTGGTAGAGTGCTGGCACGTTAATCCGGAGGTCGTTGGCTCGAATCCCACTCTAGTCAATTAATCTGTTGGACTTTTAGCTATTCTCAAACATTTTCTTTTCACAGTGTCATTGTTTTTTTCCCGTCTACAGATAAATTCTTGGTATTAGCTTTAGTGAATCCTAGCGTAGACAATCACAAGAAGCATCCTCATTACATCATGAAGGACACTGTACGCAAAGTGGCCCTGGAACACAGGCAGCAGTTTCATGAGTGAGTCTTATCTCCCCCATGGGTTGTCATTTGTTATAATTAAATATGGTTGGAAAGGTATCTTAAAAGTAGAGTATCATTATGCCAGGCATAATATTTTTCCTTCTTTAGCATGTTTAGTCTGATTACCAAATTTTGTTTGCCCCTGAGATTTTTTTTTTTTTTTTTTAAACAAATAATGTTATTTAATAGCCTAAAAAGTCTATTTAACCCTACACCATGTATACACAAGTACCTCAGCCCTTATTTGTAATTCACAACAATATCCCTTGAAATTATGTGTTGTTTTTGTCCTTGAGCAAGGCACTTTACCATAATTGCTTCTCTACGGCCAGGAGTGCACATTAGTACTGTTGAGAGCTTTGGAGTAACCTGGCTCGGGACAAACTTCACTTTACTTTTCTTCAGGTGAATTTGATCAATACCTAAATTTTGTTTTTGTTTTCTTCTTTCTTTGCAGAAAGTTTCAGTTTGGTTTCATGGAGAATAACGATATAGCAAACGATATCACTCTGAGGTGAGTAGTTGCACGTAGTTTGGGGACCATTCCAGAGCTCAAAGGTTACACTGGACTACAGGCCCGACACCAGTGGTTTAAGTGGGCAAATGCGTCCAACAAGGGTGTTTTTTCTTTCATCATTTTTTCGTAACTTCGATGACCAATTGAGCCCAAATTTTCACAGGCTTGTTATTTTATGGTTATGATGGAATACGCCAAGTAAGAAGACTTGTCTTTGCCAATTACCAAACGTTTACCTTCCCTTTAAAGGCACTAGACACATTTGGTCTATGGTTTAAAGGGAAGGTACACGTTTGGTAATTGTCAAAGACCAGTCTTCTTACTTGGCGTATCCCATCATAACCATAAAATAACAAACCTGTGAAAATTTGGGCTCAATTGGTCACCGAAGTTACGAGAAAAGAATAAAAGACTTCTAGCTAAATAAAGTCTTTTAGTATTTTTAGTGAGAAAATCTCAAAAACTTTGTTACTTCAGAGGGAGTTGTTTCCCGAATATTTTATACTATCAACAGCTCACTAATGCTCGTTACCGAGTCGGTTTTTAAGTTAATATTGGTTTTGAGTAATTACCAAACATGTACCTTCCCATTAAGTGTCGGGCCAGTAAACGTATGATCAGACTAGTCCGACGTTCTTGTGATTTTTAAATGAGTATCAATGCATGTACCTCACTGTGTAATATAAAACATAAAAAATAGGGAATTGAACTGTAATTTGCTTTTGAATTATTTTAGTAATAATAATAATAATAATAATAGTGGCTTCTTATATAGCGCTCAGGTCCGTCACTGCGCTCATGGCGCTTCAACATGATTATCCCTGGTCACTGGGCTTTAAATCATTCCTTAAAACCATCTCAGCTCCCTGGGGAGTATACAGCCTGTGCCGCCAAATATGTAGCGCAATCACGGCTAATCAATCACAAGAACCAACTCTGCCATCACAGGTTCCCACTTTACCCCTGGGTGAAGTAGCAATTCTGGCGAAGTGTCTTGCTCAGGGACAGGGACACAAGATTCGAACCCACACTCCGCTAAACAGAATCACCAGAGCTTGAATTCGGTGCTCTTATCCGGATTCTTTGTTACTCCTAAGCCACATCTCTCATTGAATTTTTTTTCCTCTTTGCTTTACAGTCAGTTAGAAAGACCTGGTATCCTGGTGGTCAATCCAGACACCTATGAATACTATAATTTTGAAGAGCCGCTAGAGGTTACCATAGAATCATTGAGCGAATTCTTGGTCAGCATTGAAGAGGGAAATATCGAGGTAGGTATATTGGGCCTTTAAACCCATGAACCAAACCTAGGCTTAGATCCCTTACATACTCAATTGCCTCGTTCACTCTACCAACTGAGCCTCACATTAAAGGCACACGTTGCCTTGGATCGGACGAGTTGGTCTAACAAAAGCGTTTGAAACTGTTTGTTATAAAATGCATATGGTTGGAAAGATATTTTAAAAGTAGAATACAATGATCCACACAAATTTGCCTCGAAATTGCGTGGTTTTCATTTTGCTTTGGCGAACTAACACGGTCAGCCATTTATGGGAGTCAAAAATTTGACTCCCATAAATGGCCGCCCGTGTTAGAAAATTCTGCTTGGAAATTTTTTGAAAAATAATGTACAGTATTTCGGCCTGTAATATTATACTAGCGGGATGCCCACTTCGCGCGGCAACCCTGCTAGAAAGCTCTACATATAAAATGCTGCAAGTGTAGCGCTGTGTACAGGGGAGGGTTAAAGTGGCTGGGCAGGGTCACAATACAAATCACTGTGGCAAACCACCCATCCTAAGCTAAGACGAATCTTAGTGCTTTGTGAAATCGTACACTTGTCCGTTTTTTCCCGTTTCGGCATTATTTGTCAATCCCATCCATGTTTTCCAGTTTCCAGCGGGTCCCGATAGTGGTTCTTTCCCAGTCCCGTTTATATCCCGTTTCGTTTATTTGTTCCCGTTTGGTTTATTATTTTCCTGTCCTGTATCGTTTTCAAGTCCTATTTCTTTTTTCCCCTCCCCAGCCCCGTTAATTTTTCCCCCAACTCCCTGTCCCACCGTGTGCCCCTTCAACCTATCCCGTCCCATATCTACCCGCCTCCCGTCCCCGCGATCCCGTGCATTGGCATTGTTCTTTGCTTGCCACTGTTTGCCCACAACTTATTTTTTCCAGTCCCATAGGGTGCTCTAATAACCCCCACCACCACCAGCCTTCGTCCTGTCGTCGTGCCTCGATCCCATGCATTGTTCTTTACTGTATGTACGCGCGAAGTTACTGGACGCTCGCGCTGTGACTGTGACATCACAAAGGACGCATGCACTCAATCCCAAAGTTATACACGCTCGCGCTTGACTATGATATCACAAACAACACATATCCCAACCCACGGGTACCCCGAAATTGACCCCAGGACGCATCATTTTAGCAGGGTGCAGGCACCACTTAACATGAAAACAACATGGCGGCGCCCATGCGATTTAAGCGCTTTTATAATATAGATATATCAAAAATAGTTGTTTTTTATACTGCGTTTTCACACTGGAAAGGTTCTCAAAGCGCTGAAACATCTCTACCCACGGTCACTGTATTTTCGCTAAGCGAGACTTTTGTGTGCTTAGCAAGTTTTTTGCTGTCCTACTTAAAATTGTGTCTTTTTTCTTCTTTTAACTCCCACAGCCATTAGGTGGCAACAGCTGGTATAGGAAAATCTACAGAGTTATCTACGAAGTTGTCAGAAGTTTAGTGGTGAGTGGAGCAACAACACTGTGAAGAGTGAAAATAAGAATATGACATTGCTTTGATTTTTTATTTGAAAAAAAAAACACAACAGTGTTTTACTTAGTTTTTACAATCATTTTCTGAAAGTCTATTTTTAGTTTGGTTGCAACAAACGTTGCTTTTGTATGTTTTGACCATCACATGATAAATGCTTTATTTTAGTTTGTATCAGTGAATTGTGCATGTTTAGACCATCATGTTGAATAGTACAAACAGCTGGTTGGGATAGTTTTTATTGTCGTGTATAAGTTTGTTTCCAGAAGTTTCCCATTACAAACAGGTGGAAATTGCCAACTTAATTTGGGATCCTACTTTAATACTTTTTTTGTCACCTATGGACTCTTAAACCTGAGGGTAGGAATTTTGGAGAAGGATTCAACAATTTCATATGGGTGCTTAGTAGAAAATGTTGCTACTGGTTTTCTGCTCAGCAGAAATGAGCAGGATACCAGTCGCAAGTTTTTTGTATATGTGACATGATAATTTGGCCTGGAACTAATTGCTCAGTTTATAACACCTGTATTTAATCCTATCCTCTATCTTTCAGGCCCTATGGATGTCCAGCCCCATCTTGACCACCGGTCTCCTGGTCATCCCGTCCTTCCTCATGATCTTCATCTGCTACAGCATCTGGTCGGCTGACCCTTATGATGAGAGTGACCCTCCTCCAGACAGCGAAGACGAGGATGAAGACGAAGAAATGGAAGGAGAAGAAGAGGAAGAAGGAAAGATGGAGGAGCTAGAGGACGAGGCAGAAGGGCATCTCAAGTCAGCCTAGGTGAAAGCTTTTTACCCTTGGGAAAAGTCAGAAAAACTGAAAGCCTGAAAGTCTATTATGAATACTAAATCATGAAGGTCAGCTCTTGTACTGAAACAATTTTCCTATTTTTGTCCCAAGGACCCAAAACATACCTTGCCTAGGGTCAAAAATAGTCATAGTAAAAATATTAAAAAAAGGCTTGTCAATGCACAGAATTGTATTTTTACATGTATGTGCACTATTGTCCTATTTGTTTTTCACCTGACACTATCCTGTAGCAGTCCTCGAACTTCATTTATGAAGGGGCACAGCAATTTCCCTCTGGTAAGGGGGACTTACATGTATATGAGGAAAATTTACAATTTCATTGAAACTGAGCAAGGGGCACCACAGCAAAAGCACATGGCACCATGGTAGTCGCTGTGGGTGCCAAGGTTGTTTTGAGGCTTGGGAAGGGATAAAACTTAATTGCTATTTCCATTCAGATTATTAGTGTGATTATTGTGACCTCAAACAAGAAAAATGTGAAGAGGAACACAGTATATGACATATGTATATGATGGACAACAGGAGACTTTCCACCGCTAGGTGGCAGCAGACTTACCGGGTAAATTTCCATTGTTTACGTATTTCTGAACATGCGCATACTTCTGAGAACAAAGGATTTACCCGGTAAGTCTGCTGCCCTCTATCGTTCCAGAAAGTCTCCCATTGAGATAATGGGATTTCTAAAGTGCAGCACTACGAGGGGAAAACTCCGGTAGAATATCTCACAGTATTTTGCCTGTGGAACAGACACAGTAAGGGGATTAGAGGGTAGACCATTTTGTGGTCAAATAATAGTTTGTTAGAACAACAGTTTCATATCAAAATGAATGTTCGATTTTATTTCTTTGTCTGTTATAATATCTGAAAGATTAAGGTAATATCATAATTTGCTGTGATGTTTTTTTGTTCACAGTGCTATTAATTTTTATATTTTACTTTTTAACTATTCTAGAAGTGGCATTATTGTTTCCCAACCATGTAACATACCAAGGAGCTACAACAATTAATTATTAATGGGGATTGGTGCTAACAATTACCACCTTAGATTTTCCACTAAATATTACCAAAAGTTTTCAAAACGCTTGGAAGCTCATAATTCCCCACAAAAAATGAGAAGTACTTACCTTCTCATGCTGTAATGACATGTATAACCAACATAACCAAACATTTTCATTTGGGGGTGGGAGGGGGGGGGGGGGGGCGAGACAAAGACTTCTGAAATCCAATAGTGTGATTGAAATAAACAGGTTAATGACGAAAGATTATTCCTCAGTGGACTTCCAGCGTTTCCTTCGAGAGAATTTTGTGCAGGTTTGTGTAAGTTGTGATGCAGTGAGGAAAACTGAACATTTAAAATTCAAATTATGTAGTGTAGGGTCGAAGTATTCACTAAACAAAGGTATTAATAGCCTGGAATGCGCACAAGATATGGTCACTGTAGGGTCCTGGGAAAGTATGGAATACCTACGTGTTGGCCAAACTACACATTGTGACTATGGGGAACCACAAACAATATAGCATTTGATGTTTTGCCCAGGGCCCATTCATAGAGCTGTTTAAGCACAACAAGTAGCTAAGCACACTAAAGCACAACCAATAAGTAAATGTAGATATGATGTAGGGTGTAGTAACTGTTAAGGCCCGGTCACACAGGCCTCAATAGCGAGAATGAAAAGGAGAATGTTAACAGTGCACACCCTGGACTAATTGAGCAACTCGACCAACTCAATGCGTCCTCTTTGCGCCGTGATTGTTATCGTTTTTCGATATCGCTGGAGTGTGACTCAGCCTTTAGGCCTAAGATTGTAACTTAGAAGATTTGTCTGTTGGTGTATAAAGACTCGGCAAAGCACCTGGGCCCAATTTTATAGAGCTGCTTATAAGCAGAAAAGAACAGTTGACGCGTTCAAAGGTAAAACCAAATTTTGTTTGTAATGATGGTTTGGTGGTCTGATTGGTGTAGTGGTATCTGACCTCGCCTTCCACCTCTAGGACCCTGGTACGAATCCCATGTGGGGCACTATGTGGATTGGGTTACACAGTCCCTGTCTGACTGCATCGGTTTTCCCTGGAATGATTCCGTTTGGTTTTGCTCCTAATTCTCTTGTTCTTTCCTCCTCAACTAAAACTTAAACTTCCTTGTCTTCTCATCACCACTGGGTTTTTGGCTAGTACAGTGATTAAGTTCTGAGAGCCCTTGGTTTCACACCCAGGGGTGGATTTCACAAAGAGTTAAGACTCTAGTCTTGTCTCTAGTATAACTCGTCCTAACTTGGGACTACCCGTAAGATTTTAATGTCTCATAGGACTAGTCCTAAGTTAAGACTAGTCCTATCTCTTTGGGAAATCGACCCCAGGACCCAATTTCATAGTGCTGCTTCGGCAAAAAAAAAAAAAAAAAAAAAAAAAGAACGAAGCACAACAAAATTTTGCTTACCAGAATATGGTAACCATCCAAACTACCACGTCAAGTGTACTATCTGTGACTGGTATCATACTCAATTCTGCTTGGCAGAAAGATCATTTTGTGCATAGGCAGCTCTACAAAAACGGGCCTAGAAAAAAAAAGAAATTAAAATGGTGTACTTTGGGACCGACCTACATAATATTGTACTGCAAAGTGGACCTTGATATTGGCAAACTAAAAGTGTGTTCGTTCAAAACAAGACCAACTATTGACGGTTTTGTACCAGTACTGTGCGATTACCTCAGCTTTTTTTTTTTATTAACAAAAGTAAATGTTAGTCTAGTCCTTGTATTATTTTTATTGAAAACATATCACAAAGACACTTGTATGTTTATTAGATGATATAATTTACATGAACATTTGAAATGTGCAGTGTGCAATATCCTTTCAGAAAATGTACTCGTAAAAAAAAAGTTTATTAATCTTCACTTTTTTTCAACCATTGTATCATTGTAAAAAATGACATTTCAGCATTTGAGTTATTTTATTTCATAAATTATACCTACAATGTGAAATGCTAGGCATTTGTTTGTAAAATTCTTAGAGAATTGGTAAAAATAATTGAATTTGGTATTAAAGCCAAGTTTGGACTTGAATTTTGTTTTAAAACATGTGGAACTGGAATTTCTTTTTAAATGATTGCATTGTTTTAAATGTTCTTGTCTTCAAGAAAAGTTTAATAATCTGTGAGAAATTGAAGAAAACAAATATCACAAAACCAATATTTTTCACAATGGATCTATATTGTGATAATGACTATGTCTACAGAGGTTATAACAGGCATGTGAGATTGTCCTTTTTTTCCATTCACTTTCTGTGTAAAAAAAAGTATAGGAATATAGGAATATTATCTTTCCTCTTTTTTCTTGCCTGGTTTTTCTCTTTTCCTATTACTTTCTGGATAGTTACTCACAAGCCTTTTATTACTTTAAAGCCATTATACACTTTCGGTAAACAGTATAGCCAAGTCCCACACTTCGTGTATCACAACTTCTATATAAAATAACAAACCAGTGAAAATTTAGGCAAAATCGGTCCTCGGAGTCGGGAGAAAATAACGGGAAAACCCACGCTTGTTTCCGCGCGTTTCGCCGTGTCATGACATATGTTTAAAATAAATCCGTAATTCTCGGTATCGAGAATTTATATTGTTTTTACTGTTTTCTCAAAAAGTAAAGCATTTCATGGACTAATAATTATTTCACGAGAAGTCTTTCACCATTACCTTCTGTAAACCCTGTAAATTATTTGTAAATCTGTGAACTTTTTTTTTCTGTACCGAAAGTGTATACACAACAAAACAATGTTAAAATTCATAGAGCTGCTTAAGCAAACAATTAGCCAAACACAAACAACTGTGCTTAGCAGAAAAAGGTTACCAGGCAACAGGTTCCCTGCTTAATTTTGTCAAGCAGGAAATTATCAAGCAGTTTGACCTTTTCAATTTCTTAAAATTATCTCAAAATAATTGTGATGTAACTTGCATTTTGTAAAACAGTTGATAAGAGATGAATAAAACGTTGAAAGATAGCAACTCAAATCCAACAGCAATAAAAGACTCGGTTTTAAGAATATTGCCCCTTCCCTTTTTTTTTTTATAGATCCCAAGTTTCCACAGTGCATAATATATAGAGAGAGAGAGCGCTGATTTATCAAGACTCTCTATATAATTAAGGAGATGCTTTGATTATCAAGATTTTAAATTCCCAAACCCCAGTAGTTTAAAAAAAAACACATGCCAAGGTAACCCCACACAGATGTGCCTATAAGCCTTCCCATCCCCATACACCCCACACCCCCAAGCGGCCATAGAGAGGGAAATAAAATAGTTGAAGGAAAAGCATTGTCGGTGAGTGCTGCCATTAATATAGAAGCATCTGAGGAAGGAAGGTAGATTTCTATCCCACACAACTCCGTAAAATGCATAAAATGTATATTGTGTGGGTAGGCCTACTTCAACTAGTAGCCATTAATTGTTGATTAAAATAATAGGCCTACATTACCTCAGTTGGGCTTTTAGATTTTGTTTAAAAAAAAGTCAACGTAAAAAAAATACATTAAGTGTTTTCGAAATTGAGCGTGGGTGGGTCAAAAGAAATTTCCAGAAAATCGATACAAAGAAGACAAAATACCCAGCTGGACAGGGCAGTGGACACTATTGGTAATTACTCAAAATAATTATTGGCATAAAACCTTTCTTGGTGACGAGTAATGGCAAATGGGGAGAGGTTGATGGTATAAAACATTGTGAGAAACGGCTTCCTCTGAAGTGCCATAGTTTTCGAGAAAGAAGTAATTTTCTACGAATTTTCCACCATCTAAACGCACACAACTTCGTGTGACAAGGGTTATTTTTCTTTCATTATTATATCGCAACTTCGATGACCGCTTGAGCTCAAATTTTCACAGGTTTGTTATTTTATGCATATGTTGAGATACACCAACTGTGTTGTGAAGGCTAGTTCTTTGACAATTTGCAATAGTGTCCACTGCCTTTATTTTCAAAAAGTAAAAGTTGTTTTCACATTGAACTCTACCGATTTTGGAGACCTCAAGATCTAAAATAATCTGCTTCATTGTTCTTATCTAAATTTTTAAATTCGGAATTTGGGATGTGGGTCAAAACATCGATTTTCTTACCCTGTCTTTAGTGCATCAAGCAGCCTCATATTGAAAGGGCGTTTCTTTTATTTGTGCCACGCCCACTTTTGGCACGTTTTCCATGTTTCAGATCAGCCTCCATGGACGACTTCCACCCATCAGTTTATTAAAGGTAAAGGTGCATTCATTACCACATTGAAAATTTGTCGGGTAAACGAATTAGACTCTTATGAACAAGTTTGAACAAAGATAATTTCATAGAGAAAATTTTTAGATAATTTTTCTGCATGAAAAGAGAGATGCACGATTATGTAGCCATAGGCCTATATGCCCGCTTTCTACCCGATGGTGAAAACCCCACCGGAAATCTCACGCAGTCTAACCTATAATTATAGTGACTCTGAAATTATGGTTGATTCACTATGAGTGACTCGCACATTAATTTTCTCTAGGGGTTTTGAGGGTGTGGCCAGATTGAAGAAGCTTTTTGTTGTGCATGATGTTCTTTGTTTACAAACAGTAGAGCGCTAAAGATTGTGACCCTCTGATGACAGCCCGTTTTTTGTTCTGCATTGCTTGATAACCTGCCGGAGTCGGAACTTTGAAAAATAAGGATTATATTTTTTTTCTAATTAGATTATGAAAACAATAGAGTCTATTGAGTTATAGACTGCCAAACTACGTCATTTATGTAAACGACGTAGTTTATTTTATACCTCGACCATTCTGGCAGATCATCAAATTAAATTTTACCAACTTCCTTTTCAAGTTTGACATCTCGCGAACTCAAGCACTTGATCATTCAATGATTCGAAACTCACACAAAATGCCACGTACGAAACTTGTGCGACCGTACGGCCTTGCAAAAGCGGTCTGGTACCCAGTGGTCTGGTGGCATCGACGAGCGGATAGCGCACATGTGGAACTAAAACCATAAGGAAGCGTATGTAAAGTTGGCTGCTGAAGTACCTGAAAGTCTGCTTCGTCCGGACCGAACGTCGAAGTCTTGTGAAGTGAAGGTAAATTACTGTATTTTTGTCTGGTTTACGTCGGTAAATTATCTAATTTATGCTTCAATCCATAGGTCTCTATGTTGTTAATGAGTTGGAGTAGTTTATTTTGCACGTGGGACGGTGAGAATGTAAAAAAACCCAAGAAGTTATAAAAGTCCAAGGGAGTCACGTTCTGTTGTTTCCATCTGCTCTGTGTTCACTCAGCTGCACAGCTCAGCTGATGTACAGCAGGCAGTGTCACTAGCATGACTAGTAGGATGAATCTAAACTAGCTGGGTGCTGGTCGTTACTGATTCTCCATGATAATAAATTGTATTTGATTTTGAAGTGCCCCCTTGCCTTGCTGTTGTTGCTGTCGGGAGGAGGGTTACGTTTATATATCGCAGCTTGAACTACCCTCAGGCTCAAGTGCTGGTGCTTAATGCTATCCTTCCTATACTAGAGTAAAGTTACTTCATGGAGGAACTTCCTCCATGGTAGACCCAGTAACTTGGGCGCTGTATTCATTTTTTCGAAATTTTGACAATAAATTTTGACATTATCTTATCTGTCATACTCTACATTTGTTTATGCATAAAAAAAAACGGTGAAAATTTGAACTCAATTGGCCGTCAAAGTTGCGAGAGAACAATTTAGAAAAGTATGACAGATAATGTCAAAATTTAATGTCAAAATTTTGAAAAAAGGAATACAGCGCCCTAGTTACTGGGTCTACCTCCGTGTTTACTTTCACAATGGTTACAATGTATAATAATCCCTACTTTACAGTAAACTGTGTACGTCTGTTGGGGGGGGGGGGGGGGGTGGTGGGTGAGGGTTGCGACTGAGAACTGACTCTACTATTAAAGTAAATATTGTTCTATTGATGACTGAGTACTTGAATGGGTTGGTGTTGCCCCGTGGAACTTTGAATGGAGCACTTACAGTACACACTTAGTTACACTGTTGATCTTTCGATTGGGGTAGTTGTTGACCAGCAGTGTAATTGAAAGTAGCCCCTCTTGTGTGGCCAACCTCTGAACCCCTGGCCACGTGTAAGGCCCCATTTCTTAAATACACTAGTCGCTCAACGGCAATCAACAAAGGCGCTTCCTGTACTGGCGGGTTGGCGGTTTAAACCAACTAAACTTTGTGTTCACTTCCTCTTACCACATTGTATGTACTGAGCTTGCCCTGAGTGCTTTAAATGGATGTTTAAATAAATAACCTTTTAAAAAGATTTAAAAAAATAATAATAATAATATAATTCCCCCCCCCCCCCAATAACTTCCCTCAATGTATCCTACTGAGCGCGGCCCTTTTTGAATGACTGCAATCAAGTCATGTTGTCATCAACCAGCACAGGCAGAGCGACAATGCGAACATAGTTCAAGAACAGCTGTTTTTAATATGTGAATAGATTGGCAACTTGAACTGAATGTATGCGCCAGTTTAGTGCTACTAACATAAAACAGCTCCATTGAACTATAGCACCCTGGTGCATTACAACCATCAGCCCAACCTGTAGAATGAAGAACTTAGGAACTTTTAGACAATTTTCTATGTTTTACATGTATATTTACTCCATGCCAAATATTATTTGTGTGTACTAAACTTATTGCTAGATAAGTTTGTCTCAACCCACTGTATACATCAGTTATATCTTGAAAATCAGTTTATCAAAATCCCAATCCTGGAAGTACATAAAAACAATGAAGGCCCCATTGATTCCATTGCCCTGGTCTTGGCCTCGATGCCCCTTCACAAGTTCCCATTGTAGACTTTCAGGTTTTCCAATGGTACATGTGGAAAAATGAAAATTGCTCAATGTCAATGAAAATGGTGGCCTGAAATCTGACAAAGTACTGTGCCTAGTTTTCATTTTACCTCGTCGACTAACACTGTCGGTCATTTATGGGAGTCAAAGTTTTGTGTGCTGCACAAAATAGGGTCAGTCAATTTTTTTGGCTATGTTACTTTGAGATTGCATCTGATTGCAGACCTCAAAAAAATGTGTTTGTAAGTTTCTAGTAAACTAATTTATAACTTACTTCAGACTGAAAGTGTAAATTATTCCAAAGTGTGCATAAAAGTTTATTGGATGGGTGACCATCATTTGAACAATGTATGAGCTTTCCATACAACAATTTTGGTATGAGGGCTTAAAAGAGCACCATTTGCTCTGGTTTTTTTCTCGACAGTCATCAGGTCATAACACAATTTCTAACGGGTCAAAGAAAGGACATTTCCTTTTGTTTGTATCCTACCTCACAAATCCACTGTTTACACAACAACAATTACCATTGTAATTTTCCTTTAGTTTAAAGATGATCATTTATTGGTTACGAAGCTAATGAACATAGAATTTGAAAAATTCATTTTTTTGAATGAAGTATCAGAACGGTTTTCAGCTTTAGGCCTACATGTACTAACATTCTAAGTAATACAAACAAAGTTGTGGTGGTATTTATTTAGCCTTGAGAAGAACTGAGACATAGTAACCAGGCCCATGGTACTTCGTCAATGTAAGGGCAAGGAATTTTTTTTTTTCAAGAGAAATTATACAAATTGGAAGGGTTGGAACATTTCAAGAGGCACCAAGGCAATGGTAACCAGGGGCATTGTTGAGATGATACTCAATGCAGGCAATTGTAATTGCCTCCTTTGAGTATATAAAGTCTTCTTAACAAAAGTGTTTTGTACGTATGTCTGTAAACATCTCATTGAGTCCATCCTAAATAGCAACTAGGTGATTGAGGAAAAGTCCATGGTATTGTAGGGTGATGTATAGTGTGACACACATGTTTGTTACCTTTTTTTAGCCATTGTATGTGGGTTTAGTCTGCATTCTGTGCACCAGGGCTGAAAATACCTGCTGGGCTGAGTCCAGTCAAGTGCTTGAATTGTTACAGACTTAAGCCTACATCTTTTAAATAATGCTTTCCAAATGCTTTTCAAATTCAAAACCTCCATAGTAACATGTCAGCAAATAGCAAATGGAAAGAGAAATGAGTTCTTGTTTTAAATTGGTTTTATGTTGTCCAGTTCTGAGGTACAGGACTTGTGGCTGCGTTCTCCTAACTACATGTAAAAGTGGTTCGCTGGTCTCTGTCCTTACTCTACATGTGTATGGCTTGACAAATGCCAGTTAAAACACTTGAGGACCAGGCAAAATTCACTCCACCTGGTCACTGCTTGTTAGTTCAGTGTTGAAAAACAATCCTATTTCATTTCAAATAATAGACTGGTGGAAAAACTGGTGGACTAGTAAAATGACAAGCTAAGGCCAAATAACAAAAATACCAGTTGATCGTCAAGCCTGCTGGCAGTCAGTGATAAACAAGTTTTAAAATGGGAAACCCTGTATGGGCTAGTGAAGGTTTGCTGACTCTGAATGTGTCATTGCAGTCAAAATGCAAGACACGCTTACTAGTTACTAGAACTTGGTTAAAACCAATCACGCGACCCACACACGTTGTTGCGACTATATCACCAAAAGAGGGCATTCTCTGAAAGCCACAAACTCGTGTGCGGTGGTGGGTGATGGAAGAATTCAAGTTTCGCGGCATGGCGGGGAATCGCGGTAGTTTGAAAAATTTCTTGCAGAGCAACTTCCACACTGAAAAAACTGTGTGTGGGTTCAAACATTGGCCTAAGCCCTTGTGTTTCCCTTGAAAAACAAAACAGATTTTTCAAGAGGAAGTTTATGAAGAAAATATGGGCTCAGCCCTCAACATACATGTAGGCCCTACACATACATGTAGTAGGTCTACGTGCCAATTAACACTAAAAGTGAATAAACTATCCAACTTGCTTTGTTGTGCATATTTATAGGCCATGGCAGTTTAACTGAAGTTTTGGTACAGTTCCAAAGCTAATTAACTTTTACCACAAAATACTAGACCAGCAACTGGAACATTAATGATAGCAAAAGGCCTATAAAAAATGTTGTTGAAAAAAAACAAAAAAAAAACACATTTTCCTTTGTGGGTTTGCTTTTAACCCGATGAGTTATCACTTTTGGGGGCAGTCAAAAGTTCCAAAACTCTTTTTGAACCCATCCCCTCCGACTCCCTCCCACTCCCCAAATTGAAAAAATGCTGTTGTGATCAATTTCTCCCACACTCTACTAAAAATCCGGGTTACATTGCTGAACTATGCCACTATACCATGGTGACTCCACAGCAAAGCTTCTGAAGCTTGACCTTTGGCAGGTGAGGGTCAATTGGGCTGGTTGGATGATTGGTGTAACATGTTCAGACAGTTTTTTAGTGTATTAGATGGGAAAGGTCACTTTGTTGATTGTTTCACTTTTCTTTTGAAAGGAGGTCTGGAAGGTAATTTTCAACAACTTCATCACGGTTATTGAAAATGCAGAGGGAGGTTCACTCATAATTTAAAAAAGGAGAATACTAAGATAATCAAATTTCTCAGTTTAAATAATGTTTATTTTCTTACATATTTGCTGTTGGAAAATGGAAACAAAACCATTGAGCATTAATAATAATAATAATAATAATAATAATAATAATAATAATAATAATAACAACCGTATTTCTATAGCGCCTAACACCTCCAAAAGAAAGTCTCTAAGCACTCAGAGGAAAACAAAAGAATAATTAAGTATATTAAGATTTGAATAGACATGTTTTGAGAAGAGTCTTGAAACTTGAGATCGTGGTGGCTTGTTTGATGTGTAGAGGGAGATTGTTCCATAAGTGAGGAGCAGCAAACGGATAACTACGTTGACCATGTGCTTTGGTGTAAATTTAGGAATAACGAGGGTGTCTTTGTTAGCAGAATGGAGGTTTCTAGTAGGAGTGTATGGAGTTAATAGATCTTTCAGGTATAAGTTGGTCCACTTCCACGACTGCATTGAAATGTTTGAAGGAGAATTTTGAAGATGATGCGAGAATGAATAGGAAGCCAATGGAGAGATTGCAAAGCTGGAGTAATTAAATGGCGTTTTTTAACCGGGTGATGAGACGAGCCGCAGAGTTTTGAATGAGTTGGAGTTTTCTGAGCTGTGAGTCGGGCAATCCATAGATAAGACTTTTGCAGTAATCGAGATGACAAATTACAAAAGCATGGATGAGCTTTTCTGCTGTAGTTTTATTTATGAACTGGCGAATTTCTCCGATCTTGTGTTGAGCAAACGAGGCGGATTGGCATTTTGTATTGACAAACTTATCCATGGCAAAAGATTTGTCAAATGTCACACCAAGGTTTCTTGCTTTGTCGACGGAATGAACTGGTATACCATCAATTTGAATAGAAAATAGTGGGATTTTGAAAACTACGTCACTTCAGAGGGAGTTGTTTCTCACAATGTTTTATATTATCAACCTCTCCCAATACCTAAAAATAAAAGTTCACAGATTTACTGTTTTATTTTTTCTGAACCTAAAGGGTCCAATGGCTTTAAAGCCATAATATACACTTTCGGTACAGAAAAAAAAAAAGTTCACAGATTTACACATAATTTACAGGGTTTACAGAAGGTAATGGTGAAAGACTTCTCTTGAAATATTGTTCCATGAAATGCTTTACTTTTTGAGAAAACATTAAAACAATATAAATTCTCGTTAGCGAGAATTACGGATTTATTTTAAACACATGTCATGACATGGCGAAACGCGCGGAAACAAGAGTGGGTTTTCCCGTTATTTTCTCCCGACTCCGATGACCGATTGAGCCTAAATTTTCACAGGTTTGTTATTTTATATATATAAGTTGTGATACACGAAGTGTGGAACTTGGACAATACTGTTTACCGAAAGTGTATAATGGCTTTAATCAAGAAAGGTTTTATGATAATAATTATTTTCAGTAACTATCAATAGTGTCCACTGCCTTAAAGCAAGTTAAAACAACTCGGTGGGGGAAAATACACAGTATTATAATGGCACAAATGCAATTTTACTGTAAACTTTACTTTTGAATCTTGTTTGTAATTTGTTCAGCTCTAAGCTTCAAGGTCACTCATGTCAGTTCCGGAAGAATTCCAGTTCTCCAGGGCAGGACTACCTGTGGTCATGGAAAGGCCACCATTGACTAGAAACAATTTTTTGTTCGTTCCCTGTGACCTGAGTTTGTTCAGAAACCTGCTGATGGTAACAATTGTTTCAATATGCAGGCATAGTACTTCACAGAGCCAATGGAGACAAGTGTTGCCTCTGTTGCCCCTGGTTATTGCCTTAGTGCCCCATAAAATGTTTGAATAGAAATTTACAAATATTATTTTAACTGTCTCATGGAGTTTGCTTTCTATAATAGAAAAACCCTCAAAATTGAAGCATCAGGCCTTAAAGATGCTATGTCAGATTTTTGGCCCCAAACATTTTTTTGAGTGAATGGTATTTCAAAGAGTATCATCCGCTCTTACGAAAAACTTTTACCTTTAATGGTCAGGAACCATGACAAAAATTTAAAACGTTTCTTATTTAAAACACATGAATTGGTCACATGATATATTGTCGGGATCTCGACAAAAACTTATTTTGAGCACTTTATTACACTGCTACTAATAATTGGCGGACTTTTTCGAGCAATGGGTCAAATGAAAGCTTGTAACTTTCTTGACCCCTATCAAAATACGTATTGAATTTAAAATCAAAATTTTCGGGTCAAATCGGGCAAAAATCTGACATAGCATCTTTAATTCTAAAACATAATATTACAATTTTCTGACTCACTGCCAAAACTCATTAAATATAAAAGTATGAAGGAATAATCCACTTTTGGTGAAGAGAAGGCCGGCATTTAAAAAAATCTTTGATATTAACGCTCTCTGAAAATTAAAACTTGGGGTAGGTGTCTCAGAAGAACATTTATTCATCCTTGGTGATGCTTTATTTCTTGGGTTGCCGGGCATGTATAACATGATCTGAAAACTGTTTAGTGACCTTATTTGTTTTCCCATACTTGACCCCCTTTTCCAGCATTTTACAGGAAACCGAAAAGTTTTGTCATGCATTATAAGGCCATGGCACATCTGGCAATTTACAGGCAACCAGTTCCAGGCAGTCTCCAATCAGAAATGCCATTCACATTTCAATGTTCACCTATTTTTCTTGTAGATAGGAAGACAATGTAAAAACAAATAACTCATGTGCTAGCTAAAGTGGTTCCGTAGCATGCGCTGGAGTTGGTTTGCCTCCAAGTTGCCGGTAAAAGTTGCCTTGTGTGCCAAGGCTCTTAGAATCACACAAGTCTTTGGGAATGTTTGTTGTTGTAATTGAGACCAAGGCCAAGACCATGACAGCATGTCATGGCCCACATTTCCTAGTCGTCAGCAAGAGCAAGCAAGGACCTTTTGTTGGTCCTTGCTCTATTGATCAAAGTAATCAAAGTACCCTACCTAGGGATCAGGGCCCAATTTCATATTTAGCCTGTGAGCATTCAAACTTACACGTACTAAGCACAGACAAGTATTACTTAAAAGAAACAGGTTACCAGCCCAAGTTACATTAAGTTTGCATTATTATGATTCAATTTTTGCATTATTATGATTCAATTTTTGCTAAGCAAATAAATTTGACGAGCATTACTTTCTGCTTTCACAGCTTTTTGAAATTGGGTCTTGGGTTGACTCAGTAGTTTCTACCCCGCCTCTTACCTCTATGGACCCCAGTGTGAATCCCACTTCAAATCCGAAAGTCGACTTGGTTTACGATCAGGTTGGGGGGGGGGGGGTACCCGTCCTCTTTCCAGAACTAGGGAGCAGGTTGCCTCAGTTGTTTCTTTCTCTGCTTTTCACCTCTGTCGTGTCTGTAGACCCGTTTCGAATTCCACTTCAGATTCAGAGGTGGACTGGGTTTCCCATCAGGTGCGGGTTTCCCCTAGTTTTAGTCTTCTGGAGGTGTATTGGGTGTCCAATCAGGTTTGTTTTCGCAACTGGGGATCAGTTTAGCTCAGTGGTTTTTCCCCCTGCCTTTTCGCCTTTGATTCGGAGGTGGAATGGGTTTCAGACCTAGTTTGAGTTCTCCTTTCACGAACTGGGGAACACGTTAGCTCTTTCCTTGCCGTTCACCTTTGAGGACCACGGTTCAAATCCCAACTCAGATTAGAGCCTTGTACTTTGGATTAAGCTTTGGCGAAATCGATTTATTTTATTCACAATATATCGCCGACATTTATATATCGCGATATTCGATATAATCGCGATTGATTAAATTTGACATCATCAGTCTTCAAACTCCAAGTGAAAGTTGTAGAAGAGACAGTCATAGCATAATAATGACCTATTCTTCTGGTTTTACTCCAAACCTATGGGGTGCAAGATGTCTCAGCTAGCAAATACATTGCGATATTTAATCGATATCGCGATATATCGCATCGATTAAATATATCGAGATATATCGATATATCGATATTTCGATTAAAACCAAATCCATCCGATATCGCAATCGTTTCCAAATTTATATCGCGATATTCGATAATATCGTGATATCGCCCAAGCTTACTGTGGATTGGGTTTTCGTTCCCTATCATGCCCACAGGCCTACATCTAAAACTTCACATTTCTTCTGGTTTCCTATTCATCCTGTTGTTGGCGCTAGTTTGGATGTAGATTATTTTGGAATATTTCAATATAAAATGTTTTCTTGTTTAGAGTGGATTGACCCCCCCCCCCCCCCTTTGTACTTCGTTGGGTCACAGGGTGTATGCTTTCTGGTTACTCTTTCAATGCTGTTAACTATGTAGCAGTAGGGCCCAGTTAGCAGGTTAGTGCTTGAAGGTCATAGGTCTGGTGCATGGTTAAATATGGAATGCTCACCCAGCATAACATCCCCAGGTGTCATTGAATGAGAGAAATCATTCAGCAAGTTCAGGGGGTGCCTTTAGTCTGGTGACTTGCATGAAACAAGGTCACTCGAACACTGAACACTGAACACTGGGTGATTAGCCAGTGCCACAGGATCAACCTACTTATAAATGCACTTTACATCAGCTGTTCACTAGCACTGTGGTACTGTACATGTACATGTACATGTACAGTCCAATCAATTAATCTCAAGTTACATACAAATACGTACATGTACCATAAAATGGGGTGGCCTTGGACATGTTGGACAAAATTTGTGTTTGTTCCCTCCTGGTTTCTTAATTTTTTTTTCAGAGTGAAAAGTTTTGTAATAATAATAGGCCTACCACTGTCAAAATGAAAATACGACTTAATGAAAACACGAGCAATGGTCGACCATATAAAGACAACAAACAAACTTCTTATTAACGATGCATACGTACAATAATGTACATAATCAGTAAGTATTTCTTAACGTAAACATAATGTATTCATACAGCCGGGCAGTCAGATTCCTTTTTTACAGTGATCTCATGTTAACTTGCAGATGATCTTTCACTTCTTCAGCTTTATTTGTATTCCTTTGATAGGGCGCTCACATTGCCTGGTAAAGTCATTAAGTTGTGGAACTTTTTGATTTGTTGCAGCTGTGCATCTAAAAATACACATTTCCTTATGGTTTTTGGCTTACTATGGTTCATGGTTTGTGTGTATAAATCGTGGAAGGTCACTAACTGAACATTAGTCTTACAAACGTGACAGGTATAATAACATGTACATGTACGTGAAAATACAATGTAGACATGCAGGCAGGTTGCTTCAGGGAGTGTCATTTAAAATCATCCGGAAATATAATAAAGTATTGGAAGATATGATAATTTTGCTCAAATCTTTGCATATTTTCTTACATTCACAAGGAGAACTAAAGACTTCCCTGAATAATTGGTTTCATTTATTTTGTCTGAAGATTAAAAAAAAAAAAAAGACTTTTTCCTGATTGATTGACATTTTGTTTTTTTACCCACAGATGACCAGGGATTGAGGCAAATGTGAACGAGCAAGCAATAAACGACATGGAGATTCTTTTCAGCTGACATTACACCCATATCCATATCATTGACCTTTTGGCCTGTGAAAAGTAGAGGTCACAGGAATCCAGATGGCAGACAGGTCAAGAACTCTGAAGGGTGGTGCCTTACCCCTGCCCAAACTGATCTCCACCATGCATACAATGATGTGGTTGACAATGGCACTGTTAAGTCCTGTGGATACGGAGTTCACAACCCATCCGATGCTGTTCTACGATGCGGAGAAAGTACCAAGTTTGATTCAGAACTCAAGAACTACTCACACTCGAGTATCGAGTATCCTACAGACAGTCGCCCGGACAATGATCAAAGAAAAAAATCATTATTTACCGTCGACCAACTATGAAAAGTTTGGCAGCCACTGGAATGAGGTGTACGGGAACAATCTAGCCGCACTGGCTATGTACTGCGTTCTTTACCCTGAGGACTACGAAGCTCGTGAGTTTGCGTTTAATTTCATGGATAACATGGTGACCCTGCCCAAATGGCAGGTGATTAGCATCCCTGAGGACGAGGTACCAGTCGCCCATTCTTTAACGGGGTTCACGACAGCGTTTGACTTTCTGTATCCGGTAATGGATGAAAAGCGGCGGTCATCTTATTTAAAACGAATCACCGATGTTACGAGAGACTTTTATCAGTTATCTAAAATCCGTTCGTGGGGAAGCCAGTATTTGCAGAATCATGTTGCAACGAATTACTTGGCCCTGTTGCACGGTAGCCTTGTTGTGTCTTTGCATTCACCAGAGGCACACACATGGATTGCCCATGCCAGAAAGAACTTTGAGAAGACAATGGTTCTATTAAATCATATTATAGATGGGACTTTGGATGAAGGTGTTGCTTATGGCAGCTACACAGCTCGCTCGGTGACACAGTATGTGTATTTGGCCCTGCGCCACTTTGGCGTGGACCACCGACAAGACTTGTGGTTAAAAGAGCATTACTGGTTTTATTACAACACTGTTCTACCAAACTTTCAGCGCACTGTTGGTATCGCAGACAGCAATAACAATTGGTTTTACGGCCCCGAGAGCCAGCTCGTCTTCCTCGATAGTTTCGTGCTGAGGAACGGGCACGGGAACTGGTTAGCAGAAGAGATACGTCGCCATCGGGTTACGCAACCAAAAAACAAATTGGCCCCATCCGAATCACAGCGTTGGTGCACTCTCCACACTGAGTTCTTGTGGTATGATCCCACCCTCACACCGACTGCACCAGCCAAGAGCGGTAAACCCAACCTGCATGTGTTCAGTGACTGGGGCGTGGTCACTTACAGTAGGGTGGCGCCGAAATACCGCGACGATACCTTCCTCGCCTTCAAGTCCGGCAAGATGCACGGGCGGGGGATCTTTGACGTGGTCCAGAGGAATATGTATTCATCATGGGTCAACAAATGGAGGAGTTTCAACCCGGGGCACGAGCATCCCGATCAGAACATGTTTGTGTTTGCCCCTAACGGTCAGCTCTTCATTTCCGATGGACTGTACGGACCTAAGTACACATATCTAAACAATGTCCTTGTGTTCTCCCCGTCTCCAACGAGTCGTTGTTTCAATCCCTGGGAAGGGCAGTTGGGAGAATGCGCAAAGTGGCTCGGCTGGCGGCTGAAGGAAAGCGAGAAGTACGGCGGGGATTTGATTACAGCGAGTTCTTCCAACGGTATGGTGCATGTTAGCGGCGAGGCCAGGGATAGCTATCACCCTGCCATGCGATTGAATTCAGTCTATCGTAGTCTGGTCCTCCTCACTCCAAATGTCTTAGTGGTTCTGGATCACATAGAAACCCAGACGACATCTCCGCTCACTCACGCTGCCGCGTTCTTCCACAATGTCGAGGCCGTCTTCAAGCAAGCCAGACTGAGAGAAATGTACGGCGCCAAAGCGGTCATCAAAAACTTGGAGTATAAAATGTTTTGGGTCACGCCGGAAGGTCAGAGTCCCAGGGCATTTGTATCGAAGCAGTCCCACCCGTCAGAGTTTCAAAAGCGAGAGACTAACTTTGTGAACGTCACCATGAAACTTAGGCCTCGTGTGACACGTATGGCGTATGTTTTCGTTGGTCCGTCTGAAACGGTTCTGGATATGGGCTTCTTGGAATCCAAAGAGAATGGTGTCTCACTTCAGTTAGAGATGGCCAATATGGAATACCGCATTACGATGGCCACAAAGCACAATGATCCCGTTGCGCGTCAGCAGTACCTTGGCTATCCAGGGTACGTGGTGGTGAGACGGGGAAAACGAATCGTCAAGTTTGGCATCAACACAACGCTAGATGCCGCCAATTTCAACAGTAAACCCATTAAGAAGTCGGACAATATTACCAAAATGAGCCTGTTCCTCCTGGCCGTCATGCTCGGACTAGTCCTTTTGTACTTTACCAAACGAAACAACCGCATAAAGATTACAAAACGCAAGAACATCATTATCATTGTGGTCATCTTTACATGTCTGATCACACTATCAAGGTACGGCTTGGAGTGCCAGAACGCCAGTTGCCTTCCCTTGATTGGAACTCCAGAGCTTCAGGTTGGACAGAAAGAACTCAAGATTCCCAAATCAGTCTTGAGTCTCCCCTCGGTGGTGATAACATCTCTACCAGGAGCAGGGTCAGAAATACTTGGATGGCTGTTTTACTATAACCCTGACTTTCTTCATTTGAAGGTGCCATCAGACCTAATTCAGCTTCCAGAGATCGAGAAGGCTTCCATTAATCCTTTCGCCGATGCTTGTGTTTGGACGGAGAAGGAAGTCAGTCGATTTCCCTCCTTTGCGAGTAGGATAAAAATGCTACGCTGGAGTCGACATGAAATATTCGGCGGCAGGAAGAAAAAGTCCAGGAAATTGATGATGTGGAATGAAACCAACGAGCAGTTGGATAGTAACCGGGATGACCAATCAGGCTCGCAAATGAGAAACTTGTTGGCCGCCAAGACAGGGGAGGCAAGTGCCAAAAAACCTGAAGAGGTCAACTACAAATTTTACACGGACGACGATCTGATTAATCACGAGAGTGAGTTTCCCAATGCCCAGAGCATCCTCCACTTCCAGAGCGGAAGCTGGGGACTCAAACTCCAGTGGCTGCAAAGCGTTCTGGGCGACACCCTGCGCAGTCTGTACGTCGCCCGCGACCCTCGGGCGTGGGTAGCAAACTTTCTGCGTGACGACATGAAGCTTTACGACTCGATGAACGTGGCGCAGCACATACAATCCCTCACTCAGCAGCAGCAGCACCATGCATCGTGCAGTTACAATGCACTGGACAGTGCGATGTACAAGACACTGAGGCCAACGCCGCACAAGTTGTTGGCTACGCTGTGGGCTGCGCATACAGATAAGATGCTGACGTCAGTGATGAAACTTGGCAAACGATACAGAGTGGTTAAATATGAGGACTTGGTGAAATCTCCCAGGAGTATGGCTGACCACATCTATAAATTTATAGGTGAGTGTTATTAAGACTTCGGATGTTTGGCCCTCGGAGTGTTTTTGTCCTTGTTTTGTTTTGCAGCCATCATGTGTACACCACCTCACTGTGAGGAGTGCCCATAAAGGAAAAAAAATCAAATCAATCTTTCCCAGTGCTGTTTTTAATCTTCACGCGCATTTTTTGCCAAAATGCCTTGGTTGATCACAACCCCAGGGGTGCTATTTGGCGCCCAAATCCAAAAACGTGTTTGAGCTTTGGTTACTGGTTGAGCATTTTCGCATGTTTGGTTGAACTGCTGTGACGAGGCTCGTTGAACCAAATGGTATATGACTGGTTGAGCCGGTTAATTCAAGGTGGCTTACTCTTAAAAATTTAACAAATATTCAATAAAATTATTTTGTTAAATGACGCATAACAATTAAAGGCAGTGGACACTATTGGTAATTACTCAAAATAGTTATTAGCATTAAAACCTTTCTTGGTGACGAGTAATGGGGAGAGTTTGATGGTATTAAACATTGTGAGAAACGGCTCCCTCTGAAGTGGCATAGTTTTTGAGAAAGAAGTAGTTTTCCAAGAATTTGATTTGGAGACCTCAGATTTAGAACTTGAGGTCTCGAAATCAACCATCTAAACGCAGACAACTTCGTATGACAAGGGTGTTTTTTCTTTCATTATTATCTCCCAAGTTCGATGACCGATTGAGCTCAAATTTTCACAGGTTTGTGATTTTATGCATATGTTGAGATACACCAACTGTGAGGGCTAGTCTTTGACAATTACCAATAGTGTCCACTGCCTTTATATAATGCTACCGATTTGTTAGCAAAAGTCAAGATTTATAAAGACGAACTCGCTGCGTAGCCTCCCCTTCCAGTTGCTTAGTTAGAATAGCGGCTCTATGAAGCTGTCCAAGCAAGGAAGGCCTTGACAAGAGGCTACTTGTTGGTTTCTCCAGTAGAGGATTTCACAAAGAGTTAAGACTAAGTCTTATCTCAAGTCAGGACAAGTTATTCTCCCTAACTTATAGGATTTGCCATATGTTTTATTATCTCCAAGGACTAGTCCTAAGTTAGGACTAGTCCTAACTCTTTGTGAAACCGACCCCAGATTCATCAACTTATTTTTTACTTTTCACGTTTCCTCCCCGCTTCAGGTTTCCCATTGCCCCCTTCCATGGAGCAACAACTCGTCCAAGCTGCACACAGCGGTGTGGTCCTCAACCCGCACGAGGGCGTCATCCGTCCGTCGTCCCTGAACATCTGGAAGACGGAGTTGACCTCAAGCCAAATCCAAGATATCGAAGCTATCTGCTCACACGCAATGAAAGAACTGGAGTACAAACCCATGGAGACCAAGAGCTAAGAATAAATAACTGCTTCTGAATTTATGTGAGAATACAATCTCTGTTGCACCTGGGACTGTTTTCTTAGAGCTGCTTAACCAGAAAAATACTGCTAACAATTTTTTCGGCTCAGCAAAAACAGGACGCCAGTCATAGGTGGTATAATTTTACCTGGGCACCTTATCCCACCTGAGTAAAAGGCCTATAATTAATAGCCTTATTCTGGTTATTATATCTGGTTTTGCATTAAGCAGCTCGACGAAATTGAGCCTCAACCTTGCAGCCCTGGTCTCCCTTCTTCACTATTTTTATTGAAAATGGCCATACGTTTCTGTATGAATGAAATGTCAGGCCCGCTACACCACCATCATACCCTTGTATTAATGCCTCTGAGGAAGGTCTGGTTTTGATCTTAGCTAATGGCATCTCCCTCACTAGTTTCATAATAAAAGGCATTTATATAGTGCCAATACTACATGTGCATCCATAACGCAGCATATTAGATTGTGTATTTAACTACTTTTGTATACACTTCTTGTATTTGCATTAAGAGTCAGATACTCTTTTGGAGATAGTAAGTGCATTTCAGGTATGGGGAGCAAAATGAGAAAAAGGTGCGACTTGATGCAGACTTGAGAAGCTTGACAGAGGCGAGTAGTGTCAGATGCTGAGCGAAGGCTTGAGACAGGCAAGATGATAGGTACAGGTAACTAGGTGCTGCGCCATTGGGGCACTTATAAGTAGGTGAGGTTTTGCGGTAACATGTGAAAAATCTCTTTTCAGTAGTGTCGGTTCTTAAACGAATTGGTGGTTCACAACTTGACACTTATACACAAACAATTATCATGAATGATCACCAAGTTTTTTTCCCTAAAGTTTCCCAATGCTTTATTACTTACTGGTTTGGGTAAAGTCACGGTTTTTCTGTGAATTTTTCTGAAATATACAAGATTTGATCATACTCTAATATCGCAGTAAAATCCTAAAATAAATTGGGGAAACCTGGCTGGGTGATAAAAACATGTAGAAGAGAAGAGATTGTCAAGTACATTTTATATACTTCAAACTTTTTAGATCTTCAAGCTGACAGCTCCTCACTCCACCATTTTACTTTTTTAACCAGTTTTTTGTTTGCCTCTTGAAATCAACCACCTTGACATTACGACTAATGTATGTAATTAATGTGCAAGACGAAGTAGTGCCGTCCAGTTCTTACACATAAAACAGTTAGAAGTAAAACAAAATATGCATTACTATTAATGATACCATCAAGCTAAATGAGACAGTTGTCAGAAAAATCAGTAAACAAGCTAGCGGGTGAATTTATTTCAAAATATTTGTTTTGAAAACTTAAATGCCAAAATTCGTCAAAATTGATACTGGCAAACTCACTTCCTGATAAATGACATCAGAAAGGGGTTAAAATTAGCATTTAAAAAAGATGTGCCAATATGTTTCAATAAACAACTCAATTTAAAAAAAACAAAAAACAAATGCTCTTGGGGTTTCTTCTTTCACAACTTCTGAACCAAAAATAAATGTTATCAAAATACCAACAGCATCAAAGCAAAGATTATGCTCTTTTCAAATGTGAACAAATGTTTTGTTTAATGACCTGGGTCGACAAACAACTCATTTTGTTTGATTGCATCAAGTTCAAAGGTATTTTACATGATTGTTTGAGCTGACAAACTGATCACAATTCAAGACAGTTCATGTTTTTTTGTGATCCACCTATGAATTAACAAACCAGTAAAAATGTGGTCAGATATACATGTAAGTACAAACAAAAAATAATTGCATTTCTATTTTTTTTAGGTTTTCAGATTTTCCAAAAATTACTTATATTTGAGGGAAATATTTCCTCCTAAAATGGTTCTAATATGAACTTGACAATCAGTAAAGATTTAAAAATATAATTTATAATTCTTTTTTTTTAACCCTGTCCATTTTTATATATTTTTGTACCATTGACACTGAAGGTTTCGGTGTTCTTTTTGGACCCTCGGAACTAGTTCTTGAATCTTTGTGTCTTGATTGTGATCTCTTGAACCTCTGGGTCTTGGTCCGCCATCTAAGACTTGTAGATCTCAACGTCAACAGGGTACTGCTAAACATAACAACCTTGTCGTCAGACAGGTAGAAAGAAAATATATGTGCTTCCTGCGAATGCGATGGTGAAGCAAACTTTGACGTCATAAATTCGCAACAAAAAAAATCGCAACTATTGAAATGTGTTGAACTCTTGTGAAACATTCGCTTCATGTCAAAATTCACTTCGCATTCGCAGGGAATATGAACCAGACTTTAAGCAGGGTAAGGTTTTTTTTTAAAATTATTTGTACCTGCATGCAACTCCAGCTGATTTTCTTTTTTTGTGCCTATTTTTAGTCCCTAGAATATTGTCTACAATAAAGTGGCTTGTCTGTACTGCTTGCAGACTCGGTATATCATGGTTCACATTGAACCACACTTTAGAATGGTGTATACTTTCTTGTAAGCTTTATGCTTGAAAAAAAAATGCACTTCAATTACCACAAATGTTTTGCTTTTTTTTTTTGCTTTTTTACTCCATGCTTTCGTTAGATGCAGCTTTCGATTTTGATTAACCCCTTTTGCTGTTATTGATGCTGGTCAACAAACTGCATTTAAAGGCAGTGGACACTATTGGTAATTACTCAAAATAATTATTAGCATAAAACTTTATTTGGTAACGAGTAATGGGGCTGTTGATAATATAATACAGTGTGAGAAACAGCTCCCTCTGAAGTTATATAGTTTTTGAGAAAGAAGTAATTTTCCACGAAGTTTGATTTTGGAATTTTCACAGGTGTGGGTGTTTTTTCTTTCATTATTATCTCGCAAGTTCGATGACCGATTGAGCTCAAATTTTCACAGGTTTGTTATTTTATGCATATGTTGAGATACAGCAAGTGAGAAGACTGGTTTTTGACAATTACCAATAGTGTCCATGCCTTTAAGGACCACATCTATCAGGCAATTTAAAGACACTGGACACTATTGGTTATTGTCAAAGACCAGTCTTCTCACTTGCTGTATCTCAACATATGCATAAAATAACAAACCTGTGAAAATTTTAGCTCAATTGGTCGTCGAACTTGCGAGATAATAATGAAAGAAAAAACACCCTTGTCACACGAAGTTGTGTGCTTTCAGATGCTTGATTTCTAAACCTTAAATTTAAAATCTGAGGTCTCGAAATCAAATTCGTGGAAAATTACTTCTTTCTCAAAAACTACTCCACTTCAGAGGGAGCCGTTTCTCACAATGTTTTATACCATCAACCCCTACCCATTATTCGTAATCAAAAGGTTTTATGCTAATAATTATTTTGAGTATTTACCAATCGTGTTCACTGCCTTTAAAGGCAACCTATTCAAGGCAAAGAAGAAAAAAAAGGGGGTTTTATCATTTGAATTTCCACCCAATTTATATTTTATAAAAGCTATAAAAAACTACCTTTGTGTGCTAATAAAGTGTTTCCTTTTTTGACGAGGCCTTTATGATAAAACCAACACTATTTTTCAAAGTAGTTAGTGTGGTGTTAAAAATAAAGATTTTAAACCGTTTTTATCAGTAAAAAGTTGATTTGTGAAACTCAAAGTTTGAACGCAGTAGCGGTTTAAAGATGTTCTTTTTTCATATAATGTAAGCAAAAAGGGTATAAATTCATAAGGCCTGTAATCACAAAGACTTGCTAAGCACAAACAAATATTACTCAGCAGGAACTGAAAGTCCAAAGTGTAATTGTCTGCTTAATAGCTTTTATGAATTTGGGCCCTCATCGCCAGCAATAATCATTGGATTTTCTCAAGGTATGGGACAAAATACATTTTGTTATGATCCGATCCATCAGTTTACCACCAAAAATAAAAATAAGATGTTTTTCCAAAATACTTCAAGACTATTTTTGCTACTACTAGTATTTTTTGCATAAAATCTGCTTCAAACAAGTTGTTATAAATTAATCGTCGAGAACTTAAGTGTCAAAAACTATGCAATATTTGCCATTGATTATGTATTATTGCATAGATGTATTAACATAACCTCTTTTGTAATAAACGAACTACCTTTTTTGCTTTGGTGCTGACTATGTAAAGTACATGAATTCAAAGATCCGTTTTACTCTTTACATCTTAACAATAAACAACTTCATTTTGAAGCTGAGATACTTGTTTTTGTCAATTTATCCGTTTTGTTAATTTATATGGCTTGTAGGCTTACCCCTTATGATTTTATGCAGTTTAAGCCCAAATGTCCATATAAATTGCAAGGCTTACCCCTTGTGATTTCCACATAAATGGCAAGGCTTACCCCTTTTGATTTTATCAAAGTTTAGCCAAAATTTCAACAACAAAAATTGAAAGGCTTACACTATGTGATTTTGTTCGAATTTAGCCAAAATCTCTCAAAAATGGCAAGACTTGCTCCTAGTGATTTAAGCAAAAATTTACATAAAAACATGCAAACTTTAAGCCGAAATATCCACAAAAATTTGCAATGCAGGATTTAAGCCAGACTTTCCCCAAAAATTGTACTATTAGCCAAAATTGCCACAAAAATTGAAAGAAAAATACAAGACTTACCCCTTGTGATTTAAGCCAGTGTATCAACAAAACTTGCAATGCCTACCCTTGGGATTTTGGCAAGACTTTCCACAAAAATTGCAAAATGTCTACAAAAATTTCAATGCTTAAAAACAAATTGCAAGGCTTACTTACCCCTTTTGACTTTATCAATATTTTGGCCCAAATGTTAACCAAACTTGCAAGGCTTACCCCTTGTTATTTTATCAAATTGTAGCCCACAGTTCAAAATAAATTGCAAGGCTTGCTACTCAGTCAGCACAACAATAAACAAACATTGTAAAACTGCTTATCATAGACATTATAATGCAAATTTAATAATTAATTCATGTGTATAATACATTGACTATAAGCATTAAACATTCATATTTTCTGAATAGATTTTTTAGTTATAATGCTTATCAATCACTTTCAAGATGTACTTGTCGCTTCCAGAAGAAATTGCTATAAGTGATTATGATTACAGGTTGTTCAATACATCAGCCTTACTAACAGTTTCCAATTTCATAGAGCTGCTAACCGAGGGGCAAATTTCGTGCTAACTATATGAATTTGCATTGTCTTGTCATTATAATTTGTATACAATTTGAGTAAGCACCAGAAGGTTAGCATGCCTTATTGTGTGCCTACGGTTATTAGCAGCGCTACGAAATGAAAATTGTACATAACATCCAAGCAAAAAATCAGCCAATAAGCAACTCTATGAAATTTGGCCCCTGGAGTGCGTTTTGGCGAACCCGACCAAAAACTGTTTCTGACGTCATAACCAAAACGGTAACCGAGCTCACAACTCGGTTATCATTCAGTCTGAACAGCAGAACCATTGACCAACAACCGAAACATTTTTGGTTGGGGTCACCAAAACGCACTCCTGGATATAACTTGAATCCTTGGTTCTGATTGGTCAATCCATAGTAACAATAGTGTGATATTATACTATCCTACATGCAAAACCACTTGCCACAATATCAAGTCTATCGCGCTGTTGTCAGTCCACACATTGTACTATTTTAAGTTTGCTCACTATCACACGTGGAACATGGACAAAGATAGTGCTCTTCAGCCTCTTTAGATATGGAAAGCAGATGCACTACATTTTCAAAGAATCAACTTGAGCTTGGCTGATAACTAATAATATCACACCGTGGTTAAGGATTCAAGTTTAATTAAAATATAAATAATATCATGTCTGATCGCTTCATCTGCATTATGTACATGTACGCGTACTAAAATAAACTACATAAGTAAGCATGGAAACTTCACATGTGATACACATGCATACATATTATACACATAATGAATGTTTATGAGTGCAATGGTGCGAATATGTTCATGAGTTGAAAGATGGATTGTTCTATTCAACGAGGCGGAGCCGAGTTGAATGGAACATTCCAGCTTTCAACGAATGAACATATTCGCACCATTGCACGAATGAAAAACATTCATTATTTGTTTTATATAACATCCAAGTAGATCTTTGTCATTTTGATTGAAAGACACAACTTTCAAAACAAACAAAGCGTAGGCCTACAATTTTTGATAGTATAATCCGAATGCTAGTAGTATTAGTAATTTTACTAATATTATTCCTTGCAGTAACACTGCTGCGTTACAAAGACGCGCACGCAGTGATGTTTTTACTCAGCTTTTTCGTTCCATCCGAAAAGTACCATTGCACGCTGGCAGCGTGCAATGGTACTTTTCGGATGGAACGAAAAAGCACGTTGAGTGACTCAGCGTGCAATGGTACTTTTATTTGCTATCACGTGACGGACAATCCTCCAATCAAATGGCAAGGATCGGCTTGGGTGTTATATAAAATGTTCTATTCAACGAGGCTGAGCCGAGTTGAATGGAACATTCCAGCTTTCAACGAATGAACATATTTGCACCATTGCACGAATGAAAAACATTCATTATTTGTTTTATATAACATCCAAGTAGATCGTTGTTATTTTGATTGGAGGATATAACTTTACAAAAGTGTAGGCCTACAATTTTTGTGAAAGTACACCCGTTTCTTTTGTGTAGTATGTGCCTTGTAACACTGGTGCGTTACCAAAGACTAGACACGCGCAGTGATGTTTTTACTCAGCTTGCAAAAGTACTTTTCGGATGAAACGAAAAATGCACAGTGAGTGACGTAGCTTGCAATAGTACTTTTATTTGCTACCATGTGACGGACAATCCTCCAATCAAATGGCAAGGATCTGCTTGGGTGTTATATAAAACCAATTATTACACAGAGCTGCCAACATTTACACATTGCAGGGAGATTTCTTACAACAGCCGGACATTTAGAGTTATACACAGAAAACCCAGATTGTCAATGTTTTTCATCAAAACATGGAAAGATTGGTTAGTTTTCATTTCTGCAGAATCCAGAAGAGTTGGAAGCTCTTTAGATGACTTCACTTAAAATGTAGCTGCGTAGAGTGTAGCTGCTATCAATTCCTATCAATTATTATTTTCAAAAATGATTTGGGGTTGAACAAAGAAGAAAAATGACTTCTGCAAGATTTGAACCAACGAACTCCGGATTAGTGTGACGGTACTCTTTACCGACTCATCTATCGAGTCCTATGTTGGCGGTATCCCTATTTTGTTAAAATATTTCTTCGGGGGTGGCAGTCAAAAGCCATGTAACTGACAACTGGTTAACTGTGTAAAATGACGACATAATTTTGTACAAACTTAAAAAACAGCTGGAATGAATGGTAGAAATGTATAAGTTAATGACGTCAAGATTTAAAGTTCATTTAATAAGAACAAGTTGCATGAAGAAAAAAAAAACCATTGATAAACAACCCTTTAATTTTTTATTTTGTTTACAATCCTGATTTTGGTGCAAACTTGTATATAAAAAAAAAAATGCTTACGTCTCGTCTTTTCTAATTTTCTCTTTGACTCCTTGAACCGTTTCCTTAAGTGACTCTCGATACGTCTTCTCCTTGCGAGGAGCGTGTTTGATGTACCCTTTCCGTCTCAGGTAACGTATCGTCATCTCCGTTGAGCCCACGGTGACGGTGTATCGCAGAGGCGTGAAGATCTTGTAAAGGGCATATGCCAACAGGGCGTTGCTTGCCTTGGAGTTGTTGAGTGTCTCAACATGGTGTTCGCTGACCCCGATCTTTAAGAGGAAGGGACCAATGTCTACACCCCTGGAGGAGGAAAGGAAAAGGTGAACTGGAAAAGGTGAGGGTGGTTGTTTAAAGACATTGAGGTGAGGGAGTAACCCTAGGAGGCTTCTTTGGGGAGGCTTATGGGGTGGTTAACTGGGGAGGCTTCTTGGGAGGCTCCTTTATTGGAAGGTTAATTGGGGAGGTTTCTTGGGGTTACTTGGGGAGGCTAAATGTGGAGGCTTCTTTAGGGTTACTTGGGAGGTATCTTTAAGAGGTTAATTGTGGAGGCTTCTTTGTGGTTACTTTGGGAGGTTTCAAGTGGGTTACTTGATGGTTAATTGGCCAGGCTACCTTGGGGAGGTTTAAAGTGAGGAGGCTTCTTTGGGAGGCTTCTAAGAGAGGCTTCCTTTGAAAGGCTTCTTTTGGAGGCTTCCCTTCGACAAGCTTCTTTGGGAAGAAGCTCCTTGGGAGGCTTCCTTGTAAGGCTTCTTTGGGAGGCTTCTTTACGAGGCTTCCTTGGGAGGCTTCTTGGGGAGGCTTCTCGGGGAGGCTTCTAAGAGAGGCTTCTTTGGGAGGCTTCTTTGTGAAGCTTCTTTGGGAAGCTTCTTTGGGAAGCTCCTTGGGGAGGCTTCCTTGGGCGGCTTCTTTGGGAGGCTTCCTTCGGAGGCTTTTTGAAGTTTACTTGGGGAGGCTCTTGGAAAGGCATTTTGAGGTTTCTCGGGGAGGCTTCTTAAACATTGGATCTAAACCCATAGAAATTGTTGGTTTGAGGCACCCATAGATAAAGCACCAATTATCAATAATACTTACATCTTGATCGTGTAGTAGAACGCCCCAAACCAGACCGGAGCGATGAGCCAATGTACAGGTATGATCACATACCCATATGCCTTCATCATCATCTTCATCCGTACCCAATTACTCAACGGTTTCCCCGTCTCGTCGTACAAAGCAACTATCGGCTCGTCATCGTCCTCCTCCTCAACAATCTGACTCTTTGGTCTCTCAGTTCCATCACTCGCTTTGTCCTCATTGCTCGGTGATGTTCTTTGCACGTCCTCTTCACCGTCTCTCTTCTCCGTCTTGGTGGAGGTGCTGTTGTTTCTGGGATGGCCACTGCTGTGGAAGCAGCTGTGACTAAAGTCAAGACTCAAACCACTGCACACCAAGATTGAGCTGCTGTTTGGCAATGTAGTACAAGGTGTTCTGGCTTTGAGTCTCAAGTGTTGATGGGCGGATGTTATTGGTGCGAAGTGATGAATGTTTTGGCTGGACTGGAATACTCTCTGGAGAGGTGATCCTATAAGGAAGAAGAATATATAAAAAAATTAATTATTTTACAATAATGATTTTGCAATCCAGGCCTGGAATTCCATCTCAGAGAGGCCAAGGCCTTTTGCATTCTGCCACTTAGGGCAGTTGCACTGGAAAATCTTAATGTTATATGTAAACCTTTTGAAGGAGGTACCAAGGCCAATACTGGGGGCAACAGAGGACAATGCCTCTGTGTTTATCCAGGCCTGGCAATCACAATATGGCCCGCTTAAAGAAAAAGTGAAATGCCGGTAGAATTTTGTAGAAAGTGCGGTATGTCAAATGGGGTCAGCAAAGCTGCACAAAATATGGTTCCCTCCATGTGGCAAAGGAGACGAGTTGGCCACACAGGTGGAGCTACATGTATAATATACAATGTCATTGCTCAGTTTAAGTATAAATATTTAAACACAGTAGTTAACATGTGTTGATTTCATCAAGTCCTGGTTTTACAACTTATTTTAAAAAGTACTACTCTATATAGCATTGTTAGAGGTAGTGCGATATTGACATTTCCTGTTCTGGCCGCACAAAAAAAAATAGATTTTTCAAACTAATGCTTCTTTGACCATAGACACTGTCTAGGCTTCAAATTACTCCTGTAGGTTAATAAACTCTCTTCTTTCATAATCCTTTTGGAAAAAGACAAAACTTTACCCTGTTTTTTTCACAAATCAACAAGATTCAGAGCATGGCCACGACCGAGTTGGACTAAACCATTTTGTAATAGGGTGTTTACACGGTAGCGTGGGCACACTGGCCGCTAATGATACCCGCCGTTCATACATATCGTGCACACGCACTGCTGTGTAACACCCCTTCTACAGAATGGTTTAGTCTAACTCGGGCGGGGCTTGGCAGTTCGACAAGCGAGTGGGCTGGTGCCCGCGTGTACAGCGCTTGGTGACCAAAAAATAGGGTGTTGAGTATATTGAGAAGTCCACTAATGGAAATTTTCCGGCTAAAAAATGATGATTTTTGAGCAATCCACTGGACCATCCATTACTTCTTGCCTATCTATAACTTGCAATTTATTTCTAAATTAACTGAGAGGGCTGTTTGTGACCAACTTTATAGTCACATGTCAAAACACTCCATGTTTCCGGTTCTCCAATCATCTTACCGGAAGCATCACAGTACTGAGACGGCTCTTATTAAAAGCTTAAAACTGATTTACTGATGAGGATGAATTCCCAACATGTTAACTGTTGATCATGTGTATCCATTCAAGGTACCTTATCAGAGAAGTTTAACATCAACAGTGGTGTTCCTCGGGGATCCTGCTTAGGACCATTTTTATTTATTGTATATGCCTCTAAATTGTTTGACATCGTTGAGCATCATTTGCCTGATGTCCATTGCTATGCCGATGACACTCAGCTGTATCTATCTTTTAGACCCTACGATGACAAATCTTGTCAAGCTGCTGTGACTATAATCGAAGATTGCATTAGGGACATCAGGCAATGGATGATACACGACCGGCTTTTAATTAATGATGCTAAAAGTGAATTTTTGATCATCGAATCAAAGCAGCAATTGAAGAAAATTAATATTTCCAATATAAGGATATGTGAAGCTACTGTTTTTCCTACAACATGTGTTCGTAACTTGGAGTCTCGGTTCGATTCTGAACTTACAATGAACACCCACATCAATAAATCTTGCTCTGCAGCCTTTTTCATCTTTACAACATCAAACACATTAGTCAGTTCCTTACACAAGACTCTCTTTTAAAACTCATTCATGCAATTGTGACCAGTCGTCTTGATTATTGTAATAGCCTTTTGTATGGTCTGCCAAAGTCACAGATAGCTAAACTACAAAGGGTTCAAAACGCAGCTGCCAGAATTGTTTCGAAAACACATCGATTTGATCACATCACACCTATACTTCGTCAATTACATTGGCTGCTTTGCACAGGATTCATTTTAAAATCCTGTTGTTGACATTTAAAGCTCTTCATGGTCTTTCTCCAAAGTACATACAGGATCTTGTTTCCATCCGGCAAGTATCTTCTTATAAACTTAGGTCAGGGAATAATGGTATTTTCTTGGATTATCCTTCTGGTAAAATGTTGAGTGCATTTGGTGATAGGGTTTTTTTTGCTTTGGAATGCGCTACTGCTTCACATACGTAGCTAACAGAAACTCATCTCTTTTAAATGTTCTATAAAAACCTATCTTTTTAATACCGCTTTGTAGCTTTTTTATGTCTTCTTCTGTGGTCACCTTGCCAGTTAGTTTAGAATTTTAGCATAGTTAGCCTTTGAGGCGTCTGTCTCCTGAAAAGGTCAAAACATTACTGATGTCAGCAGAGATAGGCCTATGTAATCAGTAATTACCTTTTATGCGCTAAAGACATTTTATCAGTGCAGATTGGATATATAAGCGAAAGTTTGAGATTTTTAAAGAATTTTGTGAGTTTGTGTTTTTGGCAAAAAATCCAAAAAAATCTGTGATGCCGGCATGGGTCGATTTTTCAGATTTGGGGTGAACAAATTTTTTGTGATTTTATGGCTTTAAATGATACAGAAGATACTACTGAAGACATTTTATCAGTGCGGACTGGGTATATTAGCAAAAGTTTGAGATTTATTAAGAATTTTGTGAGTTTGTGTTTTTGGTCAAAAATCCAAAAAAATCTGTGATGCCGGCATGGGTCGATTTTTCAGATTTTTTGTGATTTTCTGGCTTTAAATGATACAGAAGATACTACTGAAGACATTTTATCAGTGCGGACTGGGTATATAAGCGAAAGTTTGAGATTTATTAAGAATTTTGTGAGTTTGTGTTTTTGGTCAAAAATCCAAAAAAATCTGTGATGCCGGCATGGGTCGACTTTTCAGATTTGGGGTGAAAAAAATTTCAGTGATTTTCCGTTTTCAAATGATACAGAAGATACTACTGAAGACATTTTATCAGTGCGGACTGGGTATATAAGCCAAAGTTTGAGATTTATTAAGAATTTTGTGAGTTTGTATTTTTGGCAAAAAATCCAAAAAAATCTGTGATGCCGGCATGGGTCGATTTTTCAGATTTGGGGTGAAAAAAATTTCGGTGATTTTCTGCTTTTAAATGATACAGAAGATACTACTGAAGACATTTTATCAGTGCGGACTGGGTATATAAGCGAAAGTTTGAGATTTATTAAGAATTTTGTGAGTTTGTGTTTTTGGTCAAAAATCCAAAAAAATCTGTGATGCCGGCATGGGTCGATTTTTCAGATTTGGGGGTGAAAACAATTTTGGTGATTTTCAGCTTTGAAATGATACAGAAGCTACTACTGAAGACATTTTATCAGTGAGGACTGGGTATATAAGCGAAAGTTTGAGATTTATTAAGAATTTTGTGAGTTTGTGTTTTTGGTCAAAAATCCAAAAGAATCTGTGATGCCGGCATGGGTCGATTTTTCAGATTTGGGGTGACAAAAATTTCGGTGATTTTCTGCTTTGAAATGATACAGAAGGTACTACTGAAGACATTTTATCAGTGCGGACTGGGTATATAAGCGAAAGTTTGAGATTTTTAAAGAATTATGTGAGTTTGTGTTTTTGGTCAAAAATCCAAAAAAATCTGTGATGCCGGCATGGGTCGATTTTTCAGATTTGGGGTGAAAACAATTTCGGTGATTTTCTGCTTTTAAATGATACAGAAGCTACTACTGAAGACATTTTATCAGTGCGGACTGGGTATATAAGCGAAAGTTTGAGATTTATTAAGAATTTTGTGAGTTTGTGTTTTTGGTCAAAAATCCAAAAAAATCTGTGATGCCGGCATGGGTCGATTTTTCAGATTTGGGGTGACAAAAATTTCGGTGATTTTCTGCTTTTAAATGATACAGAAGATACTACTGAAGACATTTTATCAGTGCGGACTGGGTATATAAGCGAAAGTTTGAGATTTATTAAGAATTTTGTGAGTTTGTGTTTTTGGTCAAAAATCCAAAAAAATCTGTGATGCCGGCATGGGTCGATTTTTCAGATTTGGGGGTGAAAACAATTTTCGGTGATTTTCAGCTTTGAAATGATACAGAAGCTACTACTGAAGACATTTTATCAGTGCGGACTGGGTATATAAGCGAAAGTTTGAGATTTATTAAGAATTTTGTGAGTTTGTGTTTTTGGTCAAAAATCCAAAAGAATCTGTGATGCCGGCATGGGTCGATTTTTCAGATTTGGGGTGACAAAAATTTCGGTGATTTTCTGCTTTGAAATGATACAGAAGGTACTACTGAAGACATTTTATCAGTGCGGACTGGGTATATAAGCGAAAGTTTGAGATTTATTAAGAATTTTGTGAGTTTGTGTTTTTGGTCAAAAATCCAAAAAAATCTGTGATGCCGGCATGGGTCGATTTTTCAGATTTGGGGTGAAAACAATTTCGGTGATTTTCTGCTTTTAAATGATACAGAAGCTACTACTGAAGACATTTTATCAGTGCGGACTGGGTATATAAGCGAAAGTTTGAGATTTATTAAGAATTTTGTGAGTTTGTGTTTTTGGTCAAAAATCCAAAAAAATCTGTGATGCCGGCATGGGTCGATTTTTCAGATTTGGGGTGACAAAAATTTCGGTGATTTTCTGCTTTAAATGATACAGAAGATACTACTGAAGACATTTTATCAGTGCGGACTGGGTATATAAGCGAAAGTTTGAGATTTATTAAGAATTTTGTGAGTTTGTGTTTTTGGTCAAAAATCCAAAAAATCTGTGATGCCGGCATGGGTCGATTTTTCAGATTTGGGGTGAAAAAATTTTCGGTGATTTTCTGCTTTGAAATGATACAGAAGCTACTACTGAAGACATTTTATCAGTGCGGACTGGGTATATAAGCGAAAGTTTGAGATTTATTAAGAATTTTGTGAGTTTGTGTTTTTGGTCAAAAATCCAAAAAAATCTGTGATGCCGGCATGGGTCGATTTTTCAGATTTTGGGGTGAAAAAATTTCGGTGATTTATGCTTTAAATGATACAGAAGGTACTACTGAAGACATTTTATCAGTGCGGACTGGGTATATAAGCGAAAGTTTGAGATTTATTAAGAATTTTGTGAGTTTGTGTTTTTGGTCAAAAATCCAAAAAAATCTGTGATGCCGGCATGGGTCGATTATTCAGATTCTGGGTGAAAAAAAATTCTGTGAATTTATGCTTTCAAATGATACAGAAGATACTACTGAAGACATTTTATCAGTGCGGACTGGGTATATAAGCGAAAGTTTGAGATTTTTAAAGAATTTGTGAGTTTGTGTTTTTGGTCAAAAATCCAAAAAAATCTGTGATGCCGGCATGGGTCGATTTTTCAGATTTGGGGTGAAAAAATTTTGGTGATTTTCAGCTTTGAAATGATACAGAAGCTACTACTGAAGACATTTTATCAGTGCGGACTGGGTATATAAGCGAAAGTTTGAGATTTATTAAGAATTTTGTGAGTTTGTGTTTTTGGTCAAAAATCCAAAAGAATCTGTGATGCCGGCATGGGTCGATTTTTCAGATTTGGGGTGGAAAAATTTTCGGTGATTTTCTGCTTTTAAATGATACAGAAGATACTACTGAAGACATTTTATCAGTGCGGACTGGGTATATAAGCGAAAGTTTGAGATTTATTAAGAATTTTGTGAGTTTGTGTTTTTGGTCAAAAATCCAAAAAAATCTGTGATGCCGGCATGGGTCGATTTTTCAGATTTGGGCTGAAAAAGATTTTGGTGATTTTCTGCTTTTAAATGATACAGAAGATACTACTGAAGACATTTCATCAGTGCGGACTGGGTATATAAGCGAAAGTTTGAGATTTATTAAGAATTTTGTGAGTTTGTGTTTTTGCCAAAAATCCAAAAAAATCTGTGATGCCGGCATGGGTCGATTTTTCAGATTTGGGGTGAAAAAATTTCGGTGATTTTCTGCTTTTAAATGATACAGAAGATACTACTGAAGACATTTTATCAGTGCGGACTGGGTATATAAGCGAAAGTTTGAGATTTATTAAGAATTTTGTGAGTTTGTGTTTTTGGTCAAAAATCCAAAAGAATCTGTGATGCCGGCATGGGTCGATTTTTCAGATTTGGGGTGAAAAAAATTTCGGTGATTTTCTGCTTTTAAATGATACAGAAGATACTACTGAAGACATTTTATCAGTGCGGACTGGGTATATAAGCGAAAGTTTGAGATTTATTAAGAATTTTGTGAGTTTGTGTTTTTGGTCAAAAATCCAAAAAAATCTGTGATGCCGGCATGGGTCGATTTTTCAGATTTGGGGTGAAAAAAATTTCGGTGATTTTCTGCTTTGAAATGATACAGAAGATACTACTGAAGACATTTTATCAGTGCGGACTGGGTATATAAGCGAAAGTTTGAGATTTATTAAGAATTTTGTGAGTTTGTGTTTTTGGTCAAAAATCCAAAAGAATCTGTGATGCCGGCATGGGTCGATTTTTCAGATTTGGGGTGACAAAAATTTCTGTGATTTTCTGCTTTGAAATGATACAGAAGGTACTACTGAAGACATTTTATCAGTGCGGACTGGGTATATAAGCGAAAGTTTGAGATTTATTAAGAATTTTGTGAGTTTGTGTTTTTGGTCAAAAATCCAAAAAAATCTGTGATGCCGGCATGGGTCGATTTTTCAGATTTGGGGTGAAAAAATTTCGGTGATTTTCTGCTTTTAAATGATACAGAAGCTACTACTGAAGACATTTTATCAGTGCGGACTGGGTATATAAGCGAAAGTTTGAGATTTATTAAGAATTTTGTGAGTTTGTGTTTTTGGTCAAAAATCCAAAAAAATCTGTGATGCCGGCATGGGTCGATTTTTCAGATTTGGGGTGACAAAAATTTCGGTGATTTTCTGCTTTTAAATGATACAGAAGGTACTACTGAAGACATTTTATCAGTGCGGACTGGCTATATATGCGAAAGTTTGAGATTTATTAAGAATTTTGTGAGTTTGTGTTTTTGGTCAAAAATCCAAAAAAATCTGTGATGCCGGCATGGGTCGATTATTCAGATTCTGGGGTGAAAAAAATTCTGTGAATTTATGCTTTCAAATGATACAGAAGATACTACTGAAGACATTTTATCAGTGCGGACTGGGTATATAAGCGAAAGTTTGAGATTTATTAAGAATTTTGTGAGTTTGTGTTTTTGGTCAAAAATCCAAAAAAATCTGTGATGCCGGCATGGGTCGATTTTTCAGATTTGGGGTGGAAAAATTTTCGGTGATTTTCAGCTTTGAAATGATACAGAAGCTACTACTGAAGACATTTTATCAGTGCGGACTGGGTATATAAGCGAAAGTTTGAGATTTATTAAGAATTTTGTGAGTTTGTGTTTTTGGTCAAAAATCCAAAAGAATCTGTGATGCCGGCATGGGTCGATTTTTCAGATTTGGGGTGAAAAAAATTTCGGTGATTTTCTGCTTTTAAATGATACAGAAGGTACTACTGAAGACATTTTATCAGTGCGGACTGGGTATATAAGCGAAAGTTTGAGATTTATTAAGAATTTTGTGAGTTTGTGTTTTTGGTCAAAAATCCAAAAAAATCTGTGATGCCGACATGGGTCGATTTTTCAGATTCTGGGTGAAAAAAACTTCTGTGAATTTATGCTTTCGAATGATACAGAAGATACTACTGAAGACATTTTATCAGTGCGGACTGGGTATATAAGCGAAAGTTTGAGATTTTTAAAGAATTATGTGAGTTTGTGTTTTTGGTCAAAAATCCAAAAAAATCTGTGATGCCGGCATGGGTCGATTTTTCAGATTTGGGGTGAAAAAAATTTCGGTGATTTTCTGCTTTTAAATGATACAGAAGATACTACTGAAGACATTTTATCAGTGCGGACTGGGTATATAAGCGAAAGTTTGAGATTTATAAAGAATTTTGTGAGTTTGTGTTTTTGGCAAAAAATCCAAAAGAATCTGTGATGCCGGCATGGGTTGATTTTTCAGATTTGGGGTGAAAAAAATTTCGGTGATTTTCTGCTTTTAAATGATACAGAAGGTACTACTGAAGACATTTTATCAGTGCGGACTGGGTATATAAGCGAAAGTTTGAGATTTATTAAGAATTTTGTGAGTTTGTGTTTTTGGTCAAAAATCCAAAAAAATCTGTGATGCCGACATGGGTCGATTTTTCAGATTCTGGGTGAAAAAAACTTCTGTGAATTTATGCTTTCGAATGATACAGAAGATACTACTGAAGACATTTTATCAGTGCGGACTGGGTATATAAGCGAAAGTTTGAGATTTTTAAAGAATTATGTGAGTTTGTGTTTTTGGTCAAAAATCCAAAAAAATCTGTGATGCCGGCATGGGTCGATTTTTCAGATTTGGGGTGAAAACAATTTCGGTGATTTTCTGCTTTTAAATGATACAGAAGATACTACTGAAGACATTTTATCAGTGCGGACTGGGTATATAAGCGAAAGTTTGAGATTTATAAAGAATTTTGTGAGTTTGTGTTTTTGGCAAAAAATCCAAAAAAATCTGTGATGCCGGCATGGGTCGATTTTTCAGATTTGGGGTAGAAAAATTTTCGGTGATTTTCTGCTTTGAAATGATACAAAAGATACTACTGAAGACATTTTATCAGTGAGGACTGGGTATATAAGCGAAAGTTTGAGATTTATTAAGAATTTTGTGAGTTTGTGTTTTTGGTCAAAAATCCAAAAAAACCTGTGATGCCGGCACGGGTCGATTTTTCAGATTTGGGGGTGAAAAAAGTTTCGGTGATTTTCTGCTTTTAAATGATACAGAAGCTACTAATGAAGACATTTTATCAGTGCGGACTGGGTATATAAGCGAAAGTTTGAGATTTATTAAGAATTTTGTGAGTTTGTGTTTTTGGTCAAAAATCCAAAAGAATCTGTGATGCCGGCATGGGTTGATTTTTCAGATTTGGGGTGACAAAAATTTCGGTGATTTTCTGCTTTGAAATGATACAGAAGGTACTACTGAAGACATTTTATCAGTGCGGACTGGCTATATATGCGAAAGTTTGAGATTTATTAAGAATTTTGTGAGTTTGTGTTTTTGGCAAAAAATCCAAAAAAATCTGTGATGCCGTCATGGGTCGATTTTTCAGATTTGGGGGTGAAAAAATTTTCGGTGATTTTCTGCTTTGAAATGATACAGAAGCTACTACTGAAGACAGTGCGGATTGGGTATATAAGCGAAAGTTTGAGATTTATTAAGAATTTTGTGACTTTGTGTTTTTGGTCTAAAATCCAAAAAAATCTGTGATGCCGGCATGGGTCGATTATTCAGATTCTGGGTGAACAAAAATTCTGTGAATTTATGCTTTCAAATGATACAGAAGATACTACTGAAGACATTTTATCAGTGCGGACTGGGTATATAAGCGAAAGTTTGAGATTTTTAAAGAATTTTGTGAGTTTGTGTTTTTGGTCAAAAATCCAAAAAAATCTGTGATGCCGGCATGGGTCGATTTTTCAGATTTGGGGTGGAAAAATTTTCGGTGATTTTCAGCTTTGAAATGATACAGAAGCTACTACTAAAGACATTTTATCAGTGCGGACTAGGTATATAAGCGAAAGTTTGAGATTTATTAAGAATTTTGTGAGTTTGTGTTTTTGGTCAAAAATCCAAAAGAATCTGTGATGCCGGCATGGGTCGATTTTTCAGATTTGGGGTGACAAAAATTTTGGTGATTTTCTGCTTTTAAATGATACAGAAGGTACTACTGAAGACATTTTATCAGTGCGGACTAGGTATATAAGCGAAAGTTTGAGATTTATTAAGAATTTTGTGAGTTTGTGTTTTTGGTCAAAAATCCAAAAGAATCTGTGATGCCGACATGGGTCGATTATTCAGATTCTGGGTGAAAAAAACTTCAGTGAATTTATGCTTTCGAATGATACAGAAGATACTACTGAAGACATTTTATCAGTGCGGACTGGGTATATAAGCGAAAGTTTGAGATTTTTAAAGAATTATGTGAGTTTGTGTTTTTGGTCAAATATCCAAAAGAATCTGTGATGCCGGCATGGGTCGATTTTTCAGATTTGGGGTGAAAAAAATTTCGGTGATTTTCTGCTTTTAAATGATACAGAAGATACTACTGAAGACATTTTATCAGTGAGGACTGGGTATATAAGCGAAAGTTTGAGATTTATAAAGAATTTTGTGAGTTTGTGTTTTTGGCCAAAAATCCCCAAAAATCTGTGATGCCGGCATGGGGTGATTTTTCAGATTTGGGGTGAACAAATGTTTTGTGATTTTATGGCGTTAAATGATACAGGAGATACTACTGAAGACATTTCATCAGTGCGGATTGGGTATATAAGCGAAAGTTTGAGATTTATTAAGAATTTTGTGAGTTTGTGTTTTTGGTCAAAAATCCAAAAAAATCTGTGATGCCGGCATGGGTAGATTTTTCAGATTTGGGGTGGAAAAATTTTCGGTGATTTTCGGCTTTGAAATGATACAGAAGATACTACTGAAGACATTTTATCAGTGAGGACTGGGTATATAAGCGAAAGTTTGAGATTTATTAAGAATTTTGTGAGTTTGTGTTTTTGGCAAAAAATCCCAAAAAATCTGTGATGCCGGCATGGGTTGATTTTTCAGATTTGGGGTGAACAAATTTTTTGTGATTTTATGGTTTTAAATGATACAGAAGATAATACTGAATTCATTTCATCAGTGCGGACTGGGTATATTAGAAAAAGTTTGAGATTTATTAAGAATCTTGTGAGTTTGTGTTTTTGGTCAAAAATCCCAAAAAATCTGTAATGCCGGCATGGGTCGATTTTTCAGAAAAAACTTTCGGTGATTTTCTGCTTTTAAATGATACAGAAGATACTACTGAAGACCTTTATCAGTGTGGACTGGGTATATAAGCGAAAGTTTGAGATTTGTTTAAAGAATTTTGTGAGTTTGTGTTTTTGGTCAAAAATCTGTGATGCTGGCATGGGTCGATTTTTCAGATTTGGGGAAAAAAAAATTTCGTAGACTTTCTGCTTTGTGTATTTGGTCAAAAATCCCCAAAAATCTGTGATGCCGGTGTGGCGGTTTCAACTTTCCGCTGTGTTCAGTTTTCCGAATGACCAAATACGGTAGCATTACGTCATGTGATGCCTGCGCACAGCAAGCGAAAGTAGTCCATTTTTAGTGCTGTATTGAGTCATCCGTTACCCTCCGGTAGCTGTTATGGCGACGTCAACGAGTCGAGTACAACTAGCGGCAAACGCGTGGATCGTATGAGTTGTTTTTTATGCAAGCAGAGTGTGACCTGCCTAAAGTTGTACCCATGAATACATTATGTGACTACACAGAAAAGAATCGTAATATAAACAATGTGGGGTCACTGCTGAGAGAACAACAGTACTCGCCAGGGTACTCGCGGCGGTATCTGACAGGTCACCCGGAAAACTGAACACGCCGAAAAGCTTAAATGGTTCGAACAACGTGCTGATATGCCCGACTACGTCATCCGGAAAACTGAACACGCCGAAAAGCTAAAATGGTTCGAACAACGTGCTGATATGCCCGACTACGTTATCCGGAAAACTGAACACGGCGAAAGACTGAAACCGCCACACCGGCATGGGTCGATTTTTCAGATTTGGGGAGAAAAAAATTTCGGTGACTTTTCAAATGATACAGATGATACTACTGAAGACATTTTATCAGTGCGGACTGGGTAAATTAGCGAAAGTTTGGGATTTTTAAAGAATTTTGTGAGTTTGTGTTTTTGGTCGAAAATAAAAAAATTTGTGATGCAGGCAGGAAGTGCAGACAGACTGGAACACATCACAGGACAGTTTCCACATAATATTTGTTTTGTTAATTGCCATTGTGAAGGGATTGCTTCGCTGGCGAGCGATGTCACTCACTGCCTGCTTCTGGGACAAAAAGGGTCCTAGGAGGGGGCAGTGTAGCGGCGGTGCCGATCGACCGGTAAGGGGCGCCAGCACAACTCCCCTTCGGAGCACCGCTGGTGGCCCAGACAAGCCGATCGTGTCTGCACGATGGAGAGGGCGCTCTCTGGCTTAGGTTTCTGCTTCGTGTAATTTCATGACTTGTTGGAATAAGTTTGTGGAAGCTACTGGACTACAGTTACAGCCTAATTTGTGCCTGGTGTGATGTTTTACCTGAAACAAATTGTGGCTCATATTCTACATAAAGGTGACTATAATACTCCATATTGTTATAGTACAGCAGCCTGCTCGCTGGGGTGTGTAGGGAATACAATTGACTGTGAACAATAGACATCTTCACTAACAATGAAACTGGTCAAGCTTGCCCTGTTTGTCTCTATTGTTCTGCTGAGCAAAGGAGCTAGCCTTACTCAGAATCATGAATCTTGTAGACAGACTAGCCAGCACCATTCTGTAAGAAAATACTATGGCACTCGCATTCTGTACTATTCGAACTCCAACGCCACCTTTCAACTATTGTTTAATCGGAGTCGAGTGTTGCCACGGCCAGGATTGACGTTGTGAAGTGTAAGACTGTCATATATGTGATGCGTCTATTCTGCTGAGTAGAAATCTTTTTTGGTGAACCATCCTGGAAACCAGTTGGTCCAGGACTCGGGCTGACTGTTTCATAACCGTCAAGCGCCCTTTGTGATGTCACAGTCATAGCGCGAGCGAGCTAGCAGTATTTTGGCGCGTACACAGTGGAAGCAAAGAACAATGCACGGGATCATTACGGGGATCACAGTGGAGGCACAATGGATGTGTGGGTTTATTAGAGCACGTGGGACAGGCTGGGAGAGGGTGGGTAGGGGCACACAGTGGTACGTCTTTGGAACGGGGGATGGGGGCCGGGGGACGGGGGCCGGGGGACGGGGAACGGTAAAAACAAAAATGACGGATAAAATTAACAGGGCTGGGTAGGGACATGAAAAAATGAAAAAGGACTATGAAGATATAAGATATGGGAAAGGAAACTATTAAACCGAACTGGAGAAAATCAAACCATACGAACGGCTGGGATAGAGCCACAGTAAAAGCGGGACCCGTGCAATACTGGAAAACATTAGAACGAGATATTAACGAGACTGGGAAAGAACCACTATAGTGGGACCTGCGCGAAACTGGGAAACATGAGTTATGGCCAAACAGTGGAAAGCAACAAACAATCCCAACATATGGGATAGCGGGGACAGGAGGCAAGGAGGCGCGGGATTACGGGGCTGGGGATATAATAAGGGAAAAACTGGACTTGAAAACGATACAGGACAGGAAAATAGTAAATTGAATGGGAACAAAATAAGCGAAACGGTAATGAGCGGGACTGAGAAGAACCACTAGCGGGACCCGCGCGGAACTAGAAAACATAGATGGGACCGACAAATAAAAAGAAGTGGGAAAAAAGACGGGCAAGTGTACGGTTTCTAATTTCAGGGGACGGGGGAATGGCAAATAATAGGCCTACGGGAAAGGTGAAAAAATAGTAATAAACTGAACCTAGAAAAAAAATACTTAACGGGAAATAAACGGGACTGGTAAAGAACCACTTGCGGGTCCACCACTCGCGGGTCCACGCTGCGAAACTAGAAAATATCGTATGGGGAGATCAACAAATAATGAGAAACGGAAAACAATTGGGCAAGTGTATACGATTTAACAAAAGCACGGTGAATGTGTTGTACCCCCTCCCCCTGTACACAATGCTACATTTGCTGCATTTTTATTTATACACAAAGATTTCTAGCGGGGTTGCGCGCAAAGCGCGGCATCCCGCTAGTAAAGGATAAAAGGCCTTACTCTCACATGACTCAGCGCAACCTTCATTGTGCTTGGCATGTTCCCAGCTTTTTACACACAGGGCATAATTTCAAGCATTAAGTTGTTGTTTTGCCTGTCCTGCATAGTGCAGAGTTCCAAACTCATTGCTGTGTTTCTGGGTCATGCTGTCTTACATAAGGTAGCAAATCAATGTATAACAGTGTTTTTGTTTTAAAGGCAGTGGATACTATTGGTAATTACTCAAAACAATTACCATCATAAAACCTTTCTTGATTACAAGTAATGGGGAGAGGTTGATGGTATAAAACATTGTGAGAAACAGCTCCCTCTGAAGTGACAAAGTTTTTGAGAAAGAAGTAATTTTCCACGAATTTGATTTTGAGACCTCAATTTACGAATTTGAGGTCTCGAAATCAAGCATCAGAAAGCACACAACTTCGTGTGACAAGGGTGTTTTTTCTTTCATATTATCTCGCAAATTCGACGACCGATTGAGCTCAAATTTTCACAGGTTTGTTTATTTCAATGCATATGTTGACACCAACTGTGAAGACTAGTCTTCAACAATTACCAATAGTGTCCACTGTCTTTAACTAATCAAAGCGCCAGCAGTTTTGTTTTGGCGGGCTTGTTAATTTACACATCAAACCGCACAAATTATCTACACACGTTTATCCTAGAATAAAAAAACACTTGATTCGTGCTTTGCGTACAAAAACATATGGACACGCGTCTGGGAACCAGACGTCTGACTCCTAGACGTGTGTCCATATTACTCCTAGAACTATTTCGGTTTCGTCCGGCTATCGTCTCCCGTAACCTGATAGGTTTATATCTCTCACGCGTTAAACGATCATGGTTCAATCATTGTTCAATGAATTTTGGAATCAGAAATCTCTCTTTATTTTAATTTTAATCTCGCCAAAATTAGGCTCTATGTGTCCTTTGATATCTCAATGTCCGAGGGGGAGTCCACACAACCCACTCCGCAATCTCAAACAACGTTAAAAGTATCAAATTCTTACCGTAATTCAGTCCCCAAATACTCCGTGTTACCACTACACTACAAATGCTGATTGTCCCCGCACTCTGCCGGACACCGCGAAGTCACGACACGTGACGAGCATGTGCATTATTTTTTTTCCATGACAAACGTGGAGAATTTTTGCACACGTTCGTCCGTCCTAGAATTAAAAAAAACACTAGATCCGTGCTTTGTGTACAAAATATATGGACACACGTCTGGTTCCCAGACGTGTGTCCATATGTTTTTGTACGCAAAGCACGGATCGAGTGTTTTTTATTCTATTAAAGATAATATGCGCACGCTCGTTACGTGCCGTGACTTCGCGATGCGTTCGAGGACAAAAAAATAAGCATTTGTAGTGTAGTGGTAACACGGAGTATTTGGGGACTGAATTACGGTAATAATTTATAACTTTTAAAATTTTTTGAGATTGCGGAGTGGGTTCTCGGGTCGCCCCCTCGGACATTGAGATATCAAAGGACACATAGAGCCTAATTTTGGCGAGATTAAAACAAAAATAAAGAGAGATTTCTGATTCCAAAATTCATTGAACAATGATTGAACCATGATGATCGTTTAACGCGTGAGAGATATAAACCTATGAGGTTACGGGAGACGATAGCCGGACGAAACCGAAATAGTTCTAGGACTAGGAGTAACCAACAGATCATTACAAATGAAAAGTTATTCTCATTTCATGTTTAGCCGTCAGATCTTATAGACAACATAGCCAACCACATATCCAAACTAACCTTTTACAGCAGAGCAGCTATCCTTCAAAATCTTTAATTCTGGTACGACAGCTCTCTGCAGTTTGCAGTAGCTCCGAAACATCGCCATGCTTGTTGTCTGTGCAGAAAGCATGCATCGATTTGCACGTACATGTAAGCCACAAAATGTAAATAGTGAGAACATACTTAGACGCCTCCAACGTTCAAAGTAGTTATTTAAATTTTGCCCCTCTTAGGTTACCAGACTAGTGATGTGCTAGTCTCCGCTCGTGATGATCTCTCGTCGTGTCGATGTCGGGGCGAATTTCATAGCAATAATTTGCTTAGCATGAAATTTTGGCCTCGACAAAAACAGAATTACCAACCAAATTTCCACGTGGTTTTGAGGATAAATAAACAACAGCTGAATACAAGTAACAAGCAATATGCAACAAATGGAAATATGGTTGGTAATTCTGTTTTTATCAAGGAAGAAATTTCATGCTAAGCAAATTTGTGTGCTTAGCAGCGCTATGAAATTGGGCCCTGGAGTGACTTGCAGTGCTGGTGTGTCAGATGGAGTGTTGGTCATCTCAACCAATGGTTGACTGTAGTTGACTATTATCGACTAAAGTGCCTCACTCAAACTTGCCCAAAGTCGCCCCCTAACCGGCTCGCCCTGGTCGTTACAAAGTCGCCCCTGATATGTCACCCCCTGACAAAGTCGGCCACAGACAATGTCGCCCCCCTAGCAAATTCGCCCCCAGAAAATTATTAAGGATTCTTTATGATAATGGCTTAAGTATTGTACTGGAAATAATATAAAGTAAAGTCTGCTTGAGGAAAAACATCATCAATAATAATAAACTCCATGCACAAAGTTCAAATTTTAGGTCAATGATTTTATTAACGTCGCTAAACTAACCAAACAAATATTTAATCTTTTTGTTTTTTTAAACCAATAATATTAATAGGCTAAATAGCAATAACTGAATTACAGATGTAACATTTAAAAAAAATCGTAAGACTAACTGTTTCTATAGTGGATACTTGGTGGAAAGCTTAATAATGAGTTGTTAAGTGCAAAACTAAAATATCAATGAGAATGTTTTTTGGACATTTACTCAGAAATTAATAATCACCGTTTAAAAAAGACATCTTTCTAAAGCATAATTTATGTGAACTAAAATGGAAAAAAATGTTAGAAAATGAACTTTCCTTTGCAGTTTGTGCAAGAAAATTTCTACTATTTTATAGGGTAATTTTAAATATAATGATAGGCCAAACATATTTTTATGGTTCTTAATTTTTATGAAATATTTCTTAAGTATTGCTTAACTCGGCTTCGCCTCGGGTTCCATTTCCCCCCTCGGGTGTACAAAACGCCATGGACCCCATCACAGCTTGCAACAATTGTATAATGTATCCAATTCAATTAGAAGGTCAGGCTCAGTACACAAAATCAAAATTTGCCTTTTTAAAAATTCATCACATCTCGATTTTCAACAATATTATTATTAAAACCTTTAAGAAACACATTGCTTTTATATTTGGCTTTTTAGACTGTGAAGTGTTTGTGGATATGAATCTGGTTGGGAAACCTGTTTTAAAATTATCATTCATATCAAACATTTCCAACGTCATCCATTTCATAGCAAGCACAATCAATGATTTCATTTATTTCATCAAGTACATTTTTTAGAGATACATATTGCTTTTGGGCGTTTTGGGCTATGAAAAAGTTTGTTATGACATGATACAGGTTGGACAGAAAAGCATTTAAAACTAGTGGATAATTAAACTAATGTACTTTAAAACTGTGAGGTTATGTACTTTAAAACTGTGAGGTTCTCCAAATACTTTGTGAACTATGATGGTCTGCCATTTTGGGGAGTCAAACTACTGCATCAACCAAATGGCAGATCATGTTAGTTCAAGACGGCCAAGGAAAACCAAACAGTTTCCAGGTGTATTTGTGCGGATCATTATTTTCTAAATTTTAAACATCTTTGGATGACAGTCATTGAAGAGCGGCATAGGGTGGTGATGGGCCTCCAGTGATACATGTAGATGTTCATCCATGACTGAACAGAGATTTCTGGCTTACGTTTCATGGTTTCACATCACCAACCATGGTGGAAATGACTGGAAGTGGCTGTCGTAAAAATCTTGATGTAAAATGATAACCAATGCTTTGCAGCATTTAGCATCATCTTGTTTGCAGTGGCTTGGTGAATGTCCTTGATGCATGCATTGAGTTTCATTAGTACAGTGTTGTGGTCTGGCATAAACATGTGTCCGTGGTCGCCTCATGCTCACATTGTAATGGGGACGCATTCCTGGAGTCACCCTTGTCATGTCTCTTTTAGACCTGTAAAGAAAACAATTTCGGGTTGAAAAACAAAATTGACTAGAGTGGGACTCGAACCAACCACCTCCAGATTAACCTGTAGACATTTCTACCAACTGTGTCATATGATCCCTGGCTACACGACAGTTTAAAACGATGTATGTACAAAATAGGGACACCGACATAGGTCTAGATAGCTCAGTTGGTATAGAGTGCTGTCACATTACGTTGCCTTGGATACAATGAATACAATGATCCACACATATTTGCGTCGAAATTGCATGGTTCTCCTTTCACTTTGCGAACTAACACGGACGGCCATTTATGGGAGTCCAAAATTTGACTCCCATAAATGGCCGACCGTGTTTTTCGACGAGGTATGAGGAAACTACCCAAGTTCGAGGCAAATATGTGTGGATCGTTGTACTCTACTTTTAAAATATCTTTCTATTCAATGCGTTTTATAGCAAACAGTTGCAACACTTTTCAAAAACCAGCTCGACCGATCCAAGGCAACGTGCTCCTTTAATCCATTTATTCAAAACAGTTATGTTTTAAGTACATGGGTGTCAAATTGCCTGTGTTTCATGCTTTTACATGATGACCTAAAACTGTATGCAATTAGCATTCCGCAAGATCGAATAACATTGAGAGGGGACCAGTAGCTCTATCTTGATGCATCTTTTTACAGTACGCTCTGTATAGTCTTCACCATAAGATGAACAATCACAGGATTAATGTAAATATAGGATATTTCAAAGTTACACTTCAAGGGGTGCGTTTTGGCGACAGTAACCAATAAAAGTTTTGATTATTGGCCTGTGATTAACTGTTGGCTGATTCAACCAAAAATATTATTCGTTACAACTGCCAAATCGCACCGCTGGGGTTATGATCACACCATACATTCTGGTAAAGAAAAATGTGCACAGTGAAATCTTTCAATTGGTGACAATGAAATACCCTGAATATATTCATGCATACCTGTACAGACATTGTTGGTTGGCACACACCATAAAGTTGGGCACTAGGCAGTCGCAGAAACTTGGCCATAACATGCCACAACAAAATCATTCAAATGAAAACTGTTTCAACTCTGGAAGCAAATCTCAAATACAGGAGTTTGGTAAAAGCTTTTTGTTAGCGGGACTGGGCCCAATTTCATGGCTCTGCTTACTGCAGAATTCTGTGCTTCAATCACGATTCCCTGCTTATGAGCAAGCACCGAGTTTCTGCGCTAGCCTTAAGTGTAGAATGCCTAGTAACAGGGAGTATGCACGCACAGAAGCCAAAATTCACCGCTAACCCGTGAAATACGCTTGTTGTCAGAACAGAATTCCCTGCTTCCGTAACCTAAATTTTGTGCTTATAGTAAGCAGAGCCATATAATTGGGTCCTGTCTTTAGCTAATTTATTTAAAGATAGAATAACAACAAACTTGACTGCAACTTACCATGTGTGTATTGCAGGATGATGGCCAATATTTCACTACAGTAAAGCTTCTATGGCACTTTATGTACTCGAGTCTCTTCAGCAGCCATTTCAGGAGAGGCCTTGCAGGTGGGCTGCCTCCCCACACATCTTCCCGCACATCTCAGAGTGTCATCTTCTCAAGGATTCCTACAAGTAAAAAAAAGAATATTGGGATTGAGCAAAGAAAAAAATGCCCAGTCTGTTTACCTTGAGGTTTATTATTTGATAAGTGAAATAAGTAAAGATAACAACACATGATAAAACAACTTATTGACCCAAACCACCTGATGTTTAATAATATCTGTAGTAATAACTAGTTCTTATATAGAGCACATTTCACAATAACCCTCTCAAGGCGCTTTACATTATTGCATTGGTCATTTGGCCATAACATTCTTTTAATCTGTCTCAGCTCCCTTGGGGGTATACAACCTGGGCAACCCTATGCTCTAAGGGCTTTTCATACACAGTATCAACCTCTACCCTAGCTGGTACCCACTTATAGTGTTCCGACCAGAATTCGATACACACTCCGATGACCTAACCACCAGAACTTAAATTTGATGATCAGGAAAATCTTTTTTGTGCCATGTTGCGCCATTTTGGGAGTGTACAATGAATTTCTCCATGATTGTCCAGTTAGTGCACATATTAGGTGGCACTCAATTCATTAAAAAGATTTTTAAATGCCTACCATAAAATTCATATGCAATTTGACTCGCATAATGGCAAATGCTGCAATCAGCAGCCTTAAACGACAATGATGCAGTGGGTCAAATACTTATTTTATTGCTGGGACTCGGAAGTTAGTGTGTTCCATTAGTTGCTGGAGTTTATTCACAAATCCGACTAACGGAACTTACAAGGTAAAGCAGAATAAAAAACATCTTTAGACCAATATGAATAGTTACCTAAACCCTACAATGAATTTTTTCAAAACCTTAAATACCACAAAGAAAAACACAGTAAAAGCCTAAACAAAGTAAACAAAACAATTTAGTGAGGCATTTCTGTGGTTGACAGGGCCACCAAAGAGTGAGACATTTCTGTGGTTGACAGGCCAACCAAAGAATAAGACATTTCTACGGTTGACAGCTACAACCAAAGAGTGATACATTTGTATGGTTGATAGGGCAACCAAAGAGTGAGACATTTGTATGGTTGATAGGGCAACCAAAGAGTGAGACATTTCTGTGGTTGATGACGCAACCAAAGAGTGAGACATTTCTGTGGTTAACAGGGCAACCAAAGAGTGAGACATTCCCGTGGTTGACAGCACAACCGAACAGATGAAAATTTTGGTGGTTGACATGGCAACCAAAGAGCAATACATTCATGTGGTTGACGGCGCAACCAAAGAGCAAAACATTTACGTGGATGACGGCGCAACCAAAGAGCGAGACATTTCTGTGGTTGACATTTCTGTGGTTGACAAGGCAACCAAAGAGCAAACATTTACATGGTTGACGGCGCAACGAGAGAGCGAGACATTTCTCTGGTTGATGACGCAACCAAAGAGCGAGACATTTCTGTGGTTGATGCTGCAACCAAAGATTGAGACATTTCTGTTGTTGATGACGCAACCAAAGAGCGAGACATTTCTGTGGTTGATGATGCAACCAAAGATTGAGACATTTCTGTGGTTGATGACGCAACCAAAGAGCAAGACATTTCTCTGGTTGATAGGGCAAACAAAGAGCGAGACATTTCTGTGGTTGATGCTGCAACCAAAGAGACAGAAATTTCTGTGGTTGATGACGCAACCAAAGAGTGAGACATTTCTCTGGTTGATGACGCAACCAAAGAGTGAGACATTTCTCTGGTTGATGACGCAACCAAAGAGCGAGACATTTCTCTGGTTGATGACGCAACCAAAGAGTGAGACATTTCTCTGGTTGATGACGCAACCAAAGAGTGAGACATTTCTCTGGTTGATGACGCAACCAAAGAGCAAGACATTTCTGTGGTTGATAGGGCAAACAAAGAGCGAGACATTTCTGTGGTTGATGCTGCAACCAAAGATTGAGACATTTCTGTTGTTGATGACGCAACCAAAGAGCGAGACATTTCTGTGGTTGATGATGCAACCAAAGATTGAGACATTTCTCTGGTTGACAGGGCAACCAAAGAGCAAGACATTTCTGTGGTTGTCGGCGCACCCAAAGAGACAGAAATTTCTGTGGTTGAGGGCGCAACCAAAGAGATAGAAATTTCCGTTGTTGAGGGCGCAACCAAAGAGCGATACATTTCTATGGTTGACCACGTAACCAAAGAGTGAGATAATTCTGTGGTTGTGGGGCAACCACAGAGCGAGACATTTCTGTGGTTGTGAGGCAACCAACGAGCGAGACATTGTTTCCGTGGTTGACATGGCAACCAAAGAGTGACACATTTTTGTGGCTAACCGCACAACTCAAGATATAGAAACTTCTGTGGTTGACTACACAAGCAAAGAGAAAGACATTTCAGTGGATGACAGGGCAACCAAAGAATAAGACATTTCTTCTGGCACAACCATTTTAGTGACAAGGCAACCAAATAGCGAAGCATTTCTGTGGTTGACAGGGCCACCAAAGAGCGATACGCTTCTGTGGTTGACAGCCCAACCAAAGAGTGAGACATGTCTGTGGTTGGCAGGGCCACCAAAGAGTGACACATGTCTGTGGTTGACAGGCCAACCAAAGAATAAGACATTTCTGTGGTTGACGGGGACAACCAAAGAGTGAGACATTTGTATGGTTGACAGGGCAACCAAAGAGTGAGACATTTCTGTGGTTGACAGGGCAACCAAAGAGTGAGACATTTCTGTGGTAGTCAGCGCAACCAAAGAGATAGAAGTTTCTGGGGTTGACATGACAACCAAAGAGATAGAAGTTTCTGGGGTTGACATGACAACCAAAGAGCAATACATTTCTGTGGTTGCGGCACAACTTAAGAGATAGACATTTCTGTGATTGACAGCCCAACCAAAGAGTGACACATGTCTGTGGTTGACAGGGCAACCAAAGAGTGACACATGTCTGTGGTTGACAGGGCAACCAAAGAGTGACACATGTCTGTGGTTGACAGGGCAACCAAAGAGTGAGACATGTCTGTGGTTGACAGGGCAACCAAAGAATGACACATGTCTGTGGTTGATGATGACAACCAAAGAGTGACACATGTCTGTGGTTGACAGGGCAACCAAAGACGTGACACATGTCTGTGGTTGACAGGGCAACCAAAGAGTGATACATGTCTGTGGTTGACAGGGCAACCAAAGAGTGACACATGTCTGTGGTTGACAGGGCAACCAAAGAGTGACACATGTCTGTGGTTGACAGGGCAACCAAAGACGTGACACATGTCTGTGGTTGACAGGGCAACCAAAGAGTGAGACATGTCTGTGGTTGACAGGGCAACCAAAGAATGACACATGTCTGTGGTTGATGATGACAACCAAAGAGTGACACATGTCTGTGGTTGACAGGGCAACCAAAGACGTGACACATGTCTGTGGTTGACAGGGCAACCAAAGAGTGACACATGTCTGTGGTTGACAGGGCAACCAAAGAGTGACACATGTCTGTGGTTGACAGGCCAACCTAAGAGTGAGACATTTCTGTGGTTGACGGCGACAACCAATGAGTGAGACATTTCTTTGGTTGCAAGATATAGAAATTTCTGTGGTTGACAGCGCAGCCAAAGATATGGAAATTTCTGTGGTTGACGGCGTGGTGCAACCAAAATAATTAGAAGTTTATGTGGTTGCTGATGGGCCAACCAAAAGCATGGCAATTTTTGTGGTTGACAACCAAAGATATATAAATTTATTTTGTTGACAGCACAACCAAAGAGTGAGATATTTCTGTGGTTGACAGCACAGCCGAAGAAAGAGATATTTATGTTGTTGACGGCGCAACCAAAGAGTGAGACATTTCTTTACCCTTGAGTGAGTGGTTCTCAACACTAGATTAGGCATGGGGATATTAGCAGGTTGCTTTAGATAATGAATCTGTCAGAATCCCATATTTGTTGAGAGAAATGGACTAAATATATGGAAATGTATGCATTTGGGGCTCTGTAATGACCCAGCTACTTTTAAGGTCATGAGAGTGTTGCAGTGGGAAATCCTGCTGACCTATGTAGAGGACTTGAATGTCTTAGGTAACACAGTTTAAGAAATGAAAGAGAGACTGAAAGTGGTGTAGACTGTTGACTTGTTGAGGAGTGAGGCTTGTGTGTTCTGTCATGGAGGGATCAGCTTGTTGGCGTTGTTTGGTGATCAGGCATGCTTCTTTCGTGGGTATGTTGGTGAAGAGAAAGACTACATCAAAACTTACAACAATGTCCAATTGACTGAGGTGAATGTCCTTAATGATGTTGACGAACCGACTTCGGTTGGTGATGTGATGCTTTGTGAGGCAGCTTGAGACTGATGGAGAGATCAGAGCTGGTTGGTGATCTTGTGTTCAATGGCCTGGACAGCACTTCATCAGTTCCTACAACACCTGAACACCTTACATCCACTATCAAAGTTACCCTAACCCTAATCCTAATGCTAAACCTAATCCTAATGCTAACCCTAATCCTAATGCTAAACCTAATCCTAAAGAAGTCCGAATTCAGATCCTTCAAACCATCAAGAATTCTAAGCTACCAAAACCTAACACACGACACGCAGCAATAAAATGCCGCCATCTGACCTATACCTAAAGACCAATCCAACTACACATCAGCCAACAAGGGTAACGCCACTGCGGTCATGTCCACCTCTGACTACGAACAACAAGGTGGCTGAGATTCGCTCAACCGACACTGAAAGATAACTACCAAGAAACCCTATCCAGGCCATCGAGCACAAGATCCCCAACCAGCTCCTATCTCTCCATTAGTCTCAAGCTGCCTCACAAAGCATCACGTCACCAACCGAAGTCATTTCGTCACCATCTACCTCAGTCAATCGGACATTGTTGTAAGTTTTGACGTACACGTTGTCGCTCTCTTCACCAACATACCCCGAAACAAGCATGCCTCATCACAAAACAACGCCTACAAGTTGATCACCCCATGACAGTTGTTCTCATTACTTGCATATCTTCATCAAGCTTCCGATGGAGGGACCACTCAAATGAGGGAACCGCTGAGGCTGCCATTGGATCTACTCAATTCTCAGAGAAATAGAGAAAGAAATGAAGACCGCTGTACTTGGATTGTTTATAGACTTAAACATAACACGCCAGGACAGAGTAGCTCAGTATAGAAAGCTCATGAGGACAGACATTTATCACAAGGGAATAGGCTAGAGTGTTAGATAAAGGAAAAGAGTAGTATCAGCCAGATCACTTGTAGAGTAAGGAACCAGATGATTCTGTAGTGGCTCGAAAAACTATCACAGTGGGTTTAATTTCCACTGCGGAGCATGAGGCTATTAAAAATAAGGCAAAAATGAGGCTAGTGAGCCAAAGCAGGGTTTGTCTTTGCATTTACTAGACTTATTTACAGGAAGTAAAGACAATGTACAAAACGAGTAAGTGGTTCCAGTCAGGATGTGTTTGTAGAGTTCGAAGACGTGGGGGTCACGATATACATGTAGGTAGGACGGATGTTATGAAACACCACATAACCACTGGAGATGCAAGGCCAGTAAAACAGAGACCAAGATGGGTCTCTGACTGCCTTAGGAGAGATACAAAGACAGGTTGTTGGCATAAAGAAAAGAGGTGCGATAGAACGCTCGTATAGCCTGTGGGCTACCAATGTTGTACAAAGGTGTTTCAATATAGACTACAGAAGGTAAACCTGTCCCCAAGAGTTTGAAGGATTCTTGGCCATACAGGGTTCATACAGGGCTTTGCAGAGCCTTTTGCATGCCCTGACAGAGAAGTCAAGATTGTTGTAGTGGAGTGAGTTATACCAGGGTGCATTTGACAACCATGCAAGCAGTGTAGCCAGGAACAACTGGTAGAGTAGAGAGGGCAGTAAAAACATAACGGTCCCAGAGCATTTTAGAAAAGAGACACAAGAGAAAAAGTTGTTGGTTATGGCGAAAAAAGAAAAAAACAAGAAAAACCCAAGTAGATGATGAGACTAAGTTAGGTTTTGTATGCCAAAAAGGAGGGCAAGAACTGCCGGATTATTTCTTTCAGTGTTGGCCTACAATGTGCGAGATTCAATGTGCCACTACCCAGCTAATGTTGGATGCATAAACATGTAATCTTTTGATTTACATAAACACTTTCCAGTTAAAATAGTTCAATTGCCAATTGTCAAACGGCCAAGACAAAGTACACAAAATTAGATACAATTAAGCAGTGTTGCAGTCGAGTCACCTATGTCAAATCGGAGTCCGAGTCATGAGTCACAAGTCACTTGGGTCGAGTCCAAGTCCCGAGTCACTTGTTTGAGTCCGAGTCCGAGTCACGAATCATTTGGGTCAAGTCTGTGTCAGAGTCACGAGTCACTTGTTTAAATAGTTCAACTCCAACCGGTTCACTTATACTGGAGCACTTGATTGCAAACCAAATGTCGAAAAATTTAAATAGGAAATTACAAAATAAAACACATATAATTTAAATAAAGTTCTGTACTGCAATTTAAATTTCATTTCAGGTTTTACAAATATTCAACATGTAGGCCCACTCCTTCTCCCAGAATATCTTCTATTGAATTCAAACTATTACTTTTCTAAAAATAAAAAATTAAAAAAAAACCACTTACATACCAGTATGTAATTGTTACTGATTTATTCATTTCAGAAAGATAGGTATCCAACAAACTTTTATGATTTAGAGAAAGTAGACCTCTTGCATGTCTTGAAATAAAAATCAAAAACTGCCAAATAATGGCGTCGTGCACAATGCTTTTTCCCAGTGGGCCGTATGCGTCCATCTTACCCACAGACCCATAAAATACCCCTGGGTGTACACAAGTGCCATGACCAGATTCGAACCCACATTCCGATGATTAACCACCAGAACTTGAATTCAATACTCTTGACCACGACACCCTTCCTTTGATTTTAAATGAAATAAACTATATTGATGAAAGTGTAGATTATTTTTTTGTGAATCTACACGTAACTGCAATTCGTTACAGACTAAAGTGAATTGTTCAACTTGAAATTGGCCGTCTTCCCAAATTAAAAGATAACATGATCCTTGTCCATTAAAACACAGCTGAAAACACGTTATCCTCTGATACTGGTATACCAATAAACTTTCCACTTAAAGTAGTTTAATTTTAAACTGAGCAAACTGCAATGTACTCAATAATGTTTGATAAAGTACACAGAATTAGATAAAAACAAGAAAACATACATTTACACTGTACTGTACACCGTAATCTTGGAATATCTCATTTGAGTAAATTCAATTTAAAATGAATTCATAATGAATGAAAAAGTGGTGGTAGGATACGGACATTATCCTATCTATAGTTTAACACTCCCTTGATTAAACAGAATTAGGCCTAAAGAGTGACAAGCTCAACAGAGTAAACTGTACCAACACAGAACCACAAACAAAAACCTTAAAGGCACTGGACATTATTGGTAATAACTCAAAATAATTGGTGGCATAAAAACTGACTTGTTTTCCCTGTTGACAGTTAAACAAAATTGGGAGAAACGGCTCCATTATTTTCTTGCAGCTTCGATGACCAATTGAGCCAAAATTTACCGTTTTGTTATTTTGGGCATATTTTGGGATATACACCAAGTGAGAATACTATTTTTTAACTTACCAAATGTGTCCAAGTGCCTTTACAATTCATCAGGCCTAAAAAAAATTCTCAAATCAATCTATATTTTGTATTAGCCAGTACAAGTTTGCTCAGTCTGTGCCTTTAATAATAACTAGTTTTTAGTGTTAAGCGCATTTTACAATAACTGTATCAATGCACTTTACATAAGTGGCCTCGTCATTGGGCAAACATTGTTCCTGTAATCCTTCTCAGCTCTCCGGGAGTATACAGCCCTGAGCTGCAGTATGGTGCGAGTGGCTTTTTAACCCCTACCCTCACACAGGTGACCATTTATACCCCTGGGTGAACACAAGTGCCATGATAAGATTCGAACCCACACTCCGGTGATTAACCACCAGAACTTGAATTCGACGCTCTTTAATTTCAAATGAAATAAACTTTATTGATGAAAGTGTAGATTATTTTTGTGAATCTACACTCAACTGCAAAAAAAAACAGACATGATGTCCAACAAAACACAGCTTATAACATGTTATCTTTCAATTACCAAAACACTTTCCAGTTAAAATAATTTAATTGTGAACTGAGCAAACTGGCATTGTACTGGATAGATAATGTTTGACAAAGTACACAAAATTAGATAAAAAATAAGGAAACACTGCACACTGATATGTAATAATTTCCATATCCGTCCACCATTTTTTTAACTTATGTGTACCTCAAGGAGTATCTCATTTAATTAAATTCAATTTAAAATTATTTCATAATGAATGGAAAAGTGGTGGTAGGATATGAACAATATACATGTAATTGTCCTCTATATTTTAAACCTTCTTTGATTAAACAAAATTACAGAATGACCAATTTAAACAAAACAGAGTTTAAACTGTAGCAATAAACAGAACTACAAACAAGAACCTTAAAGGCACTGGACACTATTGGTAATTACTCACAACGATTGTTAGCTTAAAAAATTACTTGTTAATGAGCAATGGATAGCTGTTGATAGTAAAACACATTGTGGGGAGTGGCTCCATTATTTTCTTATGTATCTTTGATGACCAATTGAGCCCAAAGTTTCACTGATTGTTATTTTAAGCATACTATGTATTTTGGGATACACCAAGTGAGAATACTGGTCTTTGACAATTACCAAATGTGTCCAGTGCCTTTACAATTAGGCCAGAAACATTGAAAAAGTCGTCACACTATACTATAAAGACATAATCTGTAAAAGCTATGATAGACAATCAAATCAATAGCAAGATGAGTTTACTTTAGAATCACAATGGTAACGATAATGTGAGATGATGGCTGTCTTTTGATGAAGATGCCAGTTCTCCCGAGTTGAAAGAGACGGAAGATGTATTGAATGTGCTACAGACTCTGTAGTATCGAGCTTTGCTAATGGCCTCTCTTGGTACGCATGTGTAGTATCGAGCTTTGCTGATGGCCTCTCTTGGTCCGCATGTTGTTCTCTTAGAAGATCATACACCAAATGAATGCTGACCAGCATATGAATATGTTTGCATATCAGTAATCTTATGAATGTACACTTATTATTGAGAAAACCATTTAACTGAAACATAATCAATGACAAAAATCCGTAAATCTCGATATCGATATTTGATTTATTGTTTTAATGTTTTCTCAAAAAGTAAAGCATTTCATGGAGTAATATTTCAGGAGAAGTCTTTCACCATTACCTCCTGTAAACCCTGTAAGTTATTTGTAAATATGTGAACTTTTTTTTCTCTTCCTAAAGTGTCCAATGGCTTTAAACACTCTAGGCCTCATTGGAAACTTAAAAATGTTCAAATCTACTGACATTTATCTTAATTTACAAAAAAGTGTACGGATAATGTTTAACATGTCTGTTTCAACCTTGTTTTACACTAACCTCAAACATCATTCCCACTTAACCAGCAGTACTACTAAAATCTTTATACAAGTCCACAAATGGTACTGTCCACTGTGGCATTCTTTGTTGGAATAGTCTGGACAAAATATAACCTACGTGTAAGAGGTTTGAGGAACACAACAGAAAGAGTATTGTAGAACACCAGGCCAGTACCCATACCGCAGTGTGGGGATACGCCTTTCCCGCCAGCAGGAGATCTGTGTGTATATACTCCAACTGACATCAATGAAGTGTCGACCATTCCGGAGTCCAGGCGCCTCCTAATATATACAGTACACTAAACAAAAGCTAAAACTAAACTGGCATGGTGTTCCTTGAAAAGAGAGAACGGGGAAGTAGAAGAGGAAATAGAAAAGGAGCACAGCGAACCTATTCAATAAAACATGTGGTGCTTCCATTTGGGACTTTTATGGCTCTCCAGATTTTTGTAATATTAAATAAATAAAATTAATAATAAAACTTTTATAGCGCACATTTCACAATACCTATCTCAATGTGCTTGCATTGATTTAACGTCCCCAAAAGATGAATTTAGTTTGGTTCATGAGACATGAACTCTTGAGTTTGAACTCCCGGTTTTGGCCAGAAGTAAAAGTCACATGGGATCACACTTCAGACAAGATTTATAACATACATGTATTTATATGCATCAAGTGTTTTGATATGCAATTACCAAGTAAGCTTATCATGTAATTGATAAGGTTCTCATCAAAACATTTTTTATGTCAATATTAAGCAAATTAACTAATTAGTTTAAGCTAATTATTACATTTAACTATTATTTCATGACATTAGCTTTACAGTAGGTACAGATATTCATCATCTTCATCAGGTCGGGCGTGCTCGGTTTTCTTTGACATGTTTCTTACATCTTTCTCTGTTGATTTTCGCACCTGCATCCAGTATCCTCCATCAATTGATCAAAAAAGGTCGTCTTTGGGCATCTTTGTCTGCTGGGGATGAGTTTTCAAAGTAGAATATCTCCAGCTTTCAAAGTAGAATATCTCCAGCTTTCAAAGTAAAATATCTCCAGTGAGTTATTCACAGTTAGTCAATAGACCATATTAAATTGTGGTTTACAATTTCCTTGGGATTGGCACTGGAGAATTTGTCTGAGTAGTCTGCACAGTGTCCTTGGGATTGGCACTAGAGAATTTGCGTAAGCACAATGTCCTTGGATTGGCACTGCAGACATTGTCAAAGTAGTGTGCACAAGGTCCTTGGGATTGGCACCAGAGAATTTGTCAGAGCAGTGTGCACACAGTGTCCTTGAGATTGGCACTGGAGAGTTTGAGTAAGCACAATGTCCTTTGGATTGGCACTGGAGAATTTGTCAGAGTAGTATGCACAATGTCCTTGGGAGTGGCACTGCAGAATTTGTCAGAGGATGCACAATGTCCTTGGGATTGGCACTGCAGAATTTGTCAGAGGATGCACAATGTCCTTGGGAGTGGCACTGCAGAATTTGTCAGAGGATGCACAATGTCCTTGGGATTGGCACTGCAGAATTTGTCAGAGGATGCACAATGTCCTTGGGAGTGGCACTGCAGAATTTGTCAGAGGATGCACAATGTCCTTGGGATTGGCACTGCAGACTTTGTCAGAGGATGCACAATGTCCTTGGGATTGGCACTGCAGAATTTGTCAGAGTAGTATGCTCTCCTGATCTTGGCATCAGCAATCAGCATCTGTACCCAGTTCTTTTGTTGAAGAATCGGTGATCGCTTACAACCTTGCAACATAAATGACCCGCCTGTCCACACGAGGGATGGCACAACTCTCCAGGCGAATCAAACTTCAAACACCTTGAAAGCGACATGATGCACATACGCAGACAACCAATGTAGTACGAAAACATGAGAAGACAGAGACATTTGCAGTAGAGCAATAGCAAAAGCTGCCACATCGCGCCGCACCGAACACTAGGCTTGAGACTGGAATTGATATGTGATCTTTCATTTAATATCTGGAATGGGGTTTCTTTGGTACTGTAAGTGTCAGATGGTGTCTAAGTGAAGGTTAGTGTCTGTAAGGGTCGGTTGTAGGCCTAGTCGTTTGTGTCGGTAAGTGATGGTCATGAGTGAGGGGGTTAGGGTTACATTAAGGGTTAGAGTGATAGAACTCCCGGGTAGAACTAGGGTTAGGGTTAGGATGAGGGTTTGGATGAGGGTTAGAGTTGTGTTAGGGACAGACACCAACAAGAAACCCCATTCTGGATATTGAATGCAAGATCAAATAGCAGCTCCATTTGTTTCAAGCCATTAGCACACCAATTTAGCGAAATTTTAATTTGCATTCTAGAGCTCTCTGAATTCCCTGCCCTCGTTTCCTCAGACAACCCAAGATACACGATCTCGATGCTCCCCTCCACGACATAGTGGTGTCCAGGGGTTCACCAACCTACAACATGGCCAGACATCTCACCAAGATCCTCCACCCAATTGGCCTCACACAGCACCATATCACCAACACAAGTTCAACATTCATGTCAGTTTTGTCAAGACAACACTTGATCATCAGTTCCTCCAACACCTGAACAAACAGCATGCACTCATCAAATTGACCATGGAACTAAAGGAGAGCAATACCATCATCTTCCATGATGTTTAAGTCACCAGAAATGCAGAAAGCACCCTCGCCCACACTGTACACTGGAAGCGCGCACGCAATTAGCATTATCCACACAAGTCTTCATTCCATTATCCACTCTTGGAGTCCACCAGCCAGAACAATTTGGTCCACTGTAAGCCCGTAGCAGTTAACTAAAACAGTCATTCCAACAGTTCCAGTTCCATTTGATCGATTCCATACTTGTAAAGATCATCACTTAGGCTGTGTACGCATCCAGTGTATGTCCCTCCTCCTGTAAATGCCATTCATTTCTATTACTTGCAGTTCTGGTTCATGTTGCTCCTGCATGATGTCATCTCTCCGTGATGATCTTCTTCTCTGTCTACTTGTACCTCTTTTCCCCTTCCCTGTCCTTGGTTGCCAATCCATGATTCTTGTTGTCCATATAATTATTGTCAGTTCTAAGGGTAAAGTGTCCATCCTATCTCCATATAGGCTTTTTCATATATTCCTCTGTTCTCTCTTGTTTCTGTGCATTTAATCCTGTCTCTATATTAAGAAATGTAGCACTCATCTCGCCATTGCTTTTGTTGGTGTGCAAAGTTTATGTTCTATCAGTTTTGTTGTTGTCTGTCCATATTTCTGCTCCATGATCCTATTATTTTTCTCCTCAATACCATATACCATGTAGGTATGTCCTATCACAAAATATTCCTCTGTGTCGTCCAAAGGAGAGCTCCATCCTGTCTTAATCCTGGTTGATGCTTCATCTTTTGTGACGTCGTTCAGTTTTACTGTTTGGTACAGTAGTTATATTCATTGACCCGGGCGATCCCTTGGTCCGTCACCAGTGTTGAGTCATCTGTATTGAAGTTGGTCATGAACCTTTCCTTGTGCATCTTCAAATCATTGTCTTTATTTTTGCTCTTTACTTCATTTATTTGCACTTCTAAGTCATTAGCAGAAGAGGTGATAGAGCCACCATCTGCAAAGCAAAGATCTAATAACATTTCCCCATCGATAATGTACCCCTTCCTTCTCATCCAGTAAAGTGTTCTTGAAAACCTCTTCCAACACCATGTTGAATATTTTGGGTGATTTTTTGTCCCCATGTTTTGGTCAATTTAAATCCTACATTATGTACTGCATTACATTAAATTAAAGTATAAAAAAAACTTTAAAAAAACATAACACATAAACCACACAATGGATTTGTACAATCTATAAATCATTGCATGGGCTTTGCATACTTTTAAACAAAAGCTACACAGAGTGTGACCCCATTTGACCTTTTCTTCCAGTTAAGCGCAGGCGTTAGAGCCAATGTCAGTTTTAAACTATTATCTATTTCGAGAAAAGCGCTGTGGCTGGCTGTTCGGCTCCATTGATCAACAGGTTCAAAGAAAGAAAGAAAGATAGATAGATAGATGGATCAATAGATCAGAGGTAAAGTTTTCACAAGATTACAACTGAATTGTAACTACATTGTATGACACATTCATTTAAAGTTACTAGATACATAAATCACAAGCAAAAATGGGAATAATGTATACGTTTAATTATTTATACTTCTTGTTTGCAAGCAGATTGATATCTAATGTACATCAGACATACACTTTATTGTTCTAGCTAGGCACTTAGAGAGGCTTTTTGCGTTATTATGCACTTTACAATTGTCTTTATTGCTACGTAAAATTGGGGACGTAGTGCTTTCTGCCCTACCGGCCAGGTTTCAGACTGATGATACCCAAGCCTACATTCGTATGGAGTTTAAAAGGGGTTAACCCTGTTTCAGCCCTAGGAGTAGGTGGCAATGAATGACCTCTGAAAAAGAAAATTGTAGCCCACACCTTGAAGTGGCCTTCAGGCCTCTTGTGTCTGGCGACTTGCATAATTTTTTTTTACATTTTTTACCAATCATGACAACAAATTAAATTACTATGATTTGAGTGACGGCTTTAATTAGTTATTAGTGTTAAGCACTTTACAATAACTGTTTACAATAACTAGTTTACAATAACTGTATCAATGCGCTTTACATTAGTGCCCACGTTATTGGGCCAATAACATTCCTTTAATCTTTCTCGGCTCTCTATGGACAGCCGAGCTGCAGTATAGTGCTAGTGGCTTTTCAACCCCTACCCTCAAAGGTACCATTATACCCCAGAGTGACCATGACACGATTCGAACCCACATTGCGATGATTAACCACCAGAACTTGAATTCGACGCTCTTAACCACGACACCCTTCTTTAATTTTAAATCAAATAAACTATATTGATGAAAGTGTAGATTATTTTAGTGAATCTACACTCAACTGTCAATTCGTTACAAACTAAAGTGAATTGTTCAACTTGATAAATAGCCACCTCAACAAATTAAAAGATAACATGATCATTGTCCAACAAAACACAGATGAAAACATGTTATCTTTCGATATACCAAAACACTTTCCATTTAAAATAGTTTAATTGTAAACTGAGCAAACTGGCATTGTGCTCAATAATGTTTGACAAAGTACACAAAATTTGATAAAAATAAGGAAACATTTACACTGTTCACTGTAATCTTGGAATAATTTCCATAACCTGCCACCACTTTTTCACTTATTTTTACCACAAGGAGTATCTCATTCGAGTAAATTCGATCTAAAATATTTCATAACGAATGAAAAAGTGATGGTTTGATATGGACATTATCCTCTATATTTCAAACCTCCCTTATTAAACAAAATTACAGATTGACAAATTTTAACAGAGTATAAACTGTAGCAATAAACATAACAACAAACAAAAATCTTAAAGGCACTGGACATAATTGGTAAATAATCCAAATAATTGGTACCATAAAAACTGACCTTTCTCCCTGTTGATAGTTTTTTTTAAAACATTCAGAAAAATTGCTCCATTCTTTTCTTGCACTTGATGACCAATTGAGCTTAAATTTTCACTGTTTGTAATGTTATGCACATTTTGGCATACACCAAGTGAGAATACTAGTCTTTCAAAATATTACCAAACGTATCCAGTGCCTTACAATTCACCAGGCCTAAAAAATGTTCTCAAATCAATCTATATTTTGTATTAGCCAGTACAAGTTTGCTCAGTCTGTTCCTTTAATAATAACTAGTTCTAAGTGTTTAGCACATTTCAATGTGATTCACATTAGTGGCCTCGTCATTGGGCCAATAACATTCCTTTAAGCTTTCTCAGCTCTCTATGGAGTAAACAGCCCTGAGCTGCAGTAAGGTGCAAGTGGCTTTTCAACCCCTACCCTCACACAGGTGACCATTTATTCCCCTGTGCGAACACAAGTGCCATGATAAGATTCGAACCCACATTCCGATGATTAACCACCAGAACTTGAATTTGATGCTCTTAACCACGACACCCTTCCTTTAATTTTAAATGAAATAAACTATATTGATGAAAGTGTAGATTATTTTATTTAATCTAAACTCAACTGTCAATTCGTTACAGACTAAAGTGAATATTTCAACTTGAAAATAGCTGTCATCCCAAATTAAAAGATAAAATAAATATGATCATTGTCCAACAAGACACAGCTTAAAATAGTTATCTTTCGATGTACCAAATCATTTTGATTTGAAATAATCTAATTGTGAGCTGAGCAAACTTGCATTGTACTGGACAGATAATGCTTGACAAAGTACACAAAATTAGACGCAATTACATGCAAGGAAACATACACTGTACACTGTTATCTTGGAAAGATTTCCATATCCTGCCACCACTTTATCACTTAAATGTGTACCTCAAGGAGTATCTCATTTGAGTAAATTCAATACAAAGTTATCTCTGATTATAAATGAAAAAGTGGTGATAGGATATGGGCGTTATCCTCTATATTTTTAAATTCCCTTTGATTAAACAAAATTAAAGTGTGACAAGTTTTAACAGAGTAAACTGTACCAATACAGAACCCTAAACAGAAACCTTAAAGGCACTGCATATTATTGGTAATTAATCAAAATAATTGTTAGCATAAAAACTGACTTGTTTTCCCTGTTGGTAGTTAAAAAAACATTGGGAGAAACGGCTCCATTATTTTCTTGCAGCTTCGATGACCAATTGAGCCAAAATTTTCCCTTTTGTTATTTTGGGTATATTTTGAGATATACCGTACACCAAATGACAATACTATTTTTTAACTTACCAAAAGTGTCCAAGTGCCTTTACAATTCATCAAAAAATGTTCTCAAATCAATCTATATTTTGTATTAGCCAGTACAAGTTTGCTCAGTCTGTTCCTTTAATACAAACTAGTTTTTAGTGTTTAGCGCATTTTCCAATAACTGTATCAATGCGCTTTGCATAAGTGACCTCAACATTGGACCAATATAATTCCTGTAATCCTTCTCAGCTCCCCGTGAACATACAGCCCTGAGCTGCAGTATGGTGCTTGGTTTTTCAACCCCTAACCTCACAGGTACCCATTTATACCCCATAAACACAAGTGCCATGACCAGATTCGAACCCACACTCCGGTGATTAACCACCAGAACTTGAATTCGACGCTCTTTAATTTCAAATGAAATAAACTTTATTGATGAAAGTGTAGATTATTTTTGTGTGTCTACACTCAACTGCAAAAAAAAGAGACATGATGTCCAACAAAACACAGCTTAAAACATGTTATCTTTCAATTACCAAAACACTTTCCAGTTAAAATAATTTAATTGTGAACTGAGCAAACTGGCACTGTACTGGATAGATAATGTTTGACAAAGTACACAAAATTAGATAAAAATAAGGAAACATACACTGTACACTGATATGCAATAATTTCCATATCCTGCCACCACTTTTTTTAACTTACTCAAGGACTATCTCATTTGAGTAAATTCAATTTAAAATTATTTCATAATGAATGGAAAAGTGGTGGTAGGATATCTACATTATGATTGTCCTCTGTATTGTAAACCTCCCTTGATTAGACAAAATTACCGAGTGACAACTTTAAACAAAACAGAGTTTAAACTGTAGCAATAAACAGAACTACAAACAAGAGCCTTAAAGGCACTGGACACTATTGGTAATTACTCAAAACAATTGTTAGCATAAAAACTGACTTGTTAATGTGCAATGGATAACTGTTGATAGTAACAAACATTGTGGGGAATGGCTCCATTATTTTCTTATGTATCTTTGATGACCGATTGAGCCCAAAGTTTCACTGATTGTTATTTTAAGCATACATGTGTTGTGGGATACACCAAGTGAGAATACTGGTCTTTGACAATTAACAAATGTGTCCAGTGCCTTTACAATTAGGCCGGAAACATTGAAAAAGTCGTCACACTATACTATAAAGACATAATCTTTAAAAGCTATGATAGACAATCTAATCAATAGCAAGATGAGTTTACTTTAGAATCACAATGGTAACGATAATGTGAGATGATGGCTGTCTTTTGATGAAGATGCCAGTTCTCCCGAGTTGAAAGAGACGGAAGATGTATTGAATGTGCTACAGACTCTGTAGTATCGAGCTTTGCTAATGGCCTCTCTTGGTACGCATGTGTAGTATCGAGCTTTGCTGATGGCCTCTCTTGGTCCGCATGTTGTTCTCTTTGAAGATCATACACCAAATGAATGCTGACCAGCATATGAATATGTTTGCATATCAGTAATCTTATGAATGTACACTTATTATTGAGAAAACCATTTAACTGAAACATAATCAATGACAAAAATCCGTAAATCTCGATATCGATATTTGATATATTGTTTTAATGTTTTCTCAAAAAGTAAAGCATTTCATGGAGTAATATTTCAGGAGAAGTCTTTCACCATTACCTCCTGTAAACCCTGTAAGTTATTTGTAAATATGTGAACTTTTTTTCTCTTCCTAAAGTGTCCAATGGCTTTAAACACTCTAGGCCTCATTGGAAACTTAAAATTGTCAAATCTACTGACATTTATCTTAATTTACAAAAAAGTGTAAGGATAATGTTTTACATGTCTGTTTCAACCTTGTTTTACACTAACCTCAAACATCATTCCCACTTAACCAGCAGTACTACTAAAATCTTTATACAAGTCCACAAATGGTACTGTCCACTGTGGCATTCTTTGTTGGAATAGTCTGGACAAAATATAACCTACGTGTAAGAGGTTTGAGGAACACAACAGAAAGAGTATTGTAGAACACCAGGCCAGTACCCATACCGCAGTGTGGGGATACGCCGTTCCCGCCAGCAGGAGATCTGTGTGTATATACTCCAACTGACATCAATGAAGTGTCGACCATTCCGGAGTCCAGGCGCCTCCTAATATATACAGTACACTAAACAAAAGCTAAAACTAAACTGGCATGGTGTTCCTTGAAAAGAGAGAAGGGGAAGTAGAAGAGGAAATAGAAAAGGAGCACAGCGAACCTATTCAATAAAACATGTGGTGCTTCCATTTGGGACTTTTATGGCTCTCCAGATTTTTGTAATATTAAATAAATAAAATTAATAATAAAACTTTTATAGCGCGCATTTCACAATACCTATCTCAATGTGCTTGCATTGATTTAACGTCCCCAAAAAGATGATAAGGTTCTCATCAAAACATTTTTTATGTCAATATTAAGCAAATTAACTAATTAGTTTAAGCTAATTATACATTTAACTATTATTTCATGACATTAGCTTTACAGTAGGTACAGATATTCATCATCTTCTTCAGGTCGGGCGTGCTCGGCTTTCTTTGACATGTTTCTTACATCTTTCTCTGTTGATTTTCGCACCTGCATCCAGTATCCTCCATCAATTGATCAAAAAAGGTCGTCTTTGGGCATCTTTGTCTGCTGGGGATGAGTTTTCAAAGTAGAATATCTCCAGCTTTCAAAGTAGAATATCTCCAGCTTTCAAAGTAGAATACCTCCAGTGAGTTATTCACAGTTAGTCAATAGACCATATTAAATTGTGGTTTACAATTTCCTTGGGATTGGCACTGGAGAATTTGTCTGAGTAGTCTGCACAGTGTCCTTGGGATTGGCACTAGAGAATTTGCGTAAGCACAATGTCCTTGGATTGGCACTGCAGACATTGTCAAAGTAGAGTGTGCACAAGGTCCTTGGGATTGGCACCAGAGAATTTGTCAGAGCAGTGTGCACACAGTGTCCTTGAGATTGGCACTGGAGAGTTTGCGTAAGCTCAGTGTCCTTGGGATTGGCACTGCAGAATTTGTCAGAGACACATGCACAATGTCCTTTGTGATTGGCACTGGAGAATTTGCGTAAGCACCGTGTCCTTCGGATTGGCACTGCAGAATTTGTCAGAGTAGTATGCACAATGTCCTTGGGAGTGGCACTGCAGAATTTGTCAGAGGATGCTAAATTTCCTTGGGATTGGCACTGCAGAATTTGTCAGAGGATGCACAATGTCCTTGGGATTGGCACTGCAGAATTTGTCAGAGGATGCACAATGTCCTTGGGATTGGCACTGCAGAATTTGTCAGAGTAGTATGCTCTCCTGATCTTGGCATCAGCAATCAGCATCTGTACCCAGTTCTTTTGTTGAAGAATCGGTGATCGCTTACAACCTTGCAACATCAATGACCCGCCTGTCCACACGAGGGATGGCACAACTCTCCAGGCGAATCAAACTTCAAACACCTTGAAAGCGACATGATGCACATACGCAGACAACCAATGTAGCACGAAAACATGAGAAGACAGAGACATTTGCAGTAGAGCAATAGCAAAAGCTGCCACATTGCGCTGCACCGAACACTATGGCTTGAGACCGGAACTGGTATGTGATCTTTCATTTAATATCTGGTATGGGGTTTCTTTGGTACTGTAAGTGTCAGATGGTGTCTAAGTGAAGGTTAGTGTCTGTAAGGGTCGGTTGTAGGCCTAGTCATTTGTGTCGGTAAGTGATGGTCATGAGTGAGGGGGTTAGGGTTACATTAAGGGTTAGAGTGATAGAACTCCCGGGTAGAACTAGGGTTAGGGTTAGGATGAGGGTTTGGATGAGGGTTAGAGTTGTGTTAGGGACAGACACCAACAAGAAACCCCATTCTGGATATTGAATGCAAGATCAAATAGCAGCTCCATTTGTTTCAAGCCATTAGCACACCAATTTAGCGAAATTTTAATTTGCATTCTAGAGCTCTCTGAATTCCCTGCCGTCGTTTCCTCAGACAACCCAAGATACACGATCTCGATGCTCCCCTCCACGACATAGTGGTGTCCAGGGGTTCACCAACCTACAACATGGCCAGACATCTCACCAAGATCCTCCACCCAATTGGCCTCACACAGCACCATATCACCAACACAAGTTCAACATTCATGTCAGTTTTGTCAAGACAACACTTGATCATCAGTTCCTCCAACACCTGAACAAACAGCATGCACTCATCAAATTGACCATGGAACTAAAGGAGAGCAATACCATCATCTTCCATGATGTTTAAGTCACCAGAAATGCAGAAAGCACCCTCGCCCACACTGTACACTGGAAGCCTGCACGCAATTAGCATTATCCACACAGGTCTTCATTCCATTATCCACTCTTGGAGTCCACCAGCCAGAACAATTTGGTCCACTGTAAGCCCGTAGCAGTTAACTAAAACAGTCATTCGAACAGTTCCAGTTCCATTTGATCGATTCCATACTTGTAAAGATCATCACTTAGGCTGTGTACGCATCCAGTGTATGTCCCTCCTCTTGTAAATGCCATTCATTTCTATTACTTGCAGTTCTGGTTCATGTTGCTCCTGCATGATGTCATCTCTCCATGGTGATCTTCTTCTCTGTCTACCTCTTTTCCCCTTCCCTGTCCTTGGTTGCCAATCCATGATTCTTGTTGTCCATATAATTATTGTCAGTTCTAAGGGTAAAGTGTCCATCCCATCTCCATATAGGCTTTTTCATATATTCCTCTGTTCTCTCTTGTTTCTGTGCATTTAATCCTGTCTCTATATTAAGAAATGTAGCACTCATCTCTCCATTGCTTTTGTTGGTGTGCAAAGTTTATGTTCTATCAGTTTTGTTGTTGTCTGTCCATATTTCTGCTCCATGATCCTATTATTTTTCTCCTCAATACCATATACCATGTAGGTATGTTCCTATCACAAAATATTCCTCTGTGTCGTCCAAAGGAGAGCTCCATCCTGTCTTAATCCTGGTTGATGCTTCATCTTTTGTGACGTCGTTCAGTTTTACTGTTTGGTACAGTATTTATATTCATTGACCCGGGCGATCCCTTGGTCCGTCACCAGTGTTGAGTCATCTGTATTGAAGTTGGTCATGAACCTTTCCTTGTGCATCTTCAAATCATTGTCTTTATTTTTGCTGTTTACCTCATTTATTTGCACTTCTAAGTCATATAGCAGAAGAGGTGATAGAGCCATCATCTACAAAGCAAAGATCTAATAACATTTCCCCATCGATAATGTACCCCTTCCTTCTCATCCAGTAAAGTGTTCTTGAAAACCTCTTCCAACACCATGTTGAATATTTTGGGTGATTTTTTGTCCCCATGTTTTGGTCAATTTAAATCCTACATTATGTACTGCAATACATTAAATTAAAGTATAAAAAAAACTTTAAAAAAACATAACACATAAACCACACAATGGATTTGTACAATCTATAAATCATTGCATGGGCTTTGCATACTTTTAAACAAAAGCTACACAGAGTGTGACCCCATTTGACCTTTCCTTCCAGTTAAGCGCGGGCGTTAGAGCCAATGTCAGTTTTAAACTATTATCTATTTCGAGAAAAGCGCTGTGGCTGGCTGTTCGGCTCCATTGATCAACAGGTTCAAAGAAAGAAAGAAAGATAGATAGATAGATGGATCAATATAGATCAGAGGTAAAGTTTTCACAAGATTACAGCTGAATTGTAACTACATTGTATGACACATTCATTTAAAGTTACTAGATACATAAATCACAAGCAAAAATGGGAATAATGTATACGTTTAATTAGCAATCAATAGTGTCGACCCTAGTCACACAAGTCGCCCAGGGTTTAAACAGGAGTAGACACACTTCACAAAACGTATGTGATTTGTTTTCTGCAATCACACTATTATGATAGATAAAATAAAATATAAACTATGTGAAACTTAAACTGAAATTAAAATAGCGAACAGCAATAGAGACGCAATGCAAGATCAAAGTTGAAACAGAATGTGCTTATTGAATGAATGTTAAATATTCCCTTCATTGTACTGCAAATATTGCAAGATGATCAGACATTGAACTATAAAGAATGCCATCATTTTTGCCAGAGATGTGAATACTGTTTTATAAAGTGGATCAAGACTCCTACTCAAAATTATAATAAACTCAAGGAATCATACACGCTGTATAAAGCATTTAATGGTACTTGACATGCTTGGTAACCGACAAAGACCAGTATTCTCACTTGGTGTATCCTAATGCATACATCAAAAAACAAACCTGTGAAAATTTGAACTCAATTGGTCATCGAAACACCCTTGTTGCATAAATGTGTGTGCTTTAAGATGCATATAAGCTGATATATTTTATTGTTTGAATGAGAAATCACCTCTTTCTAAACAAACTATATGTTACTTCAGGGGAAGCCATTTCTCACAATGTTTCATACAATCAACAGCTCTCTATTGCTGGTTACAAAGTAGGTCAATTACCAATATTGTCCAGTGCCTCTATACACCCTTTGATAAAACTCTCTTTATATTTCAGGAAAATTACAGAGGGACCATGGTCCAATACACGGCTGTCCCACAAGCAAACAACTTAATAACTAGCCTTATAACCAATTCATCACACTATACACAAAATAATACAATGTAAAAGTTATGTTTAAAGCAACATTACATTATTGGCTTTTGCTAACAATACAGTTGCTGGCAATCCTGGCAGTGTAAGCACATTAATCCACCATTTACAATGTGCATAAACAAACCTGTATAGGCTTAATACCGAACAGCCACCTGGGTCACGAGAAAATAGTGAAAATTTTTAACACACTTTCGCTCACACTGCAACAAACTCAATACGGGAAATTAGTTTTATAAACTTCTCATAAAATATGACATTTCAGACAGAAACATTCAAAGGGATGTTTTCTACTGTCAGTGTCAATCATCAATAAACCTAGTTAAGTTTGATGTAAATCTGTGATCTTCGACAAGTGTTGTTCATACCAATTATGTAATGTTCCTCAACAAATCAACAACATGATGATAAAAGTTACTTTTGAATATTAACGTTTACGGTAACAGGACCAAGTAGCTGCCAGTGTAAAATTTCAAAAAATTAAACCGTGAATAGTCTCCATGTACAAGCCAGTAATTTCAAAATTAACTTCTAAACTTTAAAAATGGTTTCTCCAAACATACATTTTTGGCTGCCAGGGATTTGTGGCCGTTCGCGGAATCTACATGTACACTTATTATTGAGAAATCAAATTTATTTAATTTATTTCATATACAATTACCAGGAGCTAAACAATATGCAAAGCATTTTTATGAGACCCATACAAATTGCAACAAAGACTGTATAATAGTTCTGAGCACTGCAGTGACAGCTGTTGCTTTGGTAAAATTTAGTAATGATCCATGTAAAACTACCATTCCTATTTTAAAAGATGTTAAATTTGCATCCAGGATAAAGATTGATAATTTTGGTTTAACCCTTACACCAATGTGTGTTAACACTGTTTACTCAGTACTTTCCTGAGTCCTGTGAAAAGTCCATTCAAGGTGGTGAATGCCCTATTTGTATAGGTTACAAATAACTCATATCATGTTTAAGAATAAACAATGCAATTACTACCAATAAAATAGTATCAGAATTCATTGAGGTATTTAAGTGTGTGCAAGGAAGACCATAATGAAGCCTACTAGAAACTTGTATCATAGAACTAGTCCCTGAAAATACGCAGGTAATGAGAAAATAGATGACTTGTTGAATAGTGAGGCTTGTGGGGCTGTCATATGGAGGGATTAACTTGTAGGCATTATTTGACGATGAGACATACTTCTTTCTACGGTATGTTGGTGAAGAGAGAGACTTTGTCAAAACTCTCAAGAATGTCGGTTTGACCAAGGTGAATGTCATTTATGATGTTGACGAACTGGCTTAAACTGGTGATGTGGTCTGTTTGAGGCCAAGTAGTGGGTGGAGAATCTTGGTGAGATGTCTGGCCATGTTGTAGAATGTTTTAACCCTGGGCGCCACGATGGGATGGAGGGGAATATTGGGATTGTAAATCTTGGGTTGACCGTAGAAACAAGGGCAGGTGGATGCAGAGGTCTTGAGATGGCCTGGGTGTGCTGATGGCTTGAGACGAGACTGATGGAGAGACCGGAGCTTGTTGCTGATCTTGTGTTCAATGGCCAGAATGGAGTTTCTTGGTAAATGTATGTAAGTGTTGGTCGACAGAATCGCAGTCTCCTTGAGGTTATAAGTCAGATGTGGACTCGACCACAAACCCTAACCTTAACTCAACCATAACTCTACCCTAAACCTAACTCAAGTCCATATCCAGATCCTGCTAATCCTCAAGAACACTAACCTACCAAGACCATTCAAATGCAAGCAATAGAATGCTGCCATCTAAGCCCTACCTAAAGACCAATCCATCCACTTCATGCCAGCCGACACACCACTGTGGACATAACTACCACTAAAGTATGACCACAAGGTGACTAAAATTCTGTCGACTGACACTTACAGACGCCTACCAAAAAAAACACATCTTGGCCATTAAATGCAAGATCAGCAACAAGCTCCGATCTCTCCATCAGTCTAAGGCCATCAGCTCACCCAGGTACTGCCATCAAAAGACCTCTGCATCTACCTGCCCTTGTGTCTTCGATCAACCCAAGTTCACAATCCCGATGTTCCCCTCCGTCCCATCGTGGCGCCCAGGGTTTCAACAACCTACAACAAGGCCAACATCTCACCAAGATTCTCCACCCACAACTTGGCCTCAAAGAGAACCACATCACCAATTTAATTAAACCAGTATTGTTGAGCTTCTAGTAAATGGGGTTTATTAATCAATAGTGTTCTTCAAAATTGTTTGGAAAACAGAAACTATCATTTCAAAGTAAACTTTTAATTTGTTGATTTTTATCTACTTTTTTCAAATTTGTATGCATTTTTCACCTAATGATCTGGAGATCATGGAGATCTGGAGATCATTAGAAATATAAAAAAGCCATTAGCGACCTTATAGTTCTGAGTAGCACATAAGAAGGTGTATAAATGACTAATTGTTTATTGAATGTACGAGCTGAAGGCAAGAACTTTTGTAGTTAAATGATTCTACAATTCAGAGTCTATTCTCTGACTAAATCAATTTCCACAAAAGCCATTGTATGAAGTAAATTAAATGATTTGGATATATCAATACTAAGTGTAGATTTTTAAAGACCTCAATGATTTTTTGATACTATTTTATATGTAGTATTGCATGGTCCATTCGAAAAACATAATGTGTGGATATACATTAACAACAAAAATAGGCCATTCATATTGAGTGAACTTACAAGTTGATGCTGCATGAGTTCTGCAGAACCATTTACACAATTTTAACCCTGATTGTCATAACATAGGAATTTGTAATTTTACATCAATCATTACTGGAATTTACTGAAGCAACAGTTAGCACTGTGATTGTTTACTAAAGAGTACAGATTTACAGAATTAATGTTTCATTGATACAACTGGATCCATTTCTGGATGTGATCTGCACTGACCTGATTCCAATCTTCTTCTTGCAAGCTTGATGTGAAGATCCAACCTTGAGTCTTGAAACATCTTGAATGCATCTTCAACCACATCTGCAAATAAAGTATAAGAACTTCCATTAAAAGGGCTAGATGTGGTTCATATCATTTTCTGTAATGAACCAGAGAGCCAGAAGGCCCTATTTCAACCTCCGATGTTAAATTAAGTTTAACGATGCACATGGTCACGAGTAAGAATGGGAGTTCAAACAATTTGTACTTGACGATTCCACAGGTCATATCAACTTGACCCGTCAGACACTTTGACGGCTGAATGGTACGGTACACACGATCTCCAACTGTACGACAAGTACATTTTTTTAAACAGACTAGGCATGCTGAGCAATACTCGACTATCACGAAACCCCCTCTATTGGCTCAGCGCCACAGAGATCACCGATCACCACTCAGATCGCCCTCTATGAGTGGAATAATCCCAACCCGAATACTTGATGACCCGCTGAGCCGTGACAGAGTTGGACTTAACCATTCTGCGCGTAAAAAAAATATGGAAAAACCCAATTCGTGTATGAAAAACCTAATGCGAGATTTATAGACGAGACTCAATAAACGCCAGATGTGAGATGGCAGATATATATACAACCATTGGGCAGATGATGATTTTGCTAGAGATACACCAAGACTAACGCCACATTCGAGTGAATGTGCTCTTCAGGCCAATGTGCCCGCTACGGTAGGTGACACAAATAGGGGCAAGGATATCCGCATAAAAACGATGTTTCTATTAAAAAAAACGATTTCACCTCCTGGCATGGAGTAGATAGACATAGGGCCACGTAAGAAGCGGTACTAATTATTTATTCAGATCATCATCAATCATCTCATCTTCCTATACTGTGCAGAAACCTCCTCTATATTATTATTATTATTACTCGCACATTGGCTGAGGTGGAAACTAGCAGGTGCAGACCATAGAGCTATATATATTGACTAGAGCGCTAACTTGCTCCGCGTTTTGAAGCCACCCTGAGCGTAGACATGTCTGATGTGTTGCGTGACTACGGAACGATTTTAATTTTAAGAGAACACACGTTGCCGCAATTTTTTGGGAAAAGTTTCCGTATGGCGCCACCACTTTTTCATTCGATATGAAATAATATAGTATCTTATTTACCTCAATGAGATATCCCTTTTTGTAAAAATGAGTGAAAAAGTGGTGGCGCCATACGGAAAGTTATCCATTTTTTGGAATTCGGCATGTGCGCTTTCGTACGCGACTGCCCATTCCCGACATCCGCGCTACGAAAACTGTAAGTTCGACTTGATTGACGTACTAAAAAAATATACGCGCCTTTTAAACATGGCGCACATGACGCTTGCAGTTTTGTACGTTCATCAGCAGATTGTGCGTTCAAATTTGCTGCAATTTTTTGGTTCGATGACACATAGAACAGAACAAACGCACTATCATGCAAATAGCCGGAAAAGTTTCCGTATGGCGCCACCACTTTTTCATTCGAAATAAAATAATATAGTATCTAATTTACCTGATTGATATATCCCTTTTTGTAAAAATGAGTGAAAAAGTGGTGGCGCCATACGGAGAGTTATCCCTAAAGGACTCCCACTTTCTCTTTGTCTTGTCTCTTTACTGAATACCATGCGGTAAGGCAGGTCCTGTGGCACCACCACAGTGAGTGACACACAGTGAACAGAACACGCATTCATGACAGTGTGTTTTGGGCACGGAGTCAGAAGGAAATAGAGCGGATTTTGTACATGTGTTTTAAGGGCTAAATAACCAAATATTACCATGCACGAATTACCAGCGGTTTTATGGAAATGCATTTGAAACATGCATTTCGAAAGGAAGAAATTAAAACAAAGAAAGATTTACCTTTTCTTGGTGAAATGAAGAACTACGTCACCGATCCTCTTAATTGTAATGGCGCTGCTCAACTCGCGCATGCGCACTGCTAAATCCTAGCTAGCGGTGCGGTGTGGTGGCGGGGTGTCACCGCTTTTGTTGACGTCAAAATGGTTAGGTTTTTTATCCAATGGCATCGCCGTATTTCGGAAAAAATGAATATTGATCACAAAGTAGTCTTTTAACCAGTGGTTTATTTAGGTTTGTTGACTTTCCTTGGGTATTATTTTAAAAATTCTGAAAAAGATTTCAACTTTTTCATTGCAGTGGTTTCCCAAAATAAAACCAACATTACCGATAATTATCACCACGTATGTTTTTGTTTTTGTTTGTTTTTTTACTTAAAGGGCACAAAAATAAGATTGTTTTTATTTTGAAAATATAAGATCAAGAAAACGCAAGGCCCAGTCCTAGCGACTTTGCTAGGCGGCGACATGGGGCGACTTTTTGTAACGACCCGGGGCGAGCCGGTTAGGGGGCGACTTTGCAGGGGCGACTGTGTTGGTGGCGAGCTTGCTAGGTGGCGAGATGACCAGCCTCCGTTAGATGCAATTGTGTCCGCCATGCAATACTGTCCGCTCCGGACACTTTTGCACACAAAAACCGTCCGGCGGACATGTACATGACTGTACATTTATAATTATGTGCGCGTAAGCGAGCCGTGCATGCACTGAACCTCTTATGCAGCAGAAATATTCACGTATTTTATGATTGCAGCGATCCAACGGCCGAACATTTCCCATGTCATTCATGACAAGCACTTAGCTTGTAAAACAATGGCGAACGTGTTCCGTCGACCAAGGGCGTTTAATTTACTGTAAGGACGGTTTTGTACGGAGCGGACACATTTGCATATGCAAATGTGTCCGGGCGGACACACTTGCATTGTGCATCAGCGTCCGGGCGGACATGATTGCATATGCAAAACCATCCGGCGGAAATTGTTGCATATGCAATAATGTCCTCCGGATAGTATTGCAGAGAGGACATTATTGCATGAGACAACGGCCGCACTGCAACTAGGTCACTATTAAATGACCCTTTCTCATAATCAAGCAGTGTTTTTTCGAACTCTCAGTTCAAATCTCTGTAACCCATGCTGTATTAACCATCTGTAACCAAATCGGGGCTTGAATGGCTTAAAGCCATTATACACTTTCGAGACAGAAAAAAATATTTACAATTAACTTAATACATGGTTTACAGAAGGTAATGGTGAAAGACTGCTCTTGAAATATTATTCCATGAATTGCTTTACTTTTTGAGAAAACATTAAAACAATCATTATCAATTATCGATCTCGAGAATCACGGATTTATTTTAAACACTCGTATTTTCTCCCGACTCCGATGACCGATTGTGTCTAAATTTTCACAGGTTTGATATTTTATATTATAAGTTGTGATGCACGAAGTGTGGACCTTTGGACACTGTTTACCGAAAGTGTTCAGTGGCTGTACGGTAAGGAAGATTAGGGGGCAGAGGATAGCACCATATTCGTGTGTTATCCCCCGGGGGAGGGGATAACAGATATCACTGTAGACAAAGGTGTTTGAGGAAATTCGCAATTGAGTTGCACAATTATTGTGAAAGTGGTGTGTACGGATAATGTGTAGTCAACATAGTTAGCAGACGGTGAGACCCCCAAAACAGACTTTCGAAAGCCGAAACCCCATCACCGTGCAAAAACTGGGCGAACCTTGAAGACAGGCAAAGCATGATAATAATTAGTGTACTGCCTCCTCCATGCAAGCTAGGTGTCCGAATACTGTTATTTTTCATAGTTGATTTGGCTAACCAACCTTGTCCCCGTGTGTCGTTCCGTCTTCTCCATGATGGTCGAGCAGTGTACTCTAGTCCTGCACTAAAAAAATAATTACCCGGGGATTCTCACAGCCATGGAAAAGAGGTTGCGATTTGTTAACCTTCATTAAAGACACTATACCGCCGATGTTGATTTTTTTCGTGGGCTCAATTAGAGCATGTGAAATGGGCGTTCTGTGTTGCTGGTTAACAATTAAAATAGTCTTTTGTTGAGATCATTGCGACCAAACTTGTTGCCAAGGGGATGCGTATGCAACGGAAGCATGGTGGAAGGCAGTCTCGTGATGTAAGAAAACTATTAAATTCATTTTGTGTAATAAACCTTAAAGAGAAGGTAGGACCATAAGATATCACCAAGCAGTATGCGAGACAAATTAGTGCAGCCATGATTATTTTTGAATATATGCTCCTTGTTTTGTGCATTGGTGGAGGTCTGTTTGCCGAAATCTGCCCTCCTGATTGGCACCGATACGGCGAGTCATGTTACTTCATTAAAACGGACATTAAGATGGATTGGTACCAAGCAAATCGCACTTGTGAAGACTTGGGAGCAACACTTGCTGTCCCAACCACTATGTCCGAACAGGACTTTATTTGGGAGACATTTAAGAAGAACAACCCTGACGAGAAGAGTCTGTGGTTTGGTTGCTACAAAGAGGCAGGGGAATGGCGAAACTGCCCACAGAAAGGGAACAGTATGAGAGCTTTTGAAAACTGGGATGATAATGAACCTCAGCCGGGCTCAGACTGTGGTTTACTTTGGGCGGCATTTGATGGTAAATGGGGCAGTTATGACTGCACTTCTCGAACGAAATACGCCATATGTGAGCTTCAAGCTGTCGAAAATGGAGATACCCAGGTTTTCAGCTTGGACACCGACAAGGATGGCCGCCTCTCCACCCGGTGCATGGTCCGTCACGTCATGGAGGAGCTACCGGGTAAGAGCATCGTGTCGTGCGGGAAGGCTTGCCGATCACACCCCAGATGTCGCTCCTTCAATCTGAAGCAAGGTGGCAGGAGGAGGGATTGTGAGCTGAATGGGGCGACACGAAATGAGGCTGAGACCCGAGGAGACATGGAGGTGATGGAGAACTGTTACTTCTTCAATCTGGAAGATGTTTAGGTTACATGTTACATAATCTTGTATATAAGAAGAACGTAAACTTGTAGAAGAAAATAAGTGTATCAAGACATTCGGTGTATCAAGAAATTCGGACAGTTAAAGGTCAGTACACTTGCAAGGACATTACTTTTTTCCAATATTTAAATTTAAATGTTCTAGTTTAGAGTATAACGCAGTAATAAAAAAAAGTCAAGTGGCAATTTTAAAAAGCGTATGAACATATCATGCAAGTAATTTTATAGAATCATTACAAGCATTAAATTAGACTTCGTAGATGTTCATGTGACATTGTGAGAGGATCCTCCTGTAAAATTGTTGTGATTTGAGTCTTGAAACTCTAAGATAATGTGAATTGAAACCCTCTGCGAGTTAAAGAATTTCCAAAATACAAATTATTTCTTACCACTTTAAAGCTTGGGTGTGTTAATGGGGTTTTTAAATGTAACTTACACTTTTTGTCAACCTTTGCTGTATACTTTCGACCAGGCTTTTAAAGGTATTGGGCACGTTTGGTATTGTCAAAGACCAGTCTGACTTGGTGTATCTCAACATGCATCAGATAAAAAACCTTGCGAGAGAAGAGAAGGGAAAAAACCCTTGTCTCACAAGTTGTGTGCTTTCAGATGTTTGAACTCGAGACCTTAGCTGAAGTCTCGATAGAAGTAAATTCCTCACCAAGATGTAATTCCGAATTACATCTTGGTGAGGAATTTACTTCTCTCACAAAAACTACGTTACTTCAGATGGAGCCGTTTCTCACAATGTTTTTTTACTATCAACATATTACCAATGCTCGTTACCATTTTATATAATTTATTTTTAGTAATTACCAATAGTGTCTAGTGCCTTTAACCATCGGTCTTTTGTTCACCATTTCACAATCTTCACCAATATTCATAATTTTTACTTTATGATGTTTTAAAAAATATAATATAGGTCGATGGGAGTAATAGTTTGTCTTATATATCGCGGATGGACAATCAAATAGTTATTCAGATCAATGGAAAAAAAACGAGTTCGAAATTATGAAGTTGATGATATTCTGTTTAACACAGTGTGTTACCCTGCAAATGGTCATTAATTGTGTGTCAAATTCGTTGTAGAATAGGGTTACTTCTCGGTTGTCGCAACAAGGACGAACAGATTATTTAGCGTTCAAATTAAACTAGGCTTAACTGTATGCCAATTGTAATATTTTCTAAGCCATTCTACGCTACCTTACCCTTTCCCGAAAACAGCATAAACAAAACAACTGTTCATTGCATCTGACTTGCGTTTGTTTTCCTATATCGGTAAAACAGTTACCAAACTTCAGTGTTTTGCCGAAAAAAAAACACCTATACAAACAACTTTAAAAACGGGGAACAACTAGAATACGAAACAGATTAATCTGTTTTGTGTTCAACCAGACTTAAAGACACTGGACATTATTGATAATTGTCAAAGACCAGTCTTCTCACTTGGTGTATCTCAACATATGCATAAAATAACAAACCTGTGAAAATTAGAGCTCAATTGGCCGTCAAGTTGCGAGATAATAATGAAAGAAAAAACACCCTTGTCAAACAAAGTTGTTTGCTTTCAGATGCTTGATTACATGTCCGCAAAATCTAGTTGTGAGGTCTCGAAATCAAACTCGTTGAAAATTACTTCTCTCTCGAAAACTACGTCACTTCAAAAGGAGCCATTTCTCACAATGTTTTATATTATCAACACAGCTCCCCATTGCTCGTTACCAAGTAAGGTTTTATGCCAACAATTACTTTGAGTAATTACCAATAGTGTCCACTGCCTTTAAATTGAAGCAGTCTTATTATGGTAATAATTGTTTTTCTATGCATATGCTACGCTGCTTTGCCCCAATACAGCAAACGAAATTTACTGTTCACTGCTCTTTAATTTAGTAATGACTAATTTTATGGCATACTTTCCCACAGTTTCCATACTTCAGTGTTCTATATAAACAAAAATGAAAGAATAGACAAAAGATTCGTTGGCCTTTTTGTCGCAAGAAGGACGAACAGCTTATTTTGTGTTCAAATTAAACCAGGCTTAGCTAAATCAGTCTTAGGATATCAATATTTTCTATGCCTGAACACAGCAAACCAAATTACTGAAATCCAATGCCTCGTTAATTTAGTATTGACCCACTTAATTATTTTGTTTTCTGCAGTTAAGTAAATACTTCAGTGTTTTGCCGTAAACAAAAAATGAAATAATAGAAACAAAATTAATGGTTCTGTTGTCACAAGAAGGACGAACGGCCACGGTGGCATAGCAATATTTTAAGCCATCATGCTATCCTTGAGCTATCCTTGCTCTTGCCTGAATATAGCATACCATTTTTAATACTCAATGCCTCTTTAATTTAGTATTGACCTTTTTGGTGTGATATTTTCCTACAGTTTCCAAACTTCAGTTGTTCATCTTAGAGGGAAGGTACATGTTTGGTAACTATTACTCAAAACATTAATATTAACTTAAAAACTGACTTGGTAACGAGCATTGAAGAGCTGTTGTATAAACATTGTGAGAAACGGCTCCCTCTGAAGTAGCTTAGAAAGAGGTTATTTCTCACTAAAGTAATAAAAGACTTCTAGCCATAAGTCTTTTACTCCTTTCTGAAAGCACACAATGTCGTCCAACAAGGGTGTTCTTTTCTCTCATCATTTTTTCGCAACTTCGATGACCAATTTAGCTCAAATTTTCACAGGCTTGTTATGTTATGCTTATGTTGGGATACACCAAGTGAGAAGACTGGTCTTTGCCAATTACCAAACGTGTACCTTCCCTTAAAAACAAAACTAAAATGAAGGAATAGAAAAAGATAAGTGCCATTTTTGTCACAAGGACGCCACAGCTTATGTTGTGTTCAAATTAAAGACAGTGGGCACTATTGGTAATTGTCAAAGACTAGTCTTCACAGTTGGTGTATCTCAACATATGCATAAAATAACAAACCTGTGAAAATTTGAGCTCAATCGGTCATCGAACTTGCGAGATAATAATAAAAGAAAAAAATACCCTTGTCACACGAAGTTGTGTGCGTTTAGATAGTTGATTTCGAGACCTCAAGTTCCAAACCTTGAGGTCTCGAAATCAAATTCGTGGAAAATTACTTCTTTCTCGAAAACTATGGCACTTCAGAGGGAGCCATTTCTCACAATGTTTTATACCATCAACCTCTCCCCATTACTCGTTACCAAGTAAGGTTTTCGCTAATAATTATTTTGAGTAATTACCAATAGTGTCCACTGCCTTTAAACCGGACTGGACTAAAAGAGTCTTATTAGAGCATGTTCTTCCTAAGCCTACACCACCTTGCGTGAATATCAAACTAAGTGACTGTTCAATGCCTCAATAATTTAGTTTTGACCTGGTCTGGCCTTTAGGCCTGAAATAAATAAAAGATAAAAAAAACAAAAACACAACCGTACAGAATATATAATGGCGCACACTGTACAACATATAAAAACAAAATACCACACGTTAAAACTATTCACATTAAAGCCAGATCTCATAATTCATGCAACAGCCGCGATGGTTTAAATATGTAAAATAAAAAATTAATGGAGCGATCTAATTCCAGTTCCCTTGGAAACTGCGAAAATGGATGGTAAACAATTCTGAAAATCGTTGTGCCTTTTCGGTGAAAGATCACTGATCGCTGCTATGCCTATAAAATGAGTCTTCACTAAACCATTACTCGCACCACAGAGCAACCATTACACCTTATAGACTGAATAAGTTAGTAAGTCACAAAAAGTTCTGCAGCAAATTTGATTCCAACTTCAACCTTCAGGCTGTGGAATTTTCCTCGTGAGACCTGGGTCCAACTCCTCGTTCAAGAACTAGCTAGGGCCGTACGCCTAGTTCCTTTCATAGTTTCGGAGCTACCAGCTTGAGTTTGTGTCAGCAGAGTGGCAGAACACAAACCATCAGTCACATCATTCATTTCACGACTGCCCTGACTTCAGATCATCAAAAGGCGAGCAGGGACTCATAGACCTAGACGAGGACACCAAGTTGCTTGGAGACACTACACTACAACTTAACTCTTTTATTGTTCACATTGGTCCAGATATAAACCGAAAGAGGATGATGCTTCGCTCACTAATGTATCCAGTTTCTTGCATTATCTTTTGCATCATGGCTGCAGCTGAAATCTGCCCTCCTGATTGGCACCGATACGGCGAGTCGTGTTACTTCATTATAAAGGACAAGATGGATTGGTACAAAGCAAGGAGCACTTGTGTCGAGTCAAGAGCAAACCTGGCCATACCAAACTTACAATCCGAACAGGATTACATATGGAAACTATACCTAAAACAGTTTGATCAGAACCCTTCTACCGATCTCTGGATTGGTTGTAATGACATCGAGGAGGAGGGAACCTGGCAGGACTGTCCGTTGAGGGGTGAACCCGACGCTTATGAGAATTGGGCTGATAGAGAACCCAATAATCTGTTCGATGAAGATTGTGGATCAATGGTGGTTGCAAAGAATGGCAACTGGGATGACAAGTTGTGCTCTTCGTCAATATACCAATTTCATGCAGTCTGCGAGCGCCCCATCACAAACACCCCGGTACTCTGCCTGCAGACCGGCAACGACGGTCGCCTCATTTCTCAGTACATGCTGCACCACGTCTTGGAGGAGCTACCGGGTAAGAGCGTCGTGTCGTGCGGGAAGGCTTGCCGATCACACCCCCGATGTCGCTCCTTCAATCTACTGGAGCAAGATGAAGGGAAGATGGTTTGCCAGCTTAACAACGCAAATCGCCGACAAGTGGCTGATGGTGACATGAAAGTCAATGAAAGATGCTACTTCTTCGATCTGTAGAAATGGACTACAGCGACATCCGGGCATTCTACTTGCAGACCGGCACTGATGCCTACCTCACTTCTATTTAAAGACAGTGGACACTATTGGTAAATGTCAAAGACTAGCCTTCACAGTTGGTGTATCTCAACATATGCATAAAACAACATCCCTGTGAAAATTTGAGCTCAATCGGTCATCAAACTTGCGAGATAATAGTGAAAGAAAAAAAACCTTGTTTCACGAAGTTGTGTGCGTTAAGATAGTTGATTTCGAGACCTCAAGTTCTAAATCTGAGGTATCGAAATCAAATTCGTGGAAAATTACTTCTTTCTCGAAAACTATGGTACTTCAGAGGGAGCCGTTTCTCACAATGTTTTACACCATCAAAGCAGTGGACACTGTTGGTTATTCCTCAACATAATTATTAGCAAAAAACCTCACTTGGTAACAAGTAATCGGGAGAGGTTGATAGTAAAAGTTTTCACAGGTTTGTTATTCTATGCATTATGTTGAGATACACCAAGTGAGAAGTCTGTTCCTTGACCATTACCAATAGTGTCTACTGTCTTTAAGTACATGCTACACTATGTTATGGAGGAGCTATCTGAAGATGGTTTGCATTACCTTGTGCCATCAGCGTGTCGAGAGGGGATCGATATTGAGAACGAGTACACTCACGATAATGTGATTGGTAGACTTTCTCTCACAAAGACAAACTTTTACCTTTTACTTGCAGTTTTTAGTCTTTATTATAATATTTGATCCGCATAACAATAGTCAATATTATTCTTTATTCATTTATAACTAAATCAGTTCTCGTTATCTCTGGATAATCACAAGCACAGTGTGCTAGTATTTTATTATAAATGATTGTCTTTGTGGTATACGTTGCTGCAATATCTCGATTTTATTTTTAAAGTGTTTGTTATTACATGTATTAGTTATTACACAGCAAGCAGGTCATGCTATGGTGCTTAGCTTTTAGATAAATCTCGCTTTGTATAATGGACAATTCAAGATGCTGTATGTCGCTATGAGTGGACTCTGGAGGTCCATTTTAAAAAAGTAGTCATCATTTAACAAGCGAACATCTTTATAGACCATAGGCCCTAATATTGTAAGATAGCAGGGCAAATTTTAAGGCAATTTCGCAGCAACCAATTGTACATCATTCAGAAGGAACAATAGTCGCTTTTCTACCATGCAGTATACCGTCCCCAAGAAAAGTAGGCCTATGGAAAGTGACTGAATGTTTTTCCTTCTCATAAAAAAATGCTCTGTGTGACATTGGGCGTATTGCACCAAGCAATATATACCGGTCTTTGCGCTATACCGGTAAAGCCGGTGTCTCATGCAATTATGTCCCCTATGCAATACTATCCGGAGGACATTATTGCATATGCTATAATGTCCACCGGACAGTTTTGCATATGCAACAGTGTCCGCCCGGACGCTGCTGCATAATTCAATTGTGTCCGCCCGGGCACATTTGCCTATGCAGTTGTGTCCGCCCCCGTAAAAAACCGCCCTTGCAGTAAGTTAAACGCCCTTGGTCCACGGAACACGTTCGCTATTTTTTTACAAGCTAAGTGCATTCCATGAATGACATGAGAGGTTCAGTGCATGCATGCACCGCACACGCTCGCTTACGCGCGCACATAAATATTTCCGCCGGACGGTTTTTGCATAGCCCCGGACACGATTGCATATGCAAAAGTGTCCGGAGCGGACAGTATTGCATGGCGGACACAATTGCATCTGACACCGGGTAGCTTGAGACTAGATTGCTATAAATTGTATTTGTTTGGGTTTTTAAAGATTGCATTGCAATAATTGGTAGTTGTAAGATTATTCGATGCAAAGAGCTCTACGGGTAGACCGTATTAGAGCTAGATTACACCCATTAGAGGCATAATGATGATGATGATGATACATATCGTGAACTTCTCTGCAGTTCCAACTTCTCCGCTTGGCTAAAGGCTGGTCGCCTCATTTCGTTCGTACTTTGGGGAATTCAGTAATTACTGTTACGGCTCGTTTGGCATGTTTGGATAATAGCGGCCGGGAGATTACTTGTTGCCAATTTTCATGCAACAGGTCAATAGGCGGTGTCAGATGCAATTGTGTCCGCCATGCAATACTGTTCGCTCCGGACACTTTTGCATATACAATCGTGTCCGGGGCTATGAAAAAAAAAACGTCCGGTGGACATGAACATGACTGTACATTTGTGCGCGCGTAAAGCGAGCGTGCATGCACCATAGATAAAGAATATTCTGTACCTATGGCATGCACTGAACCTACGTATACGCAGCATGAATATTCAAGTATTTTATGATTGCAGTGAATACCCAACGGCCGAACATTTCCAATTTCATTCATGATATGCACTTCGCTTGTAAAAAAAAAAATGGCGAACGTGTTCCGTCGAACCAAGGGCGTTTACTGCAAGACGGTTTTGCACGGGGCGGACACAACTGCATTTACAAATGTGTCCGGGCGGACACAATTGCATTATGCAGCAGCATCCGGGCGGACATGATTGCATATGCAAAACCGTCCGGCGGACATTATTACTTCGTGTGACAAGGGTGTTTTGTTTTCTTTCATTATTATTTCGCAACTTCGACGACCGATTGAGCTCGAATGTTCACCGGTTTTTTATTTTATGCATAATACGCCAACCTGGAATAGTCTTTGACAATTACCAATAGTGCCCAGGGCCCAATTTCATGGCTCTGCTTACCGTAAGTACAGAATCGGCGCTTACGGAAGCAGGGAATTCTGTGCTTACGGCAAGCGTATTTCACGGGTGAGCGGCGAATTTTGGCTTCTGCGCGTGCGCGTACGTTACTAGGCATTCTACGCTTACAAGGCTAGCGCAGAAATTCGGCGCTTGCACGTAAGCGGGGAATCACGATCGTAAGCGCAGAATTCTGAGGTAAGCAGAGCCATGAAAGTGGGCCCGGGTCGTCGTGAGCATCGTTCAAAATACTGAGACATCATTGTCATTATGAGTAAAACGTGTGGAGGGCGCCTTTTTTAAACTCCAACCGAAACAACAAGCCTGTGCCCATTTTTCGAAGGCTTGGTTTGGACCGCGGCTTGGGCTCCGTCCTCCTTATTAAAGCTCCGTATCTACTCAGATCACATGCCTTAAAAATGACTGGTGGAGCCCACGCCCGTGTCCTCTTCTCATGTAACGTTAACGATCTCAAATAAAAAGTTCCTAACTTGACATTATGCTTTATAGCTTATTCTGCTGACACGGCATCAAGTGTATAGATAAAAAGTGTTGCTTATAATTAGAGTAAGCAGAGTCGTAATATTTGACGACAATATTACAATTACCACTAAAACTACCCACGCGACGGTATTTAATAGAGTTCAGCTAATTTACACTTTTACTACTGTAATACTATAAAGTTGTACATCGAGTCCAGTATATGGAGTACCGGTATTTTGCAATATACCACCAGAGACAGGATTGCGTCCACAGTTCAGATGAAACAAGCGGTGTCATATATGCCTCCATCTTTTTCTTCGTCGGTCGTTGTCTAAGTAGTCTTGTTACTTGTCGAACAATCTTGTTCCAGCAGATTAAAGGAGTGACATCGGGAGTGTGATTGGCACGACGAGGCGCCATTTTGGTACTCCTCCATTGCGCGTCGAAGCAGGCACTGAGGAGTGAGGCGAACGGCAGCGTCGATCTGCGGGGTGATGGTGCTTACGACAGGGATCTCACAGACCGGGTAGTTTGCAGGATAAGTGCAGTCTTGGTCGTCCCATACACCACTCTGTGGTTCCCACAGCACACCACAATCGGCTCCATAGTCGTCATCGGGTTGTCCATCAGCCCAATTCTCAAAGGCGTTGGTGGTCTCACCTTTCAACGGACAGTGCTGCCAGTTTCCCTCCTCCATGATGTCATTACAACCAATCCAGAGACTGGTGCGCTGCAGTCCCTGGTCGAATTCTCCCTCTGCTATGTCCCATATGAAATCCTGTACAGACTGGGAGCTTGGGATGGCAAGGGTTGCTCCCGATTCATCGCATTGCACCCTTGCCTCGTACCAAGTCATCTTGGCCGGTGATATTATGAAGTAACACAACCCTTCGTATCGCTCACCGGTAGTGCAGATTTCAGTCGACGTAGTGGTTGAACCAACAGAAACAACGAGACACACCAGTTGAATCAAATTCATTCTTGCTTTCCCTTTTGCTCTGATATCGGGAAAACTGTTTTGAAGTTAAAATTAATTCCTCGTTCGGTTAAACCAAGAGAGAGTCAAAATTAATGGTGTATGTTGTTTGGTCCGTAATAGCAAACCAACAATGAACAGATCCTACACACACCCGTGCATCTGATGACGACACATCAGGGACAACTTAAAACGATTTAAAAAGTGGCCTTTGTATAAAGCGAACGTCAATGACTAAAATTTAGTGTTTCATATGAAACCGTGCAAGGTTCATGTAGAGTGGTTTAACTTTATCGACCCAAAGATTAATCGATCAATATCTCCATTCTTGAGAGAGAAAAAATTACAATATTAGCTAAAAATGTTGCCTAGTTTAAAGGAACGTTACAGAATTGGTAAGAAACAAAAATCGTGAAGATCACAGTTTTACATAAAACTGTTTTACATAAAACTTACACGATCTAATGATGATGATAGTAGAAAACATCACTTGAAATATTTCTGTCTGAAATTTCATATTTGATGAGAAATAAATAATCTAATTTCGCGTTTGGAGTTTATCGCTCAGGCAGGGAGCGGCTTGATAATTTTTATTTTGGCATTGATGTAATGCAAAATTTGTAATCGGTTTTTCACTATTCTCTCGTGACCCAGATGGCCGATCGATCTCAAACTTCTACAGGTTTGTCAGTTTATGTATTAACTATGGTGGATTACATACAGTGGTTACACTGCGAGCAACTTTTTTGCTAGCAAAACCAAGTCTGGAATGTTCCTCTAAAAGGTATAGACACTTAAAAACAAATCCACGAAGTGTCCTTATTCTTTTTAGGCACCTAATAATATTCCTGATACCGAAGACATGCGGAATGAAATGTAGAAGTGTTTTCAGCGATTCAGCGATTTAATCGTCCACTGGAAAAAAATAAATATTTTGAATAATAAAGTTTAAATTTCACGGTGGTTAACTTTGCAGGTCGGTAAAAATAACTTCATCCAACCATTAACACTCGATACATGCACTGGCTGTGTCGTATTATTTACGTTTTTGTTTAAACGTAAACGAGCAAATTCTTTCAAATGTTACTGCGATTGGTATGGCCTGATTTCTACTTACAAATACTGTATTTATCAAAAGATGAAATGCCAATGTTCCCATTGTGATTCGTATTGTGATATTGCACTTTGCTGTAATTTAATTATAGCTGTACACGAATTCAAACCCAGTCAACCAGGGGCATATATTTCACACTCGGCTGCTTAAAACAGAAAAAAAGTACAAAGTATCCAGCTCAGCCCATTTAGCAGGAAACAGGCCGAGTGTTAACCAGTCACAGATAGTATGATAATAGTATAGCCTGGGCCAAATTTCTTAAAGTCTGTAAGCAAAAAACTAATTGCTTAGCACAGACCAATATTGCGAAACAGATTACCAGCCCAAATTTAATTGAGAGTTTACATTGTTGTGACTGGTGCCCCACTTAATTTGTGCTTAGCAAAGAAATTCGTCAAGCGGTATTTTCTGCTTAATAGCTTTAAGAAATAAAACAGGGCCCTGATTAGCTTTAATGCATGAAATAGGGCCCTGAACCATTAGTGACAAGCAAAATTGTTTTGTGATTTGTTATAGCTTAAAGCAGGGCTTTGTGAATATGGGCCAGTTAAGCCTGTACAACAATAGCAACTTGTTTTAAATTATGGGTATATGATAGGGTACAACAAACAAGTTTTTTTTGTCTGAGGCGCCCATCCTTCCTTTAAAGCCATTGAACACTTTCGGTAAACAGTGTTGTCCAAGGCTCACACTTCGTGTACCACAACCTATAATATAAAATAACAAGCCTGTGAAAATTTAGGCTCAATCGGTCATCGGGGTCGGGAGAAAATAACGGGAAAACCCACCCTTGTTTCCGCACGTTTCGCCGTGTCATGACATGTGTTTAAAATAAATCCGTAATTCTAGCTATCGAGAATTTATATTGTTTTATTGTTTTCTCAAAAAGTAAAGCATTTCATGGAATAATATTTCAAGATAAGTCTTTCACCATTACCTTCTGTAAACCCTGTAAATTATTTGTAAATCTTTGAACTTTTTTTTTCTGTACCGAAAGTGTATAATGGTTAGCAGATACAATAACGACTGCTCTCTCAAGCTACCTTTAGTTCATATAGTTTTGATATCGTTTGGTATAACCAGATCATAACACTGCTCTATTCATAAACCGGAAACTTAACAATCAACCCGGCCAGGCATACAACAGTGTTTTCCCGTTGCCGTGGAAACGATGGTTACCTTGCAGCGCAACGAAATTGTTTGTTTAATGTTTCAACATTTTTTCAGCATCTCTTCAATCAGACCAAAAGAGGCCTTAAAGCCATTGGACACTTTCGGTAAACAGTATTGTCCAAGGCCCACACTTCGTGTATCACAACTTATATCGGTCATCGGAGTCGGGAGAAAATAATGAGAAAACCCACCCTTGTTTCCGCACGTTTCGCCGTGTCGTGACATGTGTTTAAAATAAATCCGTAATTCTCGCTATCGAGAATTTATATTGTTTTATTGTTTTCTCAAAAAGTAAAGCATTTCATGGAATAATATTTCAAGATAAGTCTTTCACCATTACCTTCTGTAAACCCTGTAAATTATTTGTAAAGCTGTGAACTTTTTTTTTTGTGCTGTACCGAAAGTGTATAATGGCTTTAAAGGAGCACATTGTCATCTCTCTGTTTTGTTTTGCCGCCAAATACCTCCTTAGAGCCTTTGGGGCCCTGATTAGCTTTAATGCATGAAATGGGGCCCTGAACCATTAGTGACAAGCAAAAATGTTTTGTGATTTGTTATAGCTTAAAGCAGGGCTTTGTGAATATAGGCCAGTTAAGCCTGTACAACAATAGCAACTTGTTTTAAATTATGGGTATATGATAGGGTACAACAAACAAGTTTTTTTTTGTCTGAGGCGCCCATCCTTCCTTTAAAGCCATTGAACACTTTCGGTAAACAGTGTTGTCCAAGGCTCACACTTCGTGTACCACAACCTATAATATAAAATAACAAACCTGTGAAAATTTAGGCTCAATCGGTCATCGGGGTCGGGAGAAAATAACGGGAAAACCCACCCTTGTTTCCGCACGTTTCGCCGTGTCATGACATGTGTTTAAAATAAATCCGTAATTCTAGCTATCGAGAATTTATATTGTTTTATTGTTTTCTCAAAAAGTAAAGCATTTCATGGAATAATATTTCAAGATAAGTCTTTCACCATTACCTTCTGTAAACCCTGTAAATTATTTGTAAATCTTTGAACTTTTTTTTTCTGTACCGAAAGTGTATAATGGTTAGCAGATACAATAACGACTGCTCTCTCAAGCTACCTTTAGTTCATATAGTTTTGATATCGTTTGGTATAACCAGATCATAACACTGCTCTATTCATAAACCGGAAACTTAACAATCAACCCGGCCAGGCATACAACAGTGTTTTCCCGTTGCCGTGGAAACGATGGTTACCTTGCAGCGCAACGAAATTGTTTGTTTAATGTTTCAACATTTTTTCAGCATCTCTTCAATCAGACCAAAAGAGGCCTTAAAGCCATTGGACACTTTCGGTAAACAGTATTGTCCAAGGCCCACACTTCGTGTATCACAACTTATATCGGTCATCGGAGTCAGGAGAAAATAATGAGAAAACCCACCCTTGTTTCCGCACGTTTCGCCGTGTCGTGACATGTGTTTAAAATAAATCCGTAATTCTCGCTATCGAGAATTTATATTGTTTTATTGTTTTCTCAAAAAGTAAAGCATTTCATGGAATAATATTTCAAGATAACTCTTTCACCGTTACCTTCTGTAAACCCTGTAAATTATTTGTAAATCTGTGAACTTTTTTTGTTGCTGTACCGAAAGTGTATTATGGCTTTAAAGGAGCACATTGTCATCTCTGTGTTTTGTTTTGCCGCCAAATACCTCCTTGGAGCCTCTCGGTACGCTGACAAACAGGTCGATAAAGACAATCGGTGGCATTTCACCAAGCCTTTGGTCAAGGCGCACGTAGCGCACCCAGCTGATGTCAGAGGCACGCCCCCAAAAGTCGCGCGCTAAAAAAGACAAGCGAGTAGCGGAGAAGACTTGCTGCTCGCGCTGGTCTTTTTTCACGCCTGACACTTTGGCGGAGGGGCGGGGGGGGGGGGGTACTGCCGCCGCATGCGCCTTGAATAATTAATATGCACAGTTCGCTGTATTTGCATTCGAGCTCCACTCTCATCGAAATCAACTGCAGTCTTTTCGATTCAAAAGGGAATCAGGATTTATTTATATAATATAATGAATTATATACTCCGAAAACACTTGCTTCCTGGTCGCATTAGGAACTGTTGATATCCGTCGATCTAGCAACACTCCATAATAGCACTGATAGTACTGAGACAGCGGGCAAACACGAAAGTGCAAACCCGCTCCAAGGTTCGGGTGGGTTTTTTAATGCAAAGTGCCGTTTCATGAGATTTATGAATTCTCGCCGCATGAGATCAAGGTCAACCAGTTTTTAGCTCAAAGCAGCTAACGGGCTTCTTGTTACTTGGTGGATAAAGACTTGGTTCCAATTCTGTAATCGCGGGCTTTAGTTATAGCGCCCTCTTGTGTGTTAACCTCCGTCTTAAATTAGCCTATTTTTGATAGATAATGTGGTAGAGTTTTGCGTGGCTGATGCTGAATGACCGCGATCTCAAACTTGAATCAAAGTCTAGGATAGGACTCGAGCACTGCTGTAGAAGCGTTCGTGTTACGTAGACACCTTGCATGTGATTATGACATTACCCAAACAGCGTCTATGTTTCAGATACACAGTTTTTAAAATTCCGTGTTTCCAAGAAAATAATCCATGTTTCTTGGATGAATTATCTCAGTAATTCAGTAATATTAGGTCAATTAATTTAAGCTTTCGGAGGCATGCGATTCTGTGTATCGTCGCCTCCCCCCTTCCCGGAGTCTTTGCCCCCCCCCCCCCCCAAAAAAAAAAAATAAATAAATAAAAAACAACAACAAACAAACCGAAAACGATTCTGATAGGTTCCTCTTTCAATCCTTCTCATCCAGCCCCTGTTTATTTACAAGGTGACAGATTCCCCAGGGGGATTATTTTCCTACGACACCGGTGTTGGCAGGGGATTCTGCCCCCCCCCCCCCCCCCCCCTCATTATGACGAACTATGTACAAACTTCGTCTGATAGCGCCCTCTTTCATCATCCTTCTTCCATTCACTGAGCCCATGGTAATTTCCAATAATGTGTCCGGGCCCGCTTTCCTTTGGTAAGCTGGAATTATATTTTAAAAAACATTGTTTTATCATACAAATTATTTTGGATTGGCTAAGTCTAAAGGACTTAACGACCCAACAACGGCTTCAAACGCTTTTCATAGACCAACTCACCTGATCCAAAGCAACGTGTCCCTTTAAAGAAAAACTGCTAAAATAAACAGAGTTTTGTGATTGCAATGTATTTTTATTTGTTTTGTGCGTACTTATTACTTCAGCTACTCAAGTGCAGTTGTGTTATTATTTGTTTTCTTTAAAAGTTAAAAGTTGTTTCTTCTTCTAACGCATGCATTCTAAGATTCAAAATGTTTTTACCAATTACTGTTTGATAATTTAAGATATTATGACAATACAAAATACATGAGATGTGTAGCTGGTAAAAAGCAAAATCATAGATTTTGATAATCTATAATCTTTAAAAGCACTGTACACTATTGGTAATTACTCAAAATAATGATTGTTTAGCATCGAAACTTACTTGGTAACGAGAGCTGTTGATAATATACAAATATTGAGAGGCTCAGAGTGGAATGGGAGGAATATTATCGACAGGGTCAAATTTGGACTGTTTTATTTCACGAGGCGCAGCCGAGTAAAATGAAACAGTATGAAGTTTACCGAGCGATAATATTCCTTCCATTCCACGAATTAAAGCCACTCAATATTTGTTTTATATAACTGACATAGATCCTTGTCATTTGATGTATTTTAAAAGTATAACATTATGAAAAATTACACAAATTACTGACAACCAAAATTAATATAGCGCCGCTTTAATAGCGGCAACGATGCACAAATCGGATCACAATCTTTTGCACAGATGCTCCTTTGTTTTAGCAGCGGCGCGGCGGCGCTGTACTGCTCAAAAACATCGGGAACAAGGATGATCCTAACTGTTGAATGGGAAATGCTATTCCCCATGGGTGAATAGGTGTTTTTGATCGCCGGTGCGCGGATGGGAGTAATAGTGAATGTCACGTGAAGTAAGTTCCACCAATCAAATGGCAAGGATCTGTATGTCAGTTCTATAATATAAAACATTGTGAGAAACAGCTCTCTCTCTCTGGAGTGACGTAGTTCTTCTTAAAGAGGTAATTATTTGTCACTTAAGCAGGTCTCAAATTCAAGCATTTGAACGCACACAACTTGTGCGACAAGATTTTTGTTCTTCCATTATTTTCTCGCAACTTTCACAGTTTTTAATTTTGTTTATGTAACTTTATGCATGTGTTCAGATACACCAAGTAAGAAGGCTGGTTTTTGACAAAAATATTACCAAAGGTGTCCATTGCTTTTAAAGGTCCCCTCATATGTTTCTATCATTAGTTATTGTGAAAATAATTATTGGTGGTTAGCGTCACACGACTTGATTTGTGTTCACCATTATTTTGTGTGCAAATTTTCAATGCGAAGAATGACTCCCTTGAGAATGCTAATACATTTGTTTTTGCGCTTAGCATTTTTACGCTGAAACGTAATGATGTTACGCAACCTCGCTTACATTATTATAAGGGGGTTAATAATAAAGGGATGCGTTTTATATCATCAGTAATATATTCAAACTGAAGTCACAACTCACAATATCATAAACACTTTTATTTAAAGAGGGAAAAAACACCAATATTGTTTGGAAAGTCCTCTCCATGCTTTACACGCCCAAAAGTACTGAGTCATTGAAATGTTTTCGAAACTCCATTTCTACAGATCGAAGAAGTAGCATCTTTCATTGACTTTCATGTCACCATCAGCCACTTCTCGGCGCGTTGCGTTGTTCAGCTGGCAAACCATCTTCCCTGCATCTTGCTCCAACAGATTGAAGGAGCGACATGGGGTGTGATCGGCAAGCCTTCCCGCACCACACAACGCTCTTACCCGGCCGGTAGCTCGTCAATGATTTACTGACTTTAGAAAGTAACGAAAAGTTCCTTTACCTTTCCTTTTCCGTGCAGAAATATATAAGTCTTCAAATCAAATAGTTCACTATTCTTCTCACCGTCCATCTCTTACTTAGTTACTTCTTCAGTATAAGTTTCGTTGTTCAGATGACAAACCATGTTTCTTTCAACTTATTTCAAGCATAGGAAGTATTTTCATTCTTTCATGATTCAAGTTACTACGAGTCGACCGTGCAGAGTTTACGAGTGTCAGAAAAATTGCCTCAATGTTTTCTGTACATAAATTGAAGCGTTGATAGTTCTCATCGCAGGCCAGTTTCCCCTTTCAGTCGTTTACTGATCATCACAGCAGTTGTCTATAAGGGAGGTTTGATATTGAGGGTGTGATCGGCAACCCTTCCCGCTGCACGATTTCTCTAGCTCCTCCATAGCGTGGCGGAGCAGGCACTTGGGTGTCAAACGTACGCTGCAGACGGGGAGCTTGCAGACAGCAAACAGCCCATGGGTGCACGGATAATCATCCCAGAGGCCGTTATTACTTAACCTTATCAATCCACAATCGGATTCGTACTGATCGTTGGGTTCCCCATCGCCCCAATTTGCATAACCGTTGGTGCCGCTCTTCATCGGACATTCCTGCCAGTTTCCCTCCTCCTCGATGTCATTACAACCAATCCAGAGATCGGTAGAAGGAAACTTGTTCTGGAATAGTTCCCATATGTAATCCTGTTCGGGTTGTGAGGTTGGGTAGGCCAGGTTGGCTCGCGACCTTTCGGTACAAGTGCGATTTGCTTGGTACCAATCCATCGTGGTATTTGAAATGAAGTAACACGACTCGCCGTATCGGTTCCAGTCGGGAGGGCAGATCTCAGCCAAAATATAGCCACAGCAAACCCACAGAACTAAGATGACTTGAAAAGCGCCGTCCATGATTCTAACAGGAATAATGACTAGGTCAAAAAGTAGGCCTACTCGTACTTTTTGATAAAGACTCTTGGTAATTTTCGGTTGAACAGAAAACTCTTCAGCTCCCTCTATCTAGTTGATGTGTTGCTTTTTATAGCGTTATAGCGTTGAAGTAGTAAAAGCAGGTGAAACAACTCCTATTCGTTGATCTGCTGTTTCTCAGTCACCGTACAACAGGGTTTTCCCGTTTCCATGGCAACGAATGGCATTGCGACGCAATGGAAAACGGGTTCACTGGTGGGGGACACGCAGAATCAAATGTCCCCCAAAGGAAGCTCAATTCATTACACAAGACAGTTTCGCTATTCATAATGGTGATAAGCACGTCACGTGGGGTGTTTTTAAACGTGTGGCTATAGAAGAAGTGTTTAAACATAGGCGTGGCAAGCAATAGTAATGTAATAAACACACCGGACCCAATGTACAACTGGTGCACAAGGAATGGGCAAAAAATATTCTTCTGTACACACAGAGGAAAGATTACACAACTTGTGTAAAATATTACCTGTTTTAGATGTAGTGGGCGAACACCATAACTATTAGGTAAAACTTTACCCAACAGGCGTTGGGTAATATCTTGCTTAATAGCTGTGTAAAAGTTTACATAAATATTGGGTAGTTTTCTTTACTGAATTGTTGGGTAAACCCACTCATGTAAAATATTACTTAATTGTGACGTAAGACTTTACCGCTTTACAATGTAAATAGTTGTGTAAAACTTTACATCAATATTGGGTATTTTTTTTTACTGAATTGCTGGGTATAAATCCACTCATGTAAAATAATTACTCAATTTTGAAGTATAGATTTTACCGATTTTTAATGTAAACTGTGTGCCTTTAAAACTGGTAATAATATACACAATGCTTGTGTTGAATACTAGCAAAGTGTTATTTCATGGAGTTTAGGGCTGTAATAAATGGACACATCATAAATACTGAGACTTGGCGACTACAACATGAATTTCAAGATAACAACTTTTTAATAAAAATTTAATGGTAATAATATTAACAATCCAAAACATCACATGTGCAAAATGGGGTTTTCTGTATGTTTCATAATCAGTCAACAATTTCAGTGAATTTAAAAAATTACAAAAAATCTACCTAATTGGCAAGGTCAGAATAAATACTTCCAGGCTAACACAGTTTAAACTGTAAGGTTGTTCCATAAATCAAAACTATCACAACTATCACATCTCTTATGATTTTGATACTTTATTGCAAACAATTTGTGCAAGAACTTCTTTAACTACAATGCTTCTGGAATGGTCAAATTACATTAATTGGCAAGGTCAGAATAAATACTTCCAGGCTAACACAGCTTAAAGAAGAACTCCAAGGTCAAATTCAATTTTGGGTTTGAACAATTTGTATGGGGAATTATTGGTTTATCCTAATTGTCTCTAAGCAATCAAAACGGTGTTGAATTTGACATTTTGACAAATTTGACAAAAACTGGAAGGGTATTGAATACAAATTTGAATTTGACCTTTGAGTTCCTATTTAAACTGTAAGGTTGTTCCATAAATCCAAACTATCACAACTATCACATCTTTTATGATTTTGATACGTATTTGCAAACATTTTGTGCAAGAACTTTCACTGCACCACCCGAGTTTCTGAAAACCAATTTTTCAAGATTCTTGCAGTAAACAACTGGAATCGTAGTTCAATTTTTAACAGATAGCTTAATATTTATGCACAATTTTTTACCCTTTTGGTAATGTTTGTATAAAAGTACAAGCTCCCATTGGGAACAATAATCAGCTCTCGAATATTTTTTTGTAAGGATAAAATGGACACAATAGCTTTCAAGGCTTTTATCTGGCTCAATGCTCATACTAATTAAATGCGAAGGCGTTAGTTTTCGACAATATCATCAATCATTAATGATGAATAAATACAGTTTCCTTTGTGCTTACTAATTAGTATGAGCTAAATTATTTCATCGAAGCTAATGACGATGAAATAATTTAGCTCATACCAATTAGTAAACACAAAGGAAACTGTATTTATTCATCATTAATATTGATATTGTCAAAAACTAACGCCTTCGCATTTAATTAGTTTGAGCATTGAGTCAGATTAAAGCCTTGAAAAGCTATTGTGTCCATTTTATCCTTCCAAAAAAATATTCGAGAGCCGATTATTGTTCCCAATGGGAGCTTGTACTTTTATACAAACATTACCGAAAGGGTAAAAAATTGTGCATAAATATTAAGCTATCTTTTAAAAATTGAACTACGATTCCAGTTATTTACTGCAAGAATCTTGAAAAATTGGTTTTCAGAAACTCGGGCGGTGCAGGGACTAGAGGGTTAACTACAATGCTTGTGGAATGGTCAAATTACATTAATTGGCAAGGTCAGAATAAATACTTCCAGGCTAACACAGCTTAAAGAAGAACTCCAAGGTAAAAATTCAATTTTGGGTTTGAACAATTTGTATGGGGAATTATTGGTTTATCCTCATTGTTGCTAAGCAATCAAAACGGCGTTGAATTTGACATTTTGACAAATTTGACAAAACTGGAAGGGTGTTGAATACAAATTTGAATTTGACCTTTGAGTTCCTATTTAAACTGTAAGGTTGTTCCATAAATCCAAACTATCACAACTATCACATCTCTTATGATTTTGATACGTATTTGCAAACATTTTGTGCAAGAACTTTCACTGCACCACCCGAGTTTCTGAAAACCAATTTTTCAAGATTCTTGCAGTAAACAACTGGAATCGTAGTTCAATTTTTAACAGATAGCTTAATATTTATGCACAATTTTTTACCCTTTTGGTAATGTTTGTATAAAAGTACAAGCTCCCATTGGGAACAATAATCAGCTCTCGAATATTTTTTTGTAAGGATAAAATGGACACAATAGCTTTTCAAGGCTTTTATCTGGCTCAATGCTCATACTAATTAAATGCGAAGGCGTTAGTTTTCGACAATATCATCAATCATTAATGATGAATAAATACAGTTTCCTTTGTGCTTACTAATTAGTATGAGCTAAATTATTTCATCGAAGCTAATGACGATGAAATAATTTAGCTCATACCAATTAGTAAACACAAAGGAAACTGTATTTATTCATCATTAATATTGATATTGTCGAAAACTAACGCCTTCGCATTTAATTAGTTTGAGCATTGAGTCAGATTAAAGCCTTGAAAAGCTATTGTGTCTTTTATCCTTCCAAAAAAATATTCGAGAGCCGATTATTTTTCCCAATGGGAGCTTGACTTTTATACAAACATTACCGAAGGGTAAAAAATTGTGCATAAATATTAAGCTATCTTTTAAAAATTGAACTACGATTCCAGTTATTTACTGCAAGAATCTTGAAAAATTGGTTTTCAGAAACTCGGGCGGTGCAGGGACTAGAGGGTTAACTACAATGCTTCTGGAATGGTCAAATTACATTAATTGGCAAGGTCAGAATAAATACTTCCAGGCTAACACAGCTTAAAGAAGAACTCCAAGGTAAAAATTCAATTTTGGGTTTGAACAATTTGTATGGGGAATTATTGGTTTATCCTCATTGTCGCTAAGCAATCAAAACGGCGTTGAATTTGACATTTTGACAAATTTGACAAAACTGGAAGGGTGTTGAATACAAATTTGAATTTGACCTTTGAGTTCCTATTTAAACTGTAAGGTTGTTCCATAAATCCAAACTATCACAACTATCACATCTCTTATGATTTTGATACGTATTTGCAAACATTTTGTGCAAGAACTTCTTTAACTACAATGCTTATGGAATGGTCAACATTAATCAGATGCATCATGAGATGAACAGTAAGCCCTGAACTCTCGAATAGTGCTGCTCTTCACACCGCCTTTGAGTTCAAACACAACCAATTCAATGAACTCCCAAACGCCAGAACACTCCTCCTGGTAGCTCAAGTCGAAGACAAAATGTGTTTTGAAACACACATCCAGTGCTTTCACAAGGGATGACTGTTCAAATGCATTTGCTCAAAAATTACGAACACTTGCTGTGGAGCCAGTGCAGACCCACCTAATATCAGCATGGTTGCGATCTGGTGTCCCTGTTGATGTCTTTCAAATACTGGTCCAAACTTGTGTTTTCCTGCATAAAGGGGAATAATATTAAACACAATAGGTTAAATTTCAATGGGGGTGCAGTACAAATTGTATGACACGTGTATATTGTCTGTAATGAACTTAAAGTATTGTAATATTACAATTAAACCAATTTTGCTGTAAAATAATGATTTAATCTGATTGTCTTAAGGATGGGGTACACACAATGTCAGATTAAACCATTATTTTATATCAATAGTGGTTTAATTATCATATTACAACACTTATAGATCAATAGAGACAACGTTCCAGTACTGCAATGTATATGCAATACAATTTGTACATGATGTACATGCACATAAATTTAAAAAAGTACAAATACAAATTGAAATAAAATAAAATAAATAAACAAATACATAGGGGCTTAAAAAATAAACAAATCAACAAAAGGTTCAATGATGGAGACTTGCAGTTCTGGAATAAGGTGATAGGATCCCAGGAGGAGAGATAATTTTGGTGCTATATATGCAATCCCACATAACAGTAGGCTACCTGAAAACTTTGATTTTTCTTGATCTTTATCTGATTTTTCTTTTTGTTCTTTTTCTTTCGTCCTTTTTTTTTGTGTGGGGGGGGGGGGGGTGAGATTTCTTGAATAATTCCTTTAACAGGTTAAAATAAACAAAGGGTAGATGTGTTTGTGCGATTCCCCTCTCCCAGAATTGCATTTTAAGTCAGTTGTATCATTTGTCAGTATCTTGTAAAGACAAAATGTTGAAAAGTTATTTGATTGTTCTTCTGAACAAATGAGAGATTAAAGTTAGCCCAATCATTGGCCTGATGCACCGTGGCTGTATGCAGTGGTGGTGCTTTAACACAGTGGCGATGTACATGTGTACAATGGTCTTCAACGATGCATGCTGTACGTGTACTATGTGCACAATACGGGGACCATTGATCAGACCTACGTATGTATTTGTGATATTCAAGTCACTGTTGAAAAGTGTTGTCAGTCAAAATATGACGTTCAACTGTCCCTTTATCTGTGCTAACTCGTGCTAACGAGTCGTGTATAGTCTATCACTACAGATAATAACATCAATACAGAAATATGTTATAGTACTTACCTTCAAACGTCTCAACTAAATGAGGGAAGTTCCACTCAAGAAGGTTTTTTTTTCATGAGATCCATTTCGTTACGTTGTGTGTGGTTACACTGTGGTACTGCAGAGCGCGACCCCAGCAGACAAGTCACACGCTGCGTATTTTGCACAATACTTGAGTAAAATATCGTGGTTTACTAAACACCATGTAAACTTTTACAACCAGTTCAGTAAAATTTGCATAATATGTGTTTAAAGTTGCTAAGTTATGTAAACTATTAGTTTTACTAACTATTTGAGTAGTTTTTTATTTACACAAACATTTTGTTTAAATTTTTCATTAATTTTTACTTATGTTAAGTATTTTTTCACTTAACACATTTAACATAACTTTTTTTTACCATTCTTTTTCTGAGTGTATAGGCCTACATAAAACTGCCACTCATCGTGCTTTGTACTTTGGACCTTTTCTTCTTCTGAATCTATTAAAGACAGTGGACACTATTGGTAATTGTCAAAGACGAGCCTTCATAGTTGGTGTATCTCAACACAATTGTGCATAAAATAACAAACCTGTGATAATTTTAGCTCAATCGGTGATTGAACTTGCGAGATAATTATGAAACAAAAAAACGCTCTTGTGCGTTTAGATGGTTGATTTTGAGACCTCAAGTTCTAAATCTGGGGTCTCGAAATCAAAACAATTCGTGGAAAATTACTTCTTTCTCAAAAACTATGGCACTTCAGAGGAAGCCGTTTCTCACAATGTGTTATACCATCAACCTCTCCCCATTACTCGTCACCAAGAAAGGTTTTATGCTGATAATTATTTTGAGAAATTACCAAAAGTGTCCACTGCCTTTAAAAAGAAAAAAAAAACCGGGACAGATTTTAGGATAACATGTTCTACTATAGGAAGAAGAAGAAGCCATTTTGCCAGCGGATGAGTGTCGCGTGCATGTTGACACTTCGCGAAACGGAGGTTGAGATCGTAACCTGCAAATAAACAACCAATTTTGTATATAATTTCATTTTGTACGCATTTGGAAAAAGGGCACTAAATTATGAATTAAAGAGTATTAGTGCATAAATAAAAGAGTGTAGACTTGGTCTTGAACTTTCGTTTAAAACCTTGCAGGGTTGTTTACGTGCGATAATAGACCTCGCCTTGGCTCGGTCGCACGGCCGGCCACGCAAAGTGTAGTGTTCATTAATACTTTAGTGGAAAAGCCATATTAAGTGGAATAAAATGTCAGCTACATTATGCTAGACTAGGACACTAATGGTAATTTTAATTGGTGTATATGCATAAAATTAAAAACCTTGTGAAAATTTGAGCTCCATTGGTTATCGAAGTTGCGAGATAATAATGAAAGAGAAAAAAACGCCCTTGTCACACGAAGTTGTGTGCTTTTAGATAATAATAATAATAATAATAATAATAATAAATAATAACCGTATTTATAACGCGCCTTTAGCCAAAGGATACAAAGTGCCAGGTATTATTACTGCAAGGAGTGGGGGCGATTTTTGAGATAATATAAGACCTAATCCTTAAGCACAATGTAATGGTTTACAAGGTGCTGTGGCGCAATATGCTGCCAATCCAGCCAGGAACACCGGGGCGAACCCCTTCTCTTTTCGACAAGTGCACTGGGTTCTTTTACATGCGTTTAAACAACACATGGGACCAACGGCTTTACGTCCCATCCGAAGGACGAAGCAATGGTAATGTGTCTTGCTTAAGGACACAGGTGTCACGGCTGGGGATTTGAACCCACACTCTGCTGATCAGAAACACCAGAGTTTGAATTCGGTGCTCTTAACCGCTCGGCCACGACACTTCCACATTGATTTCGAGATCCCAACTTCGAAACTTGAGGTCTCGAAATCAAATTCGTCGAAAAGGCAGTGGACACCATTGGTAATTACTCAAAATAATTATAAGCATAAAACCTTACTTGGAAACGAGTAGTGGAAAGCGGTCGTGTGACGTAGACCCCTTGCATGTGACATAACAAGACCCAACCAGCAGCGCCTTGAGATCAACTCCATGTTTCAGAGATATTTTTGTTTTTGAATTCCGTGTTTCCAAGAAAATAATCAATGTTTCTTAAATGAATTATCTTAGTAACTCAGTATGTAGTTAATTAATTTGAACTTCTCTCGCCATACGATTCTGTGTGTCGTCGCCCCCCCCCCTTTACACCGAGTCTCTACCCCACCCCGACCCCCCCCCCCCACCCCCTAACGACGAACTGTGTACAAACTCTATGGTACAAACTTATTCTGATAGCGCCCTCTTTCAATCCTTCTCTTGCAGCCCATATTAATTTTTTCCAAGGTGACAGATTCCCCAGGGACAGATTTCCCTACGACACCGGTGTTGGCAGGGGATTCTGCCCCCCCCCTTTCCCCCATTATGGCGATGTGTGTACAAACTTCCTCTAACGGCGCCCTCTTTTGATTCATCTTTCAACCCATTTAAAATTCCCGTAATTGGTCAGGCAGGACTCGCTTCCTTTTGCTAAGCAGGGATTATTTGTTCAGCAATTTTGTCATAAAATTTGTTTTTAATGGGCCATAGCTTAAAGCCATTGGGCACTTTCGGTAAACAGTATTGTCCAAGGCCCGCACTTCGTGTATCAAAACTTCTATTTAAAAGAACAAACCTGTGAAAATTAAGGCTCAATCGGTCATCGGAGTCGGGAGAAAATAACGGGAAAACCCACCCTTGTTTCCGCACGTTTCGCCGTGTCATGACATCTGTTCAAAATAAATCCGTAATTCTCGTTATCGAGAATTGATAATTGTTTTAATGTTTTCTCAAAAAGTGAATCATTTTATGGAATAATATTTCAATTGAAGTCTTTCACCATTTCCTTCTGTTTACCCTGTAAAGTTATTTGTAAATCTGTGTGAACTTTATTTTTTGTTTCTGTTCCGAAAGTGTATAATGGCTTTAAAGGGTCTAAAGGCTCACCTACGATATCAAAAGCTTTCCATGGACTAAATCGTCCGATCCACAGCAGACGTGTCCTTTTACAGATTACTGCGACTGCAATGTAGTTTTTTATTTATTTGTGCATATTTATAACTTCAGCTTTACTGTGACAATAATGTATTATTTTTCAAAAGTGTTTTCTTTTTCTAAGGCATGCATACTAAGATTCCAAATGGTTAAAAAATTTAGGGTTTGAAAGTTTAAGACATTATAAAAAAGAAAACTACATAATTGAGATGTGTATCTGATAGATTTTGATCATCTCTGAGGAGTTTAGGTACTTTTTGTAGGACAAAAATCACAATGTTCACAGATGTATACATTAAACTTGCACCGTTGCAGATAATGATAGTAGAAAGCTTCCCTGAAAATATTACTTGCTGAAGTGCTGTAGTTTTTAAGAAATGAGTAAAACAATGAAAATAATTTTCGTATCACTGATCATCAGACGAAAATTATTTTAGCATGTAAAAAAAACGTATTTTCACGACATTGTTTAAGTTATTTCCCACCTCAGCAACTAATAAGGTACGATTTCTACTATCGTGATGTAAGTTAAATGTAAATCTGTGGACATTGTGTTTTGTGTTACAAAAGGTACACAGGTCCTTTAAAGGCACTAGACACTACTTTTAATTACTCAAAATAATTGTTAGCTCAAACATTTCTTGGTGACGAGTAATTGAGAGCTGCCTTTAAAGCCAGTGGACACTATTGGTAATTGTCAAAGACCAGTCTTCTCACTTGTTGTATCTCAACATATGCATAAAATAACAAACCTGTGAAAATTTGAGCTCAATCGGTCATCGAAGTTGCGAGATAATAATGAAAGAAAAAACACCCTTTTCTCACGAAGTTGTGTGCGTTTAGATGGTTCAGACGTTTTAGACGGTCATTGAACTTGTGAGATAATAATGAATGAAAAACGCCCTTGTCACACGACGTTGTGTGCATTTAGATGGTTGATTTCGAGACCTCAAGTTCTAAATCTGGGGTCTCGAAATCAAAATAATTCGTGGAAAATTACTTCTTTCTCAAAGAGGGAGCCGTTCCTCACAATGTATTATACAATCAACCTCTCCCAATTACTCGTCACCAAGAAAGGTTTTATGCTAATAATTATTTTGAGTAATTACCAATAGTGTCCACTGCCTTTACATGTTTACAGAAAGCATTCATGATAAGCACACGATGTCATCATTTCTGAATCATTCATTACTAACCAGACTATTTCTATTCACAAATTAATTACAATCAACTGAATATATTTAAATTACCGTTCATACCAAACAAATGCTGCAATTTTTAGCAAAACATCGAAGGCGACAAGCATACTTGCTACCGTTCTGTATAATGAAGAATGGGATTTTTCAGCAAACGGTTGAAACTTTTTTTACAAGTCTTTTAACGTTGAGCAAATTAAAATGAAACATGTATTTCATTATTATTAATTATATTGTATTTTTTTGTGTGTTAAACAATGCTGTAATTTTTCTCTTGAGTCAAAATGAGGAAAGCAAATCCTCGTTCAAACGAAAATTATCTTTGGTCAGAAACATTTGTTTGTTCGAATGAATTTTGTCTTCGTTCTAACGAATTTGTTTTCTTTAGAACGAAGATTTGTTTTCATATTGTCCCTTAAAAGCCCCCCCCCCCCCCCCCCCCGATTTATTGTTTATTTCATTGGTAAAAATAAAACTATTGGCCTCACATGCGTTGATTCGTGTTCACCGATATTTTGTGAGCTAGAGCAACAACGGAAATAATATTAATTTTTCAACGCGAAGAATAGCTCCCTCGAGAATGTTAATGCATTTGTATTTGCGCTAAGGCGCCTTGTCAAAACCTCCAAGCTGTTCCATTCCGCGTGCATTTTGCGGGAGTCCGCGGATTTTTGTAACAAAAGAACCCGTAGCAACCGGGCATGTCCACGGCCACGACGGCTCATTTACATGTCAATAAACATGAATATTCCGGGGGCTCCGCGGAGCGACCGGTCGGCCATTGTAAGGTCCAGCTTATGAGCTGACCGGCGGAACCGCGGAGGAACGTAGGTGGTCAACAATGGTTTTACCTTAATTTGCAGATTAAAAAGCAAAGTGAGGGTGGATGTGTAACTAAAATCCATTTCCTCCAATGTGTGATTTTTAAGACTTGGTTGGGCCTACATTACCAAAACATGAATTTTAAAAATGGTTGTCTTTATTCCCGGATTCGACAAAAGTTCCAGGCTACGTGCAAACTCCGTTGTAAGCTAACCCTCTAGTCACTGCACCGCCCGAGTTTCTGAAAACCAATTTTTCAAGATTATTGCAGTAAACAACTGGAATCGTAGTTCAATTTTTAAAAGATAGCTTAATATTTATGCACATTTTTTTTACCCTTTTGGTAATGATTGTATAAAAGTACAAGCTCCCATTGGGAACAATAATCGGCTCTCGAATATTTTTTTTGTAAGGATAAAATGGACACAATAGCTTTTCAAGGCTTTTATCTGGCTCAATGCTCATACTAATTAAATGCAAAGGCGTTAGTTTTCGACAATATCATCATTAATGATGAATAAATACAGTTTCCGTTGTGTTTACTAATTGGTATGAGCTAAATTATTTCATCGAAGCTAATGACGATGAAATAATTTAGCTCATACCAATTAGTAAACACAAAGGAAACTGTATTTATTCATCATTAATATTGATATTGTCGAAAACTAACGCCTTCGCATTTAATTAGTTTGAGCATTGAGTCAGATAAAAGCCTTGAAAAGCTATTGTGTCCATTTTATCCTTACAAAAAAATATTCGAGAGCCGATTATTGTTCCCAATGGGAGCTTGTACTTTTATACAAACATTACCGAAAGGGTAAAAAATTGTGCATGAATATTAAGCTATCTTTTAAAAATTGAACTACGATTCCAGTTGTTTACTGCAAGAATCTTGAAAAATTGGTTTTCAGAAACTCGGGCGGTGCAGTGACTAGAGGGTTGTCAGAGTATCCAGGGGACAATTTTAACTGTTCGTTCTTACTTTCCAAGCGGAAAACATTAGTTTCTTATTTATAAAATCCCAAGTCACCGTCACCAATAAACAAATCTACACACCTGTGCGAGTGTGTCTCCATGTCAAAACAACCAGATAGTCTGGTTTGTCCAATGTCTGGGGGGGGGGGGGGAGCCACAGTTTTAGAGACCGATGTTTCTATTGGCTGTTGAATTTACATATAGCGCGTAACGAATGTTTTCATTGGTCGATTTTGCCCTACTGCCAGAGCAGCATATTGTATTCAACATCATGGAAGAAAACGTTAAGTAGTCGCGGCGGCGGTGATTTCTTATTAATTTAGCATCGTTTTTCTTGCGGGAAAATCGATTAAATGTGAATGGTTTCAAGTTAAAAATCGATATTTTTGTATCAAGCATAAATGTTGCAAATTATGCTTCGCAAATTGGATCGCAACATTTGCGATGCACTTTTTACAATTGCATAGCAAATCATCAAAATTGCATCACAAATTGCGATGTATACAGGCGAAATCGTTCCCTGATTATCACAAGCGCTGGATGGTGTAATTGTCTTGTCGGTGCGGCCTGTCCGCTTCCAGGAGGATGTTATTCATGAGTAAAAAATGTATTGTTCTGGAAGAGCACGGCCGGTCCGCGTCCAAGCCGCTGATATTTATGACCTGAAAATGCAACTTGTTTATTCATGAGACTTATTGTTATACTAACAATAGCGCCCGGCAAGGATAGCTCATTAACTTCGCCGCGCTTCAACGCACATGGCTGTTCTTCCGCAGACTGTCCGAGGTCCTTAGCAACGGCGGTATTTGCTGTCCAGTCCGCTGACTGTCTGCGGAGGAACGCCCGGGAGGTTTTGACAAGGCGCCTAAGCATGTTAACGCTGAAACGTAATGATGCTAACATAACCACGTTTACATATATGAATGCGTTTATGTTCATATCTATAAGCCATTTCAATTATAATAATAATAATAACAAATTCTTATATAGCGCATTTCACAATAAACCGTATCAATGCGCTTTACATTAGTCCCCTGGTCATTGGGCCAATAAACTTCCCTTTAATCTTTCTCAGCTCCCATTAGGGAGTATACAGCCCCGAGCTGCCGTGGCGCTCCGAAAGCTTTTCATTCACAATATCAACCTCTACCCTCGCAGGTACCCATTTATACCCCTGGGTGAAGAGAAGCAATTATAGTAAAGTATCTTGCTCAAGGACACCAGTGTCACGACCGGGATTCGAACCCACACTCCGGTGAATTAGCACCAGAACTTGAATTCGATGCTCTTAACCACTCGGCCGTGACACTCTACAATTGATAAAATTACAACGATAATCCGGGGAAAAAATGAAGTCACAACTCACAATATCATAAATACTAAAAGAAATGAAAAAGAACCACCCAAATCTTGTCCTTTCTATGCTTAACACGCCCCAAAGTACTGAGTCATTGAATTGATCGCAAACTCCATTTCTACAGATCGAAGATCAGCCACTTCTCAGCGAGTTGCGGTGTTCAGCTGGTACACCATCTTCCCTTCATCTTACTCCAACAGATTGAAGGAGTGACATCTGAGGTGTGATCGGCAGGCCTCCCCGCACGACACGACGCTCTATATAGCTCCTCCACAAAATACTGACAATGGAAACTAACGTCAAGTTTAAGTCCACGGGTTTCCGTGCAGAAATATGTATGTCACTCTTCAAATCAATCTCCTATTTAGCTTCTTCTTCAGTATAAATTTCGTTGCTCAGCTGACAAGCCATCTTACTAGTTCCATCTTATTTCAAGCATGGATGAAGGATTTGTATTCCTCAATGTGGGTAAGTTACTTTCGAGTCGACGATGCAGAGTTTACGGGTGCCGCATACAATAATATGCCTCAATGTTTCTTGTTCATAAATATTGAAGGGTAGTTACAGATTCTCAACGAAAGGTTCAGTCGTTTACTGATCATCACAGCAGTTGTCTATGAGGGAGGAGTGATATTGAGGGTGTGATCGGCAACCCTTCCCGCTGCACGATTTCTCTAGCTCCTCAATAGCGTGGCGGAGCAGGCACTTGGGTGTCAGACGGACGCTGCAGACGGGGAGCTTGCAGACAGCAAACACCTCATATGTGCAGAGATCATCATCCCATTCGCCATTTATGCCCAATTTCATCATTCCACAGTCATCTCCAGCAGAAAAACCATTTGGTTCTCCATCCTGCCAATTCTCATAAGCGTTACTCTCACCCTTCAACGGACAGTTCTGCCAGGTTCCCTCCACCTCGATGTCATTACAACCAAGCCAGAGACTCCAGGCGGGATTCTTTTCCATGAATAACCCCCAAATGTAATCCTGTTCGGTTTGTGAGGTTGGGTAGGCCAGGGTGGCTTGCGACTTTTCGGTACAAGTGCGATTTGCTTCGTAAAAATCCATCCTGTCATTTAAAAACAAGTAACAAGACTCGCCGTATCGATGCCAATCAGGAGGGCAGTTGATCTCAGCCAAAATATGACCAGAGAAAACCCACACAACCAAAATTACTCGAATAGCATCCATGATGTATGACAGGTGTCAAAAAGTAGGCCTATCTCGTACTCTTGTAAGACCTAATAAAGACTGTTGATAGATCCAGTAGAATGTCTAATGTTCGGTTGAACAGAAAATGACTGCTCTCTTCAGCTCCTTTTAGTTGATGTGTATAGCTTTAAAGATCGATAGCGTTGAAGTAGTAGAATTTGCAGGTGAACAAAACATCGGCTGTTTGTATGTCACCCTACAACAATATTTTCCCGATTTCGTGGCAACGGATGACAATGTGACGCAATGAAAAGGTTCAAGGGTTGGGGAAACAGAATCAACCACCCCCTTCCCCGCTGAATTCCTTTATATGAGGTTCAATTCGCACCCAAGACTCGCCATTCCTATTGGTGGAAAGCACACCACGTGGAGATCTTGTGATTAAACACAGCTAAAGAAGTGTTGCAACGAAGGCGTGGCTATGCTACATTATGTATGCCAACACTCCCATGCTAGACTGAGCGATTTAATGTAATTTTGTCACTGTGCTCAATATCATAAAGCTATACTTAGCACAACATAAGTATGCTACCAAGAACAAGGTTATCAACAAAACTACCATCTCGGATTTACAATCTGTGACTCGTATTTTGCTAATTTCTGCTAAGCAGAGCAATTATGTTCTGCTTTAGCAGCTCTATTACACTTGGCCCCTGAAACGATGAGTTTCAGCACAACACGTTGGGTGATTGAGGTTTGAACAATTCTTAAGTTCGTTTTAAAGCCATTATACACTTTCGGCACCGGAAAAAAAATTCACAGATTTACAAATAACTCACAGAAGGTAATGGTGAAAGACTGATCTTGAAATATTATTCAATGAAATGCTCCAATTTTCGAGAAAACTTAAAAAAACTATCGATTCTCGTTGTCGAGAATTACGGATTTATTTTAAACACAAACATGACACGGCGAAACGTGCGGAAACAAGGCTGGGTTTTCACCGTTATTTTCTCCCGACTCCGATGACCGACGGAGCCTAAATTTTCACAGGTATTTTTTATATCAGTTGCGATACACGAAGTGTGAGCCTTTGGACAATACTGTTTACCCAAAGTTGGGATAAATGTAAAAACGTTCGATTTCTTGATTGGCTCTAACATAAATCAAGTTTGATGTATTCCGATATGGTCCTTTGTCTTGCGCTAAGTGCTTTTACTGCTTAGCCTTATAATTAGAACCAAATTTAACATTAAACGTCTCATTGGTAAATTGTTCAGGCAATTTTGTATCTTTTAAATTTTGATTTAATTTTTTTTTTTTTACTTTTTTTTTACCAATACCTTGAAGGCAGTGGACACTATTGGTAATTGTCAAGTCACAGTTGGTGTATCTCAACATATGCATAAAATAACAAACCTGTGAAAATTTGAGCTCAATCGGTCATCGAAGTTGCGAGATAATAATGAAAGAAAAAACACCCTTGTCACACGAAGTTGTGTGCGTTTAGATGGTTGATTTCGAGACCTCAAGTTCTAAATTTGAGGTCTCGAAATCAAATTCGTAGGAAATTACTTCTTTCTCGAAAACTACGTCACTTCAGAGGGAGCCGTTTCTCACAGTGTTTTATACTACCAACCTCTCCCCATTACTCGACACCAAAAAAGGTTTTATGCTAATAATTATTTTGAGTAATTACCAATAGTGTCCACAGCCTTTAAATAGGAGTTTCGGCTCTTCATCCGAAACGCCTTCTATTTTGCTTTAGTCGAGATTTTTTTCTGACTTAATCTCGGATCGGATTTGTGCCTTAGTCCTGTCTAATTTTTGCTGTGTGTCTATAAACATCTTCTTCTTTTTTTAGGGGGGGGGGGAGGGGGCGGGTGACGAGTGGTGGTATGATACAGAGGCCTATAGCAAGCTAGTAAAACGCATGGTATAACACATTTGGTAATTTTATCCCAAATAGTCCCTCCATCGCACGAGTTTGCCAAAAAGATGCTACGTTTTCAAGATTCGTGCAGTACTCTTCCTAGAATCGTGGTTCAATTTTCGAGGCACACCGGGCTTATTACTGACGTACGATCTCACTGCTTTTTCATTAATATTGTTATTGAATAACAGACTATTCAAGTTCGAAAGTCCACCGGGAACAATCAAGGCCTCTCGTTAACGGCCTACCGGTAATTTGTACGGCGATTATTTCTCATCGGGTTGAAAAGAACACAGTGGTTTTTCAAGGCTTCAGTAGGCATAAAAATACTCACCATAATTGCTAAAAGACAATAATATCATGATGAAAGAAAGTCAATTTGTTGTTACAAAATCTACGTATTTTCATCATCATTATCGAATTCAATTTTGTATAAGTCAAAATTTGAAATGGGAAATTTTAAAATTACACGACCCTGCAATTCATCAGAATGAGCCTTTGATGCCTGGTATTAAAAAAAAAACAAAACGTCAACAACTATTGTGTTAATTCCCCACACTGATGACAATATTAATCATAACGACAGGCACGTATTGTTCCCTGGGGACTTATCCGTTCGAACTTGGAACGACATGTTATTCAATGACAGTTATTTTAAAAAGGATGAAAAATAATTTTACGTAAGCGTTGAGTAACTTGAAAATATGAGCTATGATATTTTACTAATTTCGAGTCTGGAAAACTATTCATCTTTTTAGCCAACTCGGGCGGCTGGTCTTGGTGCAAGATGTTGTTAGTCCCCTATTAGACCACGTGATACCCTCTCTAATGCGCGATTGCCCAAGTTGTTCTCACCAGGGCCCAACTTCATAGAGCTGCTAAGCACGAAAATGTGCTTAGCATGAAATTTCTCCCTTAATAAAAACAGGATTACCAACCAAATGTTCTCGTGATTTTCAGGATAATAGCTGAATACCAGTAATAAGCAATATGCAACAAATTAAAATTTGGTTGGTAATCTTGTTTTATCAAGGAAGAAATTTCTTGCTAAGCATTTTTGTTTGCTTATAGCAGCTCTATGAAATTGGGCCCAGATGAAAAACAAAACAAAAAACAACAATAATAATAATGTTGGCCCTAATCACAACCGAAAGGAAAATAAGAGTTCCACAGAGCCCACGGTTTTACCAACAACAAGAACTTATTGCACTAAAAGTTTATTATATGCAAAGACTGATGATTAAAATCCACTCAACCGCTCTTTGAATTTAATCGCTAAAGTTGAGAGATAAAATAGTGGTGAAACATTCAACCAATTCAAGGGCAACCCTAGTCTTGCTTTAAGACGTCACTATCCCACACTCGTAACGTAAAGTAACGTAACGTAACGTAACGTAACGTAACGTAATGTGATGTAACATAATAATAATAATAATAATAATAATAATAATAATAATAATAATAATAATAATAATAATAATAATAATAATAATAATAATAATAATAATAATAATAATAATAATAATAATAATAATAATAATAATAATAATAATAATAATAATAATAATAATAATAATAATAATAATATAATAATAATAATAATAATAATAATAATAATATAATAATAATAATAATAATAATAATAATAATAATAATAATAATAATAATAATAATAATAATAATAATAATAATAATAATAATAATAATAATAATAATAATAATAATAATAATAATAATAATAATAATAAACATTTATATAGCGCCAAATCCATTAAAAATGCTCCCAGGCGCTTTACAAATGCTCCCAGGCGCTTTACAACAACAACAGTTTAAGGTAACGTGATAACCAGACCGCAGAGGGGCGCAGAGGGGCGCTTTTCCTCTTAAAGACAGTGGACACTATTGGTAATTGTCAAAGACTATCTTTACAGTAGGTGTATCTCAACATATGCATAAAATAACAACCATGTGAAAATTTGAGCTCAATCGGTCATCGAAGTTGCGAGATAATAATGAAAGAAAAAAAACCTTGCGAAGTTGTCTGCTTTCTGATGCTTGATTTCGAGACCTCAAATTCTAAACTTGAGGTCTCGAAATCAAATTCGTGGAAAATTACTTCTTTCTCGAAAACTACGTCACTTCAGAGGGAGCTGTTTCTCACAATGTTTTATACCATCAATCTCTCCCCATTACTCGTAATCAAGTAAGGTTTTATGATGATAATTATTTTGAGTAATTACCATTAGTGTCCACTGCCTTTAAGTAATTGTGATTGATGCTTGTCTAAAAAAACTGGAAATAGTGTATTTGGACGAATGACGGTCGGTCTACTACGTCAGAGCAAGCTTTCCTTGGGGTAGCTCTACCCACAGTTTCCATTCATGAAGGACGCTGCATAAGGTGCCTTTACGTGTATTTTAAACGTTTAATCGTGTAATATAAACATGGCAGACTAATTAAATGAATTTATGAGAATTAAATAGTGGTATTGCATGAAGAGAGTTACTGGTCATTGATGTTTTTCACCGTGCATAGACAAGTCCTTGCAGCAGACACAAATCAAATAATTAAAATGAAAGTGAGTTTTGTAAGCTCAAAACCAAACTTGGAGATCAGAGCATCAAATGGTATTCCAAAACCACGTTGTGGTTTTTTTCCGAGCCATTGTTGGTCTATAACCAAAATATAACTTGCGTAGAGGCACTGGACTATCTAACTGAAAAGACCAGTAATTTCACATGAGAAAATTTGGCCTCCGTTAATGTTATTGTTTTGGTCACCAAAGTCACAAAAGATCAATGAACGAAAACCACCCTTGTTGCGCAAAGTATGTGTGTGCTTTCAGATGCATAATAAAAGGCTTCAGCTGAAGTCTTTTATTATTTGAGTGAGAAATTAACTCTTTCTCAAAAACCATGTTCCTTGCGGGAAGCCGTTTCTCACAGGCTATTAGATGTTCAGGCTATTAGGAACCCGACCTCTTAAACTAACTGACAAAAATATAATTCGCCATTCAGTGAAGCGAGAGATTCTGTCCCCCAAATGGCGAACTATGTACAAACTACTTCTGATAGCGCACTCTTATGAATCTTCCTCCTCCAGCCCATTTTAATTTCCCATATGGGTGCGTTCCATTAGCTTCCCTGTGAATCGACCCAGCGGTGCTCACTCGGGTGAGCCCCCGACGAGAGCTAATCGAACGATCACACTCGCCTTCTTGTGGTGAAGTCATGCACCTCGGATCACCCCCAAGTGACCCACTCTTCACAAGCAGGGCACTGGGGGCTTACCCTGGTGAGCCCCTGGATGGAATGACGTCAAAGCTATTAAAACGTCAATTACGCGTAAATCCTTCTCATACATCAAAACTAATGCAGTTCTCCTTGCGTTGGATATCAGTTTGGGTCTTTATATTTCTGCAGAAACATTTTCAACAATTCTGCCAAAAGGTGTAAAAGTATTTCTCCATAAACTTTCCGGGTCTATTCTGTTCCTACTTTAATTGTTCACAATATTGTTCAGTTCTCCATTCGCCCAATTCTCGCCACGGACGGTGCCTCCATGCGGCCCGTCAACGTTTCCCTTCCGTCCATGGCTATCAATCAGTGTTCAATTCATCTTCTACTTTCCGCAAATCAAATCAGATGTATATATTTCTCCAACAACTTTCCGTCTATATCTAATTTCTACTGAATGGATTTGTTGGTCGAGGCCATTGTCTACAAGAGGTATGTCCTAGATGCCTCCATCATGTTCTTCTTCAGTCGTCTTCTCGTAACTAGGCGGGCAATCTTGTTCTAGCAGATTGAAGGAGTGACACGGAGGGTGTGATCGGCAGTACTTGCCGCACGACACAACACCATTGCCCATAAGCTCCGTCATGGCGTGGTGTAGCAGGCACTGAGGAGTGAGGCGGACATTGTTGCCTGTCTGCGGGGGGAGTGCCGATATGCTCTCCACAGTCGGTTGAGCAGGTACCAGTGTACTCCTCACATGTAGCTCACATACTGCGTAATTGCTATAACTGCATGGACAATCGTCCCATCTACCATTAAAATTATACCACATTTGAACACAAACATTGACAGAATATCTTGGTTCGCCATCGGCCCAATACTCATAACCGGTCCCATCATCCCTCAACGGACAATTCTGCCATCCCGCATTCTCGGCATAACAACCAATCCAGAGGTTGTTAGAAGGAAACTTATTATTGAATATATCCCATATGTAATCCTGTTCAGATTGTGAGGTTGGGTAGGCAAGGGTGGCTCGTGACTCGACACAAGTGCTCCTTGCTTGGTACCAATCCATCGTGGTATTTGAAAACAAGTAACAAGACTCGCCGTATCGGTGCCAACCAGTAGGGCAGTTTTCGGCCAAAATGTGGCCAGAACAAACCCACAGGAGAACAAATACTATGTGAATAACATCCATGATTCTGTATGACAGGAATTCACACAAAAACACTGGTCAAAATGTACTCTTATCACTGTTTAGCAGTAACGACTGTGGGTAGCCTACAACCAGCTAAATGTTAATGTCCGGTCAGCAGATACAATAACGACTGCTCTCTTAAGCTACCTTTAGTTTATATAGTTTTGATATCGTTTGGTTGGACCAGATCATAACACTGCTCTGTTCATAAACCGGAACCTTAATAATCACCCCGGTCAGGCATACAACAGCGTTTTCCCGTTGCCGTGGAAACGATGGTTACCTTGCAGTGCAACGAAATTGTTTGTTTAATGTTTCAACATTATTTCAGCATCTCTTCAATCAGACCAAAAGAGGCCTTAAAGGCATTGGACCATTTCGGTAAACAGTATTGTCCAAGGTCCACACACTTCAGTAAACATGTCTCAAAAATAAAAATAAAACACACTAATTTATGAGCATTGTTAAAAACAAACCACTGTTTCATTCCAACCTTAAATAAAGTTAATACCGCTTTGCCAGGGTGAAATATTGTTTTGATTATAGTCAAGAGATTTCTTACTCACTACCAAAAGAGAACCATGTCTTATCAATAGGTGGGTATAATTGGCTGATCAAGGAAAGAAGCGGGTACATTGTTTTTGTACATTTGGAGGGTCACAATATTGTCAAAGAGCAGTATTCTTACTTGGCGTACCTCAACATAATAACAAACCTGTGAGTAATTGGACTCAATTTGTCATCAAAGTTGCAAGAGAACAATGAATTAAGGAAACAATCCCTTGTTGCACGACTTTGTGTGCTTTCAGATGCCCGATAAAAGGCTTCAGGTCTCAAGTCTTTTTGCTGTTTGAGTGAGAAATTACTTCTTTCTCAAAAACTATGTTACTGCAGGGGGAGCCATTGTTCAAAATGTTTTATACTATCAACAGCGATCCATTGTGTGTTACCAAGTAAGTGTTTTATGCTAACGATTATTTCGAGTAATAACCAATAGTGTCCGTTGCTTTTAAACTTGTGGTATCAGTACCTTGGGTCAATGTCCATGCTAAGCAGCAAATGAACAAGTAAAGCAATGCTGAACAGGTTTTGCTTAGCTTGGCAAGTAGGGAGTCAGCTACAAGCAAATCACATCATAAAGTAGGCCCTACAATGTACATTTAGTAGCAATTCTTGCAATTTACTTCGTGTATCACAACTTATATCGGTCATCGGAGTCGGGAGAAAATAGTGAGAAAACCCACCCTTGTTTCCGCACATTTTGCCGTGTCGTGACATGTGTTTAAAATAAATCCGTAATTATCGATATCGAGAATTGATATTGTTTTAATGTTTTCTCAAAAAGTAAAGCAATTCATGCAATAATTTTTCAAGAGAAGTCTTTCACCATTACCTTCTGTAAACTCTGTAAATTATTTGTAAATCTGTGAACTTTTAATTTGTTTTCTGTACCGAAAGTGTCCAATGGCTTTAAAACCACTGGATACTTTTGGTTATTGCCAAAGACCAGTCTTCTTTATGCAAAAAGACAAACCTGTGAAAATTTCAACTAAATTGGTCGTCGAAGTTGCGAGAGAATCATGGAAGAAAAAACACCCTTTTGTCACACAAGTTGCGTGCTTTCAGACTCCTTGAATGCGAGACATCAGCCGAGGTCTCGAATTCAATTCAACAGTTTTAGTGAAAAATAACTACTTTCTCGAAAAACTTCGTGATTTCAGAGGGAGCCGTTTCTCACAAAGTTTTAACTATAAACAGCTGCCATTACTCATAACAAAGTAAGTTGTTTATGCTAGCAATTATTATGAGTAATTACCAATAGTATCCATGCCTTTAAGTGTAAATTTGATGGCTGATCCGACGAAAGTAATTTCGGGAGAGAAAGTGTCACACTGTTACAAAACGGTCGTGGTTTGAAATTGTACGCGTAAGCTCTTTGGCAATTATTACTAATGGCGTTGTTCGCTTCGCCAGATTGGAATACTGTTCAAATATTAATATTAATCAACCAAAATGTCCTCACATTTCTCCATCTAAAATGTTTCCACTAAAATTGATTACAATGCGCTAAATTGTTTTCCGATTGCATGTACGCATCCATTCTAGCGTCAGTTTACTTTTATACTTCAGCAGCATTTTCGCAGTTTAACAAAAAAATTGCAGTAGCACAGTTTCATTTATCAATAAAAAAAGTCCCCGCAAATTCCAAAAGAAACACATGGGTTTTAACGTCCTTTTCGCTTGTACTGTATTGTCATAAAAAAAGGAAAAAAAAAACAAATTCGAAGCCTCGGAAGTCCCAAGGGAACAATAAGTGCCTCTCATAAAAATTTACGCCTATTTTTTTTTAATGAGACTGAAATGAAAACAATACTTTTTGGAATGCATTTACACCTGGAATCAAATGCACAAACGGGGGCCTACTAGTAGTTAATTTCTAAGGCATTAGTTTTCGACAATATCATCATGATGAAATAAAATTCGCAAATACATTATTGCCTGATATAGCGCCCTTCGTCTTATTGAGAGTTAGGGCGCGTGAGTAAAAACAAAGGATAGCCGCGACCTTAGACTTGAAATCAAGGTGTTGAGCTACACCGAAATTGTCTTATTGAGAGTTAGGGCGCGTGAGTAAAAACGAAGGATAGCCGCGACCTTAGACTTGAAATCAAGGTGTTGAGCTACACCGAAATTGTCTTATTGAGAGTTAGGGCGCGTGAGTAAAAACGAAGGATAGCCGCCACCTTAGACTTGAAATCAAGGTGTTGAGCTACACCGAAATTTTCTTATTGAGACTTAGGGCGCGTGAGTAAAAACGAAGGATAGCCGCGACCTTAGACTTGAAATCAAGGTGTTGAGCTACACCGAAATTGTCTTATTGAGAGTTAGGGCGCGTGAGTAAAAACGAAGGATAGCCGCGAAAATCAAGGTGTTGAGCTACACCGAAATTGCCCCAGTACAGTAGTTAGAGGCCTATTATCCGTTTATGAAGACAACTTCTTGGAGGTCAGACAAAACACGACAGTTCTCAATAATATACTTCTCTGCAGTACTACAAAATAGACATAAATAAATCCACACAATTTACATATTTATGGAGTTCAAAATGTGCTATTTTAATCAGATTGTTATTCTGAGTGCCTTACATGGCAAACAACTCCACACAATTGTTCTCTTAATTTATAATTAAAAGTCTTTATAACCAATTGATCATACAGTGCACAATACAGTATGTCATCTCAATACACAGCACAATAAAAATCTCTTGTGTTTTTTCTTTACCAATAAAATATAAAATATTTGATTTTCCTTATCAATATAGATTCAAATAATTTGTTGTGAGCAGCTTTATGAAGCATTTAATATTAAAAATGTTCAACAAAATGGCCAAAAAAAGTTGTAAGACATGGTCAACTTTTGGTAATTGCCATGATCGACTTCAGTAAACATGTCTCAAAAATAAAAATAAAACACACTAATTTATGAGCATTGTTAAAAACAAACCACTGTTTCATTCCAACCTTAAATAAAGTTAATACCGCTTTGCCAGGGTGAAATATTGTTTTGATTATAGTCAAGAGATTTCTTACTCACTACCAAAAGAGAACCATGTCTTATCAATAGGTGGGTATAATTGGCTGATCAAGGAAAGAAGCGGGTACATTGTTTTTGTACATTTGGAGGGTCACAATATTGTCAAAGAGCAGTATTCTTACTTGGCGTACCTCAACATAATAACAAACCTGTGAGTAATTGGACTCAATTTGTCATCAAAGTTGCAAGAGAACAATGAATTAAGGAAACAATCCCTTGTTGCACGACTTTGTGTGCTTTCAGATGCCCGATAAAAGGCTTCAGGTCTCAAGTCTTTTTGCTGTTTGAGTGAGAAATTACTTCTTTCTCAAAAACTATGTTACTGCAGGGGGAGCCATTGTTCAAAATGTTTTATACTATCAACAGCGATCCATTGTGTGTTACCAAGTAAGTGTTTTATGCTAACGATTATTTCGAGTAATAACCAATAGTGTCCGTTGCTTTTAAACTTGTGGTATCAGTACCTTGGGTCAATGTCCATGCTAAGCAGCAAATGAACAAGTAAAGCAATGCTGAACAGGTTTTGCTTAGCTTGGCAAGTAGGGAGTCAGCTACAAGCAAATCACATCATAAAGTAGGCCCTACAATGTACATTTAGTAGCAATTCTTGCAATTTACCTGTATTTTTGCGCATGTGGCAGCTCTCATGACTTGCATGATTTGGCCTGCAATCAGCCTTTCTCTGTGATTGAGACATGTGTAGCCTTATACAAGAAATCCTTACGCCACTGCACGTTTATCCAATGACATCTTTGCATCCAATGAAATCATTTGGGCCTGTAAGACCAGTGCCTGTCTTTATCCTATAAAGACAGGACCAGTCTATTTAATCACAGGGAAAATTCACAGAGGAAGGTGAAGCTTTGCTATTTATTTACTAAAATGAAGCTTATTAACAAGCTTAAGGCAGCCAAGAACAAGTCTACATTGTATGCGTATAACAATTTGTTTTGACGTTACCTCATTTCTGTAGATTTGTCTACATGTGTGCTTAGCATTAATTGGCTAAGCATTATTATGATACTGAACCATGCTGAATGAAGCAAATCAAGATGGTGACCAGTGGATGACCCCCGCCCCCCCCCCTCCCCCATCCCACGGTGCTTAAAATCTCCCTCAAAACCTTTCTTCAGATTTCCTTCAAAACCTTTCTTCAATATTGCTGAACCCAAGAGCCATCATGGAGATGTTAACATAATGAGAATGCATATTCTTACAAAAAAGGCTGTCTCATGAATGTGTGTACATAAAATAGTCACATAATTGTGGACTTTACTTCTAGGGTCTTGTCACACCAGGTAATTTTTACGGGCAATTTAGAAGCAACCAAATTTACAGCAAGCAAAAGGAACTAGAAATGTAATTTTCCTCACAAGGTCAAAGGAACTAAGGTCAAGTATCTTGACCGAATGCCAAAATTGGGACTGGAACCCATACTCTGCTGATCAGTGACACCAGGGTCGAATTTCATAGAGCTGCTTAAGCAATACATGTATTGCTAAACAAATATCTGCTAAGCAGAAATGAGCAGGATACCAGTTACAAATTATACACTTGACATGGTAGTTTAACTGGTAACTTCATTCTGATAAGCAAAGTTTTGTTGTGCTTAGCTACTTTTTGTACTTAAGCAACACTATCAAATTGAGTCCCGTGTTCTCAACCACCCCGTCAACAAGGGGTAAAAATTATGCAACCATGGAAAATTAGAATATTTAGCCTTCTTTTTTGGAGATTGCCTGGAACTGGTTGTATACCAGTTGCCTGGTACGGTGTGACATGACCTTGGCAAAATTGTGAAACCCTTTTTTTGTCAAGGACACTATTTCTCTTGTCATTCAATTTGTTTTCTCCTGAACCAACAACAATTTTGAGACTGCTGTAAGCAGTGTTATGTTGTCAAAATGAATGTTGCAGATAGCAAGTACAACCTAAAGTAACTAATTGTGTACTTCTAATTGGCTGAACATAAAGATGAAAACAAAGGTATTGTCCAACCTAACGAAGGGTGATTGATAACTCTTCGTCTCAGTCATGTCAGTATACTACAAGTATATGATCCTAAAACATAGAAAATACTTTGCCAAGAGAAATTTGCAATTTAGATTTGACAATGTAATGTTTTGTTTTTTTGGCCCTGTCATGCCTGTGCAAATATATTTGCTTGTACAGTTCAGTTTAGAGAAGAGGTCAAATAAATAATAAAAATATGAACACCCACAAATTGGACACCCCTGACAAACTATAGAATTGCTATGTCACATGGTTCGGGCATGCTTTTGTGGAGCAACCTCCAGATGAGCAAAGCCTTGTACTTTTGAGCCATACACTCATTCAAAATTATATATACACAGGCCTGTATGCTTCGTTTTTTGAAAGGACACTAAGGGCACCAAGGCATTTTCCCCTAAGTAAAGGGCACCCTATGAGGAAGTTGTCAATTCCTACTGAGCGCATTTCAAGGGCATCAGGCCTGTATAGGTGTTAGCCGTCTCATACGTAACTACTCAACAGCTTCCCATGAACCATGTGACTGAAATTGGGTCTTTAAAATAACATTGGCCAGTCACAGATACCCAAGCTCTACTTAATAAATAATCAAAGACACACGATTGCTATCCAAATGATAGCAAGGTGTATATTATTGGTCCAATTAAAGAATTGCGTACATATTAAACATGATGGGTCCTTAGGAACACAAGCTTGGACATCTCTCACATATGCAAATCAAATAATTTATTTATTTGCTTACTTTTTTTTAACTTCAAAATCAGCTGCCATAAGTACACGGTTCAAAGAAACGCGCACCTGTAAAAACTAAAAACAGTGACAAGTATCATCGTGTTTTTTTTTAGCACACACTGGATTCGAAAAAGGTGCTCACAACGACAGTTCTAAATAAAGATACAGGAGATTCATATGTGCAAATAAAATTGCCTCGTGTCAAAATATGCTCCTTACACACACTGTGAAAAGATGAACAGTTGATGAGCAACTTACAATGGCACAATACCATTTTGGAGACAAACCCCCAAGACAAAATGTACACAACTAGATCGGTCTCACAAACCTTTCATTCAATACAAGTGGGTTATTTTTTTCATTTCTTAAAAAATGGAAATACAAGTGAACAACAATTTATATTTTATACAAAGGCGCCTGGCCCAACACTTCCGAGTATAAAGTGTTTACAAAATCAACTCTCTTATATAATATGATACAATACTTAAGTTTATTTAAAATGTTGCAATAAAGGCTTGACCATTTGGCAATGGAAACCTGTTTAAAAACAGTAGGCATTTGTACAATTTTTAAAGCATCATGTCTTCAGTTTACAAAAAATGCTACAAAGTGTACCAGACTCGGCATCGCCAAGACTCTTCATCAAGACGGAGCAACTTTCAGGGCAGTTTTCTCACAAAGGTTCTTACACAGTCTACTCTTACTACACGACCCCTTAGGGGGAAACTTAACAAAAAGAGGTTTGTGGTCACACCATGTGAATATCTTCTTGGAGTAGAGTGGTGGGTCTGAAAAGAACCGTCGGTTTACAAACTCAATGTTTCAATCAGTATGCTCTGATCATCTTCAGGAGAAGCTTCGAGGGAAACTTATGCACACGTGACATAAGTATTATTGGATTTATACTAAATGACCATTGCACGAATTGTCTTTTAAAAAGAAGTCGTGACTGTAAACCTCAAACAGCCCCCACCCCCCCCCCCCCCCCCCCCAAACAAAAATCTATGCACCAAGACGTTGTGTGCTACTCCATTTGTTGTGAAACTGGATTCCAGCCAAACAATTGAAAACATGAATGGACATCAACTTTGTGTAACATGCCAATGATCCATATTGCTAGACAAAATCTGACCACAAACACACCTTGTTCAACAAGTGGATGTCATATCTGAGTGGCAATAGGTTTGTCTATAGACAATGTGACCTGTGACATCACGTGTTTACAAAAGAGCCACAGAGCCTGGACATCCTGCAGGCATGATTTGTAAAACATTTGGAAGAAAACATCAAATCTCATATTTTATGGAGATTGCACTGTCTAATTCTTATCAACTTTTGATATGATGAAAGGGGTCACATCTCAAATTCGTCCAGCTTTTACTTTCATAACTATTGTATTTAAGTGGAAGTTGACAACAAATGTAAACTTTCCCATATGACCAGTGCAGTATCTGGCCTGCCAGAATACCCCAAAATGTACAAGGTCACACTTATTGTAAACAGAGTTCACATGGTCTATCAACAGCACTTTAAAATGACCGAAAAGAAGTTTGACTAACAAGGATTGTGTGTCTTTCAGTTCAGTAGAGTGAAGACTTGTTCAATTTGAGAACTTCTGATTTTGATTATAAATTGCATGCTGTAAGAGGTCAACAAGTATCTGAAAAGCGTTCAAACGCCGACATTGACAAAGTAGGGAGACCGCCAATATAGGGCTAGATAGCTCAGTTGGTAGAGCGCCGGCACGCTAATCCGGAGGTCGTTGGTTCGAATCCCACTCTAGTCAATTCTTTGTTCAACCCCCAAAAACCATTTTAAAATGTACCCAGCCACTTTCCCTTTGGGGGCTCGTCAGATAAAGTGTACTGAGATCAGAGTCTGGACTGTAGAGTGATCAGCTTGTTCCATTTCAGGACTGTGAGTGGTCAACAATTACCTGAAAAAGCTCGTCAGATGAAGTGTACTTGGACCATAGAGTTATATATAAGAACTAGAGGGCGCACGAGTGATACTTCATGCACAAACGCCACGGGACTGCAAGATGACAAGCGCGTCATTCTGCACGCGCGTTGAATATGAAATACACGTTTGAGTTTTTTTTTATTGAACGCTCACGCGATGCTGTTTGTTCAACTTACAAAATGGCCGCACAAACACACGCTGGGGGATGCCAGTTTTGTCAACTTAGAAAATGGCCGCCTGGGCGCATGCCAGAGCGCGTATATAGGCCAGTGCGCCCTCTAGTTCTTATATATATAACTCTATGACTTGGACCCAAGTCTGGACTGCTGCAGGAAGCACTACAGTTTTTACAAAATTAAGTGTTTTGTTTGTACATGTCCTTCTGCACAACAATACAGGTGCAGTTAAAATCACCCATACACACACACACACATGCTCCATGTTTTAAATGCAGTTTAACTTGCTTCATCGGTAAGAAAATTGCAAGGCCCAGCCTTGCGTGATACTTACATGAATTAATTTAAAAGGCAGTTATATATATATATTATATAAAATTCAGTTTCACATCCTGAGTGTAAACATGAAATGAAAATCGAAAAATGTGTGAAAGGAAAATGATAAAAGCTAATAATTCACTTGTCGGTTTCTTTAAAAATCATTTTACCTATGTAAAAAAAACCAAAAAACTTGGATATAGATTCTTGAAATGGTTAAAAATAGTTTGTATCAAATTTTGTTCCGCCGACATGATGACAAAAGTGCAACACGTACTGTGTGTGGAAACACAGCACAATTAGTGGGAAAATCTAATGTCAATGCGTTTAAAACCGCACGTACTTCTTACCACACGGCCACTGCAGCGTTCCCTACACACTCTGCTTAAATCCAAATTATGTGTATATAAAATCATTTACAAAAAAAAACCAAAACCCCCTACAAAACTGTCTGGATGTCCATAACAATGGATTGAACTCGACTGTTTCTTGAACAGACAAACGGCCCTTTCACAAAAATGTGATTGGTCAAAAGAAGGGGGTTCATTCGCCGATCTCCAGTTAATGCAGGGATACACTCTAGATCTTATGCAGTACTTTTATGCAACAATTTAAAAAAATATATGAGTTATCCCAAAAATATGAAAAATAAAGAAACATTTCTGTTAATTTCACCAGTATGTGAGTAACCTGGAAGTGTAACATGAGTTACAGGTGAAGTGCCAAATACTTCATGTATTTTGATTACTCCTTAGCTTGCTGTACAGTTTTTCAAAATAGTCTTCTGATTTGGTCATGTTGAAATTAAAAAAATGTGGTATTCATTGGAAAAAGGGGTCAAGGGCTCAAAATTAACAAATCTGAACTCTCTACGGATATTCCTGGCCCCCAATTTCATAGAGTTGCTTTAGCACAGAAAGTAGCTAAACACAACAAAATTAAGAATAAGGTTATCAGCAAAACTGCCTTATCACATGCGCAATCTTTGACTGGTATCCTGCTAGATTTTGCTAAGCGCAAAATTGTTAAGCAAAATTGTCTGCTTAAAAGCAGTTCTACGAAATTAGGCCCTGGTTGTAAAAAACAGGGTTCCAACCTCATTAAATTGTTATATTGAGTTTTTGGTTTAAAATTACCTGATTTGTGAACAAGTACACATTTCATGATGTGTCTGAAAGCAAAAATGCACTGGTTTTCAACAGTGAAATTTTATTTTGAAAATTTTCATCTGAAGTTTAACTTAATCCAGCCCCAGGAACATCCTTCGAAGTTCAGTCGTTATTGTCACCATACTTGTTGCTCTCCACATTAGGTGAGCAATATTCTAATCAGGGTATAATAATATACACCAATCAGGATAGTATGTTGAACAATAACTTGGTTAGCCTTGGTACCCCACTATTTTTACCACAGTGCAAATAAATTGAATAGTTTGCTTTACTAGGGTGGTCTGGAACCTAGACCCCCCCCCTACATCCTCTCTTTACCTCAAAGCCAAAAAACAGAACTCGCCAACAACAAAACAAAAACAAAATCACAAAAAAGGAAACATCAAAACACGTAGATATGTTGCAGTCGTGACAGTAATCTCAAGGAACATGTATGCAGGAAGTTCAACGAGGTGAACGAACTCAGGTGTTTGGTTGAAAACAGTCACAAAACATCAGTGTCTGGACTATTGGACGCTAAAAAGGGTCAAACTCGACCATGGAACTCACAGGACATCTGATAATGAAACACCAAGATTGAACTGCGTAAACTACAAGTTTGTAACGCAAGTCTCCGAAACACAGTCCCGTAACTTGCCTCACCACTTGAAGCAAACCTCGTCTTTGAAGCAAGATCGCCCAGAGTTCTCCACATAATTATTCTACTTAGAAACAAACATTGTGTTGTTGCCTCTATGACACTTCATCTGAAGCAAGTACAGACTGAACAATGACCGTTAGAAAAGGTCCAACGAAATGCTGTTTGAACTTAAACTCAAAAAGGGAAGGAAAACAAAAGACCATGATGGCCAATGATGTGACCTCAGCTGACTTTAAGTACATGCTTGTTTCTTGCATGTATAACAAAATGTAACAATACACTTCCGTGAGGGTCTTCTGTCAGTAGAGTTTAGCTTCCTCATAAAAATGTCTTTTGTCCCAAACCAGGAATTCGATGTCCATACTTAAAAATCTGGCTAGGCACTGGGACAGCCAAGGCAAATATGCAGGACAACTAGATTCGTGTTTCCATGATATTCATCGAAGTATTCGGATGTTTTACAGATTGTACGAAATGTTCAAAACAAAAAAACGAAGCCTACCGAATAATATATAAAAAACAGACTTATTGATTCACAGTTCAGTTATAAAGTGAGACCGGAAACCCAAAAGCATTGTTCGTGTAGGAAGCACAAGAAGCATCATCTCAAAAAAATAAACCACAGGTGCACTTTCACACAAGACCACGACTCAACCAATGTTCACTTCACCATAAACCCTGTCACTCCAACTTAGACCGTTGCGGCTCTGAAGCACACAACACAAAAATAAAACATCCTCATCCTGAGGGGGTGACCGCAACAACCCCAATGTATATGGAGTATCGCTGCCAACTTTTAAGACCCCTCAAGATCAGACAGAGTGAGCTCTTAAAACTTCTCCGCAACTTTTTCCCGGAGCAGGTTCAACACCTTCAGAAAGAGCTCCAACAATTCCTCAATAGGTTACAACAGGCAAGGCTGATAACAGCTTCCATGCCGGTTTTTCGAAAATACAACGAGCCAATCAGTGTGATCTTACTCGCTGAAAGGTCTCTTCACCCTGAAGCCGGGGAATCATTTGGCTCGTTGATTTCCATCATCGACGGGTTTAGACCACCCTCAGGAATGCCGTTTAAGCTTCCTTGACTACTGTGGCTTCTCTCTAGACCGTGCTTCCGTTGCTTATGCTCCTGCAGCTCGGATGCCGTCTTGAAGCGACGCTTCTTACAGAGGTCACACTTGTACGCCTTCCAGCCGGTCAGCGAGAAGTAGTCAAAGCTCCCGTCTGCATTGTAACTGTGTTTAATCTTCTCCTCTTCGTCGTGGTCTAGTTTTCTTTTCCGTTCAGGAATCTCACGGTAGATGTTAAACGTTGACTTACGGCTGCGTCTCTGTGCTGCAGAATCGCCATCCATGGGATCATCTGGTGACTCTGGTCGGTCATTGCCTTCCATCCAAGGCGGCATGTGTCGATCAGTTGAATTATAGAGAGGTTGTGTACCACCCATGACCTGTTGGACCTGCCTGGTGATATCCTTCGCCAGGTCTTGATTAGATTCACCTCCTTCAGCCTGCTTTGCCCGAATAACCTTTCCATCAATAACTACGACCCCATTTGGAACACCGGCTGAGTCACCTCTCCCAGACGGTTCTCTCTCTGGCACACTGCCATATTCTACCCCTGGTCTTTGCTCACCATTCACTGATGTATTGGGCGAGACCTGGCTGGCATCAAGCTTGTCCTTCCAAACCATTTGATAAGGTGGCATGTGAGAGGGGAAAGGTGACTGCTGTGGGAAGGGATGGTCAGGGTGATGATGACGGGGTGGTGGCCAAGGCAATCCTCTATGTCTATCAAATCCAATCGGCTCTACTCCTTCAGGATGGGGGATGAACCCACGAGGGGGAGCACCATGTGGGGACATTAGAGCTGCAGCTGGGCCTTCACTGCCCATATTCACAGAGTTGCGTCTGTACTTTCGACCACCATTGTTGCGAAGGAACTTGTACAAGAAAGACTCTTCCATCGGTTGATTTTGAATCGGGTGTTGCCCATTCTCTTCCAGCCTCACTCTAGCCGGGTGTGGTAGACCATCAACAGAATTCTGACTGGCCATCCTCGGACCCTGATTGTAGTATCTGAGATGCTTCGGCTCACCTTCAATCGAGAAAGGTTGGTAGACTAACCCTCCTGGATAGTGATGAAGCCCGTGGGGCATTTGGGGGTGGCCTGGAGGCAAACGAGAATGTCCATTTGTAGCTTGGTCTCTCTCCAAAGCGCCTGGCACCATTTGACCCTCGACAGGTTTCAGGTGAGTTCCATCAGGGTGTAAATTCGCCTGGAATCCTCGCATTTCTCCTTCACTGATGCTGTAGCTACGCACTCGTCCTGCCCTCATCCAAGTTGCTGCAGCATTACTGACGGCCAGGTTGGCAAACTGATTGGATTCAGAGGTATGAGGAGCTGTCGCCTGATGTTGCTGTTGCTGTTGCCTCTCCCCGTGCTCTATTCGGCTACTGACTAGATCCCGTAAAGTGTGCCTGAAGTTTTGACTACCTTCGGATGGTTTCTGATTTTGGTGAGGCTCAACGGATGGCTTACCACTGGTGCCAGGAAAACTACGACTAAAATTCTCCCTCCTCATCATTTCCGCTCCGCTGAAAGGAACAGTTAAATGGGACCTGTCGCTCTTCTCCAGGCTACTTGAGTCCTCCTGTGACATTACTCTAGGGAGGGGTGAGTTCCCTGGACTTTCTTCAACTACACTTTGTCTAACTAAGCGTGGTGGCCTTCCATCTACGGAACGCCCGCCCACGTAAGACTTTGACCCTCCCAATAAAGTACGAGTTTCTCTAACAGCATCCATAGATTTGCTCTTTTCAATCATTCTCCCTCTCTCCTCAGCACTTTTGTTACATTCCGCTTTGTTACTAATTTCTCTATTTTCTGGAACATCGCTACTACTTTCCCTCATTACCTCCCCATTAATATGGCTTGATTTCTGAGCCCCTTCATCCCTCACATCTTTCTCGGAATTCATATCTTCAACCTCTTCAATACCATTTTGTAACCCGCTTTCGGAGCCAGGTATGTCAAATGATCTACTCATCCTTGAGTTGGCGTTAGCCAAAGCATCTTCGGGTGAGGAATTTTCTGTAAGAGACCACCTACGCATGTAAGACCTTGGGTCATGGCGACTCCTACTTAGAAAAGGTCTCGCTTTCGGCTTTGGATGTGACTCTGCACTTCTTACGGGGCTAATCGGCTCTGTCTTGATGTAGGACTGACAATACGTGTTTCCGATTGTGACGCGGAGCTCTGCGTTGGGCGGTAAGGAAACAGGAGGTTGCTGTTGACGGCTTGGCACTTCTAGTCTTGAGTTTGGAGCCTCGCAGTCAATGATATCCGGGCTGCTGTAGACTTGGTTTGAGCTGCTTGGGTGACATGAGCTGCTACGAGACTGAAGTTGGTCTTGTCTGGAGTCGATGATGATCGCTGGTGGCTCGCTTGCTCTTCCTCCCTCTGGTGGTGTCTTTCTGGATGGAGCACCTGAAAGCGCCTGTTCAGAAATAAAATAAAACAAAACAAATTAAGATGTAATACTAGCATGCCAGCATATCATTACCTAATTGTTCAAAGCATAACATTTTGAAGAAAAACAATTCTTTTAAAATACTTATATTAAATTTCATTTTTGTACTAGCCTCATAACAAGCAAATATAAATGTAATCTTTTAAAAAACGTCTGTGCAATAGGGCCTACTGCACCACATAGGCCTATAACTGAACAAGTTCCTTGTGAAAAGTATACATGTACAGTATGTATCATATTAATATTATTTAAGTGTGTCAACTACCCATTTTCAAAGCATGATGTATTGACAACCCCTCCCCAAAAGAAGCACATGAGGCAGATACATGTAGACTACACATGTACATCGCTACATGTGTATGTCATGTATGTACACAATAGGCATGTCTAATATTGACAACCGACACGAGGACTTTAATAAAAGGGATCCAGGAAAAAGTTACACCGGGACAGTGCTCGGAAGATTTTGTGTACAAAACCAACGGGGACGACTGAAAAATGTCCAAACATTGAGAGAACATAATAAAAATCCTTGGTATACACTATGTACATGTACATGTATGTGTTGTACAAACAAACAAAATGCTGAATGTAGCAGAAATCTTCCGCTTGGTACCTGTACCAACAGGATACAAAGTTGACACACAAAGTTAATGGGGAAAAAGACGGTTTGTTACACTTTTGTCAAGAAAAATTCATAAATAACAAGCTTTTCAGTAAAAAAAAACATTTTTATGTACAAAGAAACAAAATGCTGAGTGTAGCAGAAATCTTCTGCTTGGTACCTGTACCAACAGGATACTAAGTTGACACACAAAAGTAATGAGGAAAAATACAGTTTGTTACACTTTTGTCAAGACAAATTCATAAATAACAAGCTTTTTAGTACAAAAGACATTTTTATGTACAAACAAACAAAATGCTGAATGTAGCAGAACTCGTCCGCATAGTGCCTGTACCAACAGGATACTAAGTTGACACACAAAAGTAATGAGGAAAAATACAGTTTGTTACACTTTTGTCAAGACAAATTCATAAATAACAAGCTTTTTAGTACAAAAGACATTTTTATGTACAAACAAACAAAATGCTGAATGTAGCAGAACTCGTCCGCATAGTGCCTGTACCAACAGGACACTAAGTTGACACACAAAAGTAATGAGGAAAAATACAGTTTGTTACACTTTTGTCAAGACAAATTCATAAATAACAAGCTTTTTAGTACAAAAGACATTTTTATGTACAAACAAACAAAATGCTGAATGTAGCAGAACTCGTCCGCATAGTGCCTGTACCAACAGGATACTAAGTTGACACACAAAAGTAATGAGGAAAAATACAGTTTGTTACACTTTTGTCAAGACAAATTCATAAATAACAAGCTTTTTAGTACAAAAGACATTTTTATGTACAAACAAACAAAATGCTGAATGTAGCAGAACTCGTCCGCATAGTGCCTGTACCAACAGGATACTAAGTTGGCAAACAAAGGTATGTGGGGAATAAAGCACTTTTTTGTGAAGAAAACAATAACAAATAAAGACAACTAACAAGTTTGCAATTTACAGTACAAAAAAAACATTTTTGCTTGTTTGGGTGGCTAAGGAGTAACTTCCGTTGTGTGTGTTACTGGTCTCTTGAAACCTAAAAAAAATACCAATAATATAAACATGGTTAATAATATTGTCAATGTGAACAACATAACAAAAAGCAACAACACAAGCAGTCACAACAACAACAAGAACATGATGATAATGATTGTGTACAAACAATATCAGAATCAGAATTGGATAAACAAGTTAATCTGACACATCAGAGACCAATTTCATTGAGCCGCTTGAGCTCAAAAAGTAGCTAAGCACAACAAAATTATGCCTACCAGAATAAATCCTGCCAAAATACCATCACTTAACCATCTGTCCTGCATATTTTTGGTTATCAGAAAATTGTTTTGCATTATATTTGGCTTAAAGACCCTGGACACAGTTGGTAATTGTCAAAGTCCAGTCATCTCACTGGTCAAACCTGTGAAAATTTCAGCTCAATTGGTCGTCTAGGTTGGGAGATAATAATGAAAGAAAAAACAACGTGTCACGCGAAGCTGTGTGCTTTCAGAGTCTTGATTTCAAAACCTCCAATTCTAAATCTGAGGTCTCGAAATCAAATTCGCAGAAAATTACTTCTTTCTTGAAAACTACGTCACTTCAGAGGGAGCCGTTTCACACAATGTTTTATACTATTAACCTCTCCCCATTACTCGTAACCAAGTGAGGTTTCATGCTGATAACTATTTTAAGTAATTACCAATAGTGTCCACTGCCTTTATAACAAAATGAAAACATAAAGTGCATCATTACCGTGCAATCTGTTGGAATCGGACTGACAGGAACTCCCTCAGCAAGGTTGGCGAGGTTGCCCGTGCTCGAGGTGACCCGTCCACTCGTCTCTTCCACACCCGTCTCCTCAGCCATCTGCTGAGCAATCCTCTCCTCTCCCTCTGTTGTCCGCATCATCATGCTGAGGGACGGTGGAGGTGACGAGTAGCCGCCGTTAACGTTGTCCCCGAAGCACACCGCGATGCTCTTGGTGCCGTGCGCCGAGTCCAGGTGGCTCACCAGCTGCGCCCTGTCCTCGAAGACAAACAGGCACTGCTTGCAGAGGAAGCACCGCCGGGGGAAGTGAACCTCGGACATGTGGCTGGCGATGACATGCTCCAGCGGGCTGCAGAAGGTGCACAGCCGACACTTGAAGACGCGGATGACCTCGATGTAGCTGCTGAAGTGCTGGAACTGAGAGTCGATGACAGTGACCTCGGCGAAGGAGCCCTGATCGGTGCTGTTGTTGTTGCCCCCGCTGCTGCTGCCACCGCTGCCACTCCGACCGGCCTGCTCCTCCATGGCTACTGGCGGTGTAGCTGTTGTGTCTTTGTCGGTACCATCAACCGTTTGAGTGCATTACTGTCTCACGGTGATCGATGAAGTGTCTGCAAATCAAACAAATGAATAGAAAAAAAAACAATTTAATGAATGTTTTCACATACTAAAAAAGCATCATCTTGGGAACGATTTCATCCATTTGCAGAGCAAAATAATTCAAACAGATTTGTGCACACTGAATGATAATGGGGAAGCAACTGCTACAATTTGCATAGACTTTTGCTATTCTATGCAAAGGATATCGTTAACTGTACCAGCGCAAAGATACACATGTTTGGTTATGTATGATTTGGTCGTTGATCATGTAGAATACATTGACATGTAATTACTGCATTAACATCTCATTATCTCAGTCTTGGACATTCAGATGTTATTTTTGGTCTTGAACAAAGGGTCTTGAACCTTGACTAAAGAGTCAATGGATTCTGACCCCAGCCATCTATTTCACAAAACTCTTCCTAACTTAGGATTAATCTAGACTTAGGACGAGTTACGTTCGGTATCCAAAGACGTAGGACGCAATGAACCCATCCTACTGCCTAACTCGAAATAGGATTAATCCTAGCGTTTCGTGAAATCTACTGCAGGTCTCAAACCTACCCCTTCCTGGATGCCAGTCTGTTCCTAGTAAGCGCCAATCAATCTTAACTGACTCTTCGAAGTATGATTTCACAATACAGACTTTAACTGTCAGGGTTTTCCCTTAACTTTTTATAGTGACTGGTCAGTCAGTTAACTTGTTATTTCACTCATACTTCAACTCGTTCACTAGTTCAAATTGCAAATGAAACAGGGATGCTTTTCAACAATGAACTACATGGAGCCAGCCAGACCACTCGGGTGAATTCTGACCGGTCGTCAGGTGTTTCAACTGGCATAGTTGCCAGGCCAGCCTCATTAAAATATAATCCAATTAAAACTGATTTGCCACAGTACACGACAAAAATATATTTTAATCCCTGTCCAACCACAGTACACTTTTCACCATTAATACCCAGTTTAATCACAACATCCTGTTTGTCTACCATATTTTATGTATACTGTACATCTACATGTATACATTAAAAACTTTTAAAGCACAGAAAACATTTCCCAAATTCATCACAAGTTCTGATTTATTCATAGGATTAGGGATTGATCAGAATAACTGGAACTATTCACCACAATTTTTTTTCTTCATTTAACACAGGTGTGGATACAAGTTCAGGGGTGGATTTACAAATTATATTATAAACTACATGCAGACACGTGTAGACACGTGTTTGTTGTGCAACAAGCACTGGCGCAACCAACACGGGGGACTACATGTACATGTATTATAAAGTCCAGTACAAAGTAAAGGATTTAGCAAAATGGAGATTCCACACCCACAAATAACCATCACAAACTGATTTGCAATACTGAAACAGTCCATTGGTACAACCATAGAGCTGAAAGGACGGTACAACCGCGGCATGACTAGACCTGCCCTTACATAGTCACTCATTACTGTTTGACTTGCAATTTGAATGTGTAAAGCCCGGTTTATACTTTATGCGAAGCAAATGTAAATTTGACGTCACAACCCTCCTTTCGCAGCAATTTTTGCAAGTGAGTAGAGCAGAGTTGAGCTGCGAATTATTCTATGCGAATTTGTGACGTCAACATTCGCTTCGCCTTCGCATTCACAGGAAGTATGAATCGGGCTTTACCCTTGCCTCTGCTGCTAAAGCCTTGAATTGTCTTAAATGCAGATGTGTTTGTCTTGGGGTCAAATTCACAAAGAGTTGGGACTAGTCCTAACTTGGGGCTAGTCCTAGGAGTTATTAAAAAAAACTGAAGGCTAGTAAAAAGTTAGGACAAGTAACTCATTCTTACTCGAGAAAATAATTGTCTCAGTGACTCTTTGTGAAATCCTTAGGCGCTCAGTCTCAGGTACAGTGTATTATCTAATTTAAAGTAGTCCCTTTCTCCAAAAAAAAGGAACGAATGAATGGTTGAAAATCCACCCACAGTCAGTCTCGTAGTTGAGTTCTGGGCGCCTCCCATGAGTATGACATTTCTGACTACCTAGTTTTCATAATTCTCATTAAACTGTACTTTTGTATTGGATTGTAAACTGAATTATTTAGAATTCATAATGCTGTACAAAATAAACATCAGATGTTTTCGAATTGTACATTACATCTCAATGAATAATTAAATACAAAAAGTATTTCAAAACACGTCTGAACCGCACAAAACACGCAAAAAGCAATTGCCTCTCATACTGTACATCTGGGCCCATTTTTATGGCTCTGCTTAGCATCAAATTCTGCACTTACGATCACCATTCGCTGCTTACTGTGCAAGCGCCCAATTTCTGCACAAACTTTTTACAATACTTAAAGGCACTAAACATGATTGGTAATTGTCAAAGAGAAGTCTTCTCACTTGGTGTATCCCAACATTTAGCATAAAATAATTTGTTTTACTCAATTGTCATCGAAGTTTCAAAAGGAAGAAAAGAAGAAAAAACACCCTCGTTGCACAAAATTGTGTGCCTTCAAATGCCTAATAAAAGGCTTCAGGCCTGAAGTATTTGATTATTTCATTGAGAAATTACCTCTTTATCAAAAACTATACATTCCCCAATCCCAAAAACAGCTTTCCATTGCTTGTTTAATACCAAGTATGATTTTATGCCAACTATTATTTGGGGTAATTATCAATAGTGTCCACTGCCTCTAAGCATGTACCTTCAAACATTTTCTGTGAACAATCAGTTTCTTGGCACCTACACACCAATGTGTACTCGGTAGTCTTACATTACTGATAACTGTACATTAGTTTATTACCAGCGAGTCACAAACTTGGATTTGCATGTGTTAACTGGAAGTCGCAGAATGTCAAGCAACCGTACAAGAAGCAATCTGCTTAGAATGGATGACTTCTGGGCTTTGTATTCTCCTCACTAATTGCCTTTACCCTACCACTGACTTCAGAAAAGCTTTTTTTAAGAGGGAAACAAACCGAAATGGACCTTTTCGAAACCACGGCTTTGGCTTGGGATTCACCTTGAGGCTCCATTCTCTGAAACCCTGGGCGCGTGTTTGCAAAGCACACGCAATAGACCGATCCATTAAGCTCCGCCCCATTGCGTATTGACCAATCACAATGCAACGAAGGTCCGACAAATAAGGTCCGACATGCCTATGCTTGGCGCGCGGGGCAGAGTTGTGCGGAAAAGGCATTGAAGAGCCCCACGTGTTCTTGCTCACATGTGCTTCGTGGGCAGAGCGGGGCCAAGCTAGCTTGAGCCAAATCCAACGCGGAATCCAGTTGTTTCGAAAGGGGCCTACAATGTAAATGTACAGTACAGAGTACAATTTTGATCATTTTGCCATATAGAACACATTGGTATTTCGGTATACCTGAAACAGATCTCAGTGTTCTTGACTATCAAGTACATTATTTGGTAATTCCGAATACACCTGTACGTGCCTAAGCTCAGTCACTACATGTATGTGGGTTGGGTTTTTAAGTCTCTACCTGACCGCGTGGGTTTTGTTTTTCCTTGAATAATTCTCTGGGTTTTCCTCCTGCATTTTAAAACTTTCTTCCTTAGAAGTCTTCTCTCCTTGGAATACCTGGCTAATGGCTAGTATGGTGATTATGGTGATTATGGATGTTCACTTATAAAAACTCCTTGACGTCACAACCATGACAACCAGAATTAAAAAATAATTGTAGGCCTAATTCATTGTTTGTTGAAACAACCACAAAGGTGCTTGGGTTTCATTGGTCATGTTAAGTTCAGTGTTGCAGGCTACTACAAGGATTTATGCTTCATTTTTGAAAGGGGGCAATTCCAAGCAAGTGCGACACGAGGGTCAAAATTTCAAAATAATTTTTTCTCAAACATCTTTTGAAAAATTGATAGAATATATAGGTAGGAACACAAAATTTATTTATTTTTGCAGTTTTCATTAATCCAAAGGCACTAATTTTATTTTGTTTGGTAAAAATAACAACTCTCAGTGTTTATCTTTAGGAAAACACCTTTAATTAATATGAAACTAATGTTAGATACCAGGTATGTGTCGTCAAATGAACGCTTTTGTTAGGCTTAGTGTAAGGCCGAACAAAATAATAGTTGTGTTTCCGGTTACCCGACCGTCCCTAGAAAATCACGCCGACCCTACATCTTTTTATTCGTAAAAACGATATAAAATAAAATCTTATGGTGCCGACCCTAAACCTCATTTTTGTGCACATCGTCCTGGATTTCTTCTTCGTTTTTTCCTTTATTTTTTTTACTCATTCAAACATGAATGTCGGACACTTCGAACCTTTTCCATTTCGTACCTTGGTCACTTCGATCGTACCACCACGTAATTTCGTGAGCTAGCTCCTACAAAAGTACAAGTCGTTCCAATTCCGTCGGCAAATTCAGTTGTTGTGTTACATGTTCTATCAGTGTGCTTAACTTGCGCAAATTGAAGATATACCTACGCAAATTAAAACATTTACGTGCGCGAATGTGCACAATTTCCAACTTGCGTGATTACTTTTTTGCGCGGTTCTGTGACGTGTTTGGGCTCGTCGAAAAAGGAGCGTAGGGGTGTTTCAAAAATTTATAATGCCAATTAATAAGCTAAATCTGCAGATAAAGTTGTAATTTGCAGATGAAGTTGACATTATAATTTCTGAAAGGGTTTTTTTGTGTGCGTATTTTCAATTAATTTAGGCTCCATTAATAATGAGGAAAGTGTTTTGGAAAATGTTTGACTTGACGTCACCTCCAAGTCCAATGACAGGAAACTTTTCACAGTTGGGTACCAGGCAATGAAAAACGTTGGTCAACATGAGTGTGTTTTGAAAGCTCACTTGCTATTGTGTGTGAATTTTTTTTGCCCACTTACTGGCCAATCGGGATAACGCACATATTATTGTGGGTCAACACAAGCTTGGTGCCCTGCTTCTGGCTGCAAACACGTGTGATACCACGACGCTTTCGATCGTGACTCGACTGACTGCTCGAGGCCGTGTGTTTCCTCGCAGTATAGTTTGCAAGGCCGTTTGCAACATGGCGGCACCGGGGACAGGGGGAGTGTTCGCGTTGACGTGGGATGCTCCCACAAGTTGACCACTACAAACATGATGCGATCGTTACCACTTGAATCAACAATAAACTCTGCATTTACATTAGGACACCCGGACACAGAAGACAAAATACAGGCCTTCGCAAGTACATCAACTACCAACTTTCACGGATTATATTTATTTATTTACGTACATATATTATAAAACGGCAATAAAAACATGTTGGTGTTATTTGTCTTTGAAAGAATGGTGACATGTTCTTGTGTTTTTATTTGGACTCAAACCATCCACTTTCTACTGGTGTTAAGTCAGATACATGCATTGAATCAGTGAATAGACAGTGCTGATAGGTACTATTGACATACAATAACAAATTTGACATGGTCAGTCTTTAAATTAAGTGCGCAAAAAAAACTATTTAGGAACATTAGCCTACCCTAATTTTCGGAGCCATAAAAACTTTAAGCAAAAAAAAAAGATATTACCCCCCTACCTACCCTATTCCCATCCACAGTGTAATAGGAAACACAACTATTATTTTGTTCGGCCTAATGTCAGTCACAAAAAATGAAGATTTTTGTCATAAAAGTATACACGGTAGCAATTAAATCTAAGGGGTCAGGGTAAAGCAACAACGTTATCAAACAGGTAAATAATTGTCGTTTAATTTTTTTTATTAATTAAACAAAAGTGTAATGTTAGTCACGTTTAATGTCAGTCACGACAATGTAATGTCAGTCACGTTGTTACACAAGCTAATGAGAAAGATTTTGAACTTTGGATGGACTAATAACTTATTTTTTACTCATAATGCAACTAAAATGAAGCTATCTTACTCCATACACTCAATCGAACGTGTTCCAAAAGAATTTGAAATAACAAAGCCAAGACATTACCTCCTCATAGTGTATGGCTTCAGAGCTCAAGAAACCCTTTATCATTCTGACGTCAATTGAAAAACAAACAAGGTGAAAAATAACTTATCAGTGTACGAAACAAAATGCTAATTAGCATTCACATAGATTGTACATGTAAGGGCGTGTACATGTACATATCAGAACAAACTGTACACATGTTCACTGGACATATCCGTCAAGACTCTAAATAATTAGTGCTGTCAGTCAACATGGATTTACAATGAACCTAATGAACATACAGAACGTCATTAATGTATAGTTGATGTATCGATGTTACTCTAATACCTGTTTATGACCCTGGCACTTTTTCTTAATGCTTTAATTCATTAATTTTCAACTATTCGTACATCGATATCGCCGATGTCACTTTCTATAAGCAAATTTAAATATAATTTTTTTGCATGTATGATGTGTACAATCTAAAATTGTGATAAAAAATTGTGATATTTCTAAATGATCAAAAAACACTGCTGAAATAATGTCAGATTATCCGGAAAATCTCTGGGTTTTAGTGTTAAAACGGAATTAAACAGTGTGGGTTTTTTCCTCAAGTAAACGTAATCCAATAGATGACCTAACTGACCTCGGCTTGCTACAAACATGCCACATTTCTGCCCGATGCTACAATTGTACAACGGCAATTATTTTTTACTCCTGGAGGAGTTGCATGTCGGAAACAATGTTTTTTGAGGCTTCATCTTGCAGTTGCACACAGGAAATAATCAACATCGAGTTTACTCAATACAAAATTTCCAATATTATCAGTCAAAATAATAAAACTTACATTGACGCCGGCTGTATCACAAGTAAACTTGAATGTGAATGTATTATTTTCGTTCATAAATACCTCAGACAGTTTTGCATTTTCTATTGGTGAAGAGCGCGTCACGTGGGGGTGTTTAAACGGTTTATAATAACTAATGACCAGCTGGAGCTGTTTTTAACTGGTTGTTTCCCAGGGGTGATCGATCTCACCGTGCCATTTTGGCCCATGAATACAAAGATACATACATGTACTACTACGAACGTGCACAAATGCATATCCGAAAACTGTTGTGCAGTCAAAAAAATGCAATACACACGTACAGAGCTCTTGAAAGGAAAGAATGCTGAAAACAGATAAGTTTTACAGAGTTTCTTGCTTTATATACATGTACACCTTTCATCCAAAAAGGCATTTATGAATGGGAATAAAATAGTAGTGACTCGTTCTTAAACTGCCATTTGAAACCTTGCACGTTTGTGGCCAAGCGCTAAAGGCCCATGCCCAGTAAACAAAAACAATTGTACTAAAAATAAAACAAATACGTGATACAGTGCACAGTATATTCAGGAAAAACGATACATTGTACACAAGTACATTAGGCCAAGTAAAAATAGAAACCTGTTTAGTGTCCTCGCCCGCTTCCTTTTTACAGGTCGCCTCCTTTTTTATTTTATTTTTTATGCACATTTTTAAAATTTTTAAATAGGGTTATTTTAAATGATCTCAGCAAAATTAATCTGAATGTCTTGTCTGAATGCCTTGACTAAATTGTTTCATTTATGTTATTGTGTATTTCAGCAGTAGAAAAAACAATGGATATTTCATATTTTAACAATAATTGGCGGCCATCTTGAAATAAAAAATAAAAAATAAAAAGCCCCTCTCCCTCCTTTTTTTGAAAAACCCGGACGTGAAACATGTTTTTTTTTTTACTCGGCCTTAGATGAACATGTACATGAAGGAGGTAGAGTTTTACTTCCATGATACAACCATCTAATGTATGTAGATCCATGTATGACTGTGTTAGTACCTCCATCCGCATTAGTATTCTCATGTATACTGTCTTTACATTTGTGTACCATAACATTGTACATTACATAATATCCTGTCAAAGTAATTATAGGACAATCACAATGTACATGTAACTGTACATTGTGTACACTACTGTGTAATCCTACTGTACTGTACATATACTAGTATCACTATGTACACAAGTCACTACAGTGTAGTGCAGTGAATATTTTGTGGAGGAGTTTTTTTTAAGGATTCGGGTACTTTTTCAAAATGTCCACAGATTTACATTAAACTTACAGGGTTTGAAGATAATGATAGTGGAAAGCTTCTTGTAAATGGGCAATTCCACACTAATGGGCACCAAAGTATGACATGGGAGGGGAATGTTTGGATAGTACTACCATAGAGTAAGGACAGATACGTAGTAACAAAATGAAGTATAATAGATGTTAAATTTGCATCGGGGATAAAGAATATTAATTTTTTTTACCCGTACACCGAAAGTACTGAAAATAAAGTATGTTGTCTGTCATGCATTTTTGTCTGTGGACACTCAAAAGTATACGAGGATTGTTGTTAAAAATTTTTTTTTTTATAAATGACTGAGGATAAGTCTTCAACATGTATACGTACGTAACAAGGACAGACATTTTGGTTTTTATCATTTGATAGAAGTTAATACTAACATAAATGTATTGTCCAATGTTGTCCAGATACCAATTCTACAGACCCTTAGGGATAGTGACCAGCCAAAATTAAGAAATTTTCTTCCCTGCTATTTAAGTACAAACAAGGACAGAATGTTGTCACAAAATGTCTGTCCATTGTTCATACGTGTCTTTTCCCCCCATTTTTATTGCCTTAAAGGCAGTGGACACTATTGGTAATTACTCAAAATAATTATACGCATAAAACCTTACTTGGTAATAAGTAATGGGGAGAGGTGGATGGTATAAAACATTGAGAGAAACGGTTCCTCCTGAAGTGCCATAGTTTTCGAGAAAAAAGTAATTTTCCACGAATTTGATTTCGAGACCTCAGATTTAGAACTTGAGGTCTCGAAATCAACCATCTAAACGCACACAACTTCGTGTGACAAGGGTATTTTTTTCTTTCATTATTATCTCGCATCTTCGATGACCGATTGAGCTCAAATTTTCACAGGTTTGTTATTTTATGCATATATGTTGAGATACACCAACTGTGAAGGCTAGTCTTTGACAATTACCAATAGTGTCCACTGCCTTTAATACCCACAGCAACATCTCAGTTTTACTGCTTACAATCTTTAAGAAGGAAGGTTACTAACAAAATATTTTGTAATTGTTTTCAAATTCTGTCGAACTTTCCAGGCCATTTGTCTGCCTTTTGTTACATATGTAACATATTTCAATTGACCTTGTAATTCCTAGAGGTCAATGATTTTTTATTTATTTTTTAACTAGGAACAATTATAAACAGATTTAAAATGTCAAGGAAAAGACTGTAACAAAATAGTTCCTTTTGTCTCGCTCTCACATGCCTAGATCTTACAAAGATATCCCTTATGGTCCATTAGCGTGGAATTGCCCAAATAGGCAATCAATTAGTGTGATGAGGTTGTGGCTGGCAGCTGTGAACTGACTAAACCGAAAGGAGAGGTCAATCAGAAGCAGCTGGTCAACCAAGGTCATCACCTGTGGTGAAAACTGGCTCCTCACACTGTTGTTGCCATTAATAAATACCTTTACAAATAAGTTTTTAGAAATTGTACAAATTAAAAGAATTTGTGATTTGTTTTGCTGATGTTTTTTAAAGAATAATTTACATATTCTCAATGTTAAAGGATCAGTTTTTGCATGGGACTTAATCTATCATACAATTATGTAGATTCTTAAGTACCAGGCTTACATTGTAGTTTTTTGAAAATTAGCAGTAAGTGTATACTATAGAAATACTGCTGTAAATCATGTACATATAAAAAACTGCATAAAAAGTAGGATGTGAAACTTTGCATGGGGGAGTAACTGAGTACATTGGTGAGGTTTGTGGTAGGACCATATTATGTGTAAATCTCTTGGTCCTGAAAATGATGAGTTGTCAAATGTCAACCACCAGTTCTTCTCAGAACCAACAGCGCTCAAACAAGACTTACACATGGTGGTGGTAAAACATGTACCGCAAACTTCATGGTTTGATCACATCACAAAAGCAAAAGGGAAAACTCGTCAAAGGGTTTGTAGAGGTACAATGCAGTTGCAACCATTGCAACCCTCCTCCCGACACAGCAGGAGGGAGGGTACATGTACATGTAGATTGAAATTTAATCGCACCCACCTCTTTACGGCGGGAGGAGGGTTACGATTATCGCAGGGTGTACTCAAACACGTGGACCCCTTGACCCCCAAGGGGAATCTGGATCGTTACCCTCCTCCCGACAAGGGAAGGAGGGTAGTTGTGATTTAATCTTAACCCTCCTCCTGACGGCGGGAGGAGGGTTACAATTATTGACCGTACTCCTGACAGAGAGGAAGGGTTACGATTAAGCTTGGGCAATACCACAATATTATCGAATATATCTTGATACTAATTTGGAAGCGATTTCGATATCGGATCGTTTTGTTTTTAATCAAAATATCGAATCGATAAAGTATCGCAATATCACAATGTATTTCCTAGCTGAGACATTTTGCCCCCCATAGGTTTGGAGTAAAACCAGAAGAACAGGTCATTAGAACACCTCTCTTATGCTACGACTGTCTCTTCTACAACTTCCACTGGGAGTTTGAAGACTGATATCAAATTTAATTAATCACGACTGTATCGAATATCGCGATATATTGTCGGCGATATATCGTGAATAAAATAAATCGATATCGCCCAAGCTTAGTTACGATTATTGCACCTATACTGTTGAGTGTGCTCGAACACGAAGACCCCTTGAACCCAAAACGTGGATCTGGATTGATGTCATCAAGGATCGGATTGGGAAAAAGACTGAGACACACAGTCGATGGGCTAAAAGCAGACAAGAGTGTCATTGAGCCAAATCGTCAAGAGTGCAGACTCTCCCACAATGGTCACAAGGCTATGAGACATGTATATGTATATGATGATGTTAAAGATCATTCCATTTAGGCCTTTAAAGATAAGCATTGGTGGTACAATCGGAAAAGTTTCCGTATGGCGCCACCACTTTTTCATTCGATATGAAATAATATAGTATCTAATTTACCTCAATGAGAATATCCCTTTTTGTAAAAATGAGTGAAAAAGTGGTGGCGCCATACGGAAAGTTATCCGTACAATCATATAAAGGGTAAGTTGGCTACTGGTCAACTGAGTCCGAGTCAACTCAATTCGAAGTCAACTCAATCCGAAGTAAACTTGTGCCGTGGTCAACTCAGTCCAAAGTCAACTCAGTCCCAAGTCAACTCCAGCCAAAGTCAACTCGGTCCGAATTCATCTTGGACCAAAGTAAAGTCAGTCTGCAGCCAATTACGTCCTGACACTCTCCACCAACCACACTCTAACAGTAACATTCTTTTAAATTTTTGGACCGAGTGGACTTCGGACCAAGATCGACTTCAGACTGAGTCGACTTGTAGTTGACCATGAAGCATACATGTATGCAGCCCTTGACCTCCACCTACCAGAGTACACATTTGTGTATGTATGGGGTTCATTGGTGATGGGGTCCATTTTGTGTTTTTGTACACACGTACGAGGGAAAAATGGCAGTCTCGGCTTTCATTTAATGTTGCATGTGACTCAACCTGTCAACACAGAGAACAGGCTGCTTATGATATAAATGATTCTGCAGAGGGCAGGCTGAGCGCAATCATCAAACTGTGCAAATCCGTGGAATAGACCTAGAGATTAGGATACGCTCAAAACACAACATTCATCTGAAATACACTCAAAACACAAATCATCTGTGAAAAACATAAAAGTCACAACAAGCAGTCCAATTAATATATTATAGCAAAACGTAAATCTTTAAAAAATAATTATCTGACACCATCGTAAAAACGTGCAAAAATGGTTCAAGTCCTAAGTTACAGTAAAGAAATCTACACACACACACACACCGACATCACCAATCAACAATTCATCATTTCCACCCGTTCTGCTCATATAAAAAATTAACCTTTTGTGTAGACAGTAGTGGATCAGACCTTGTCCTCGTCATTGTTTTACGAATAACTTGGAGTCACATCGAGTTCACAACAAACTGTTTTAATTGACTAGACGTGGTTTTAATTCGAGCTGTTTTCAATGAAATTGAAAACTTCAATTCATTGATTGATCATTCATGGGCACTTCCATGCATATTATTGTTATTTAATTTTAACCATAAAACAAAACTAAACTGTGGGTGGGAAGATTTTGAAATAAAGGAGCACTAAGGCCAAGGTCAGGGCTGGGGCAACACAGAGGCAGTAATTATAGCTTCTGGAAAAGTTTCCGTATGGCGCCACCACTTTTTCATTCGAAATAAAATAATATAGTATCTAATTTACCTGATTGATATATCCCTTTTTGTAAAAATGAGTGAAAAAGTGGTGGCGCCATACGGACAGAACTGGACCATGGATGATGTTTAGAAATTAAATTAAATGTACAGATACAGAAATTACGAAAGTGAAACGCCTACCTTTTCCTCTCTTTTTAAGTTCTTCGGCGGAAAGTAAAAATCAGTCGCAGTCAGACGTTTATTCACTGCTCTCTGTGAAGCATTGTGACGCTTATTTAGAGATAAAAGCCCCCCTACTTATGAAAGTAATCATTCACATTGTATTTCTTAAATAGCGTTGTAATGAATTACCTGGAACCGTGGGAATTTGCGTATTTTTTTCCTCCCTCTTAAAAAAACTATTTTCTCTCCGTCCGAAGATGATGTCATGCTTTGATTGTTAAATCAGTTATCTATTCGCTGAGCAAACGTGAACAACCAGACGGTCACAAAAATACGTTTTTCTCATTAAAAAAAATCAAGAAAAGTTCTTATGCAAAGAGAAATTCGTTAGAATTGTTAAATATTTTTTAAATAACTTAATATGTTTTAAACAAATAAAATGTTTTGGGGAAACATTGTAAACAATAAAATAGTTTGTGGTAAAAATGGAGATCTGACTAAGGACGCCCTCAGCGATAACTCATAATATTAATTATTTTGTTGGTGGTCGTACGCCCTCAGTCGGTGATACTGGTTTATTGTAATCTCCTTTTATTAGTGTATCGATGTGATATCGAAAGTGTTTGCCCATAAAAAAGAAGGGGACCAAAGGTAACATTTTGTGTTTTAACTTCGGAAATGAGGTTCCGTTGAATCTATATCAATGAAGAACCACATATTTATCATCTGATACCGCTAGCAGTGGCGTTATCAGAAGAGATAGAGGGGGCGGGGGCACACCCACCAGTGACACCCACAAAAAAAATGTTTAATAAATTAAATAAAACTGCTCTGTTTTTATATATATGCCTTAACAATGTCCTTTTTACAACAAGCCACAGAAGAGGGTGGGGTCCGACCTGTTTAAAAAACAAAATAAGTGCTTTGGGAATTACAGATCAAAATCCATGAACGTAGGGCTTATAGGACTTATTTACTTATTTATTTAGTTTTTTTCCCTTTTTTCACTCAAGGACCCGAAATTCGCCGGGAAACCTGTAATACAACTTGTGTTTTTATAAGCATCAACAGAGTAGTAATTATGCGAAAATGACTTGTCTTGTCAGAACATAGGGGTGTATGGAACATAGGGGTGTCAGAGTATAGGGGTGTCGGAATAAAGGGGTGTCGGCACATAGGGATGTCAAAATATAGGCCGAGTTGATGGAACACAGGGGTGTCGAAGCATAGGGGTGTCGGAATATAGGTGTGTAACCTCATAAATAGTTTACCACGAAAATAGCAAACTATTTGACAAAATAGCCTTGCCCTCTTACATATAAAATTCCAGGCCTTGAATTTGTAATCATTGATACCATCTCATACAATCATCGTATAATTTGTCGTTGTTTTAATCAGCCAAATGAAATAAAACACAACATTTTTACATACAAATCCACAATCAAACTTAACTCAGATATTAATCCAGGGGTTCAATTTCACAAAGGGACACAATTGATCTCAAAATGTGTGTTAATCCATGGAGGAAGGAACTCCATAGTTAATCTTAAAGGAAGTAGACACTATTGGTAATTGTCAAAGACTACCCTTCACAGTTGGTGTATTTCAACATATGCATAAAATAACAAACCTGTGGAAATTTAAGCTCAATCGGTCATCGAAGTTGCGAGATAATAATGAAAGAAAAAAACACCCTTGTCACACAAAGTTGTGTGCGTTTGGATGGTTGATTTCGAGAACTCAAGTTCTAAATCTGAGGTCTCAAAATCAAATTCGTGGAAAATTACTTCTTTCTCAAAAACTATGGCACTTAAAAGGGAGCCGTTTCTCACAATGTTTTATACCATCAACCTCTCCCTATTACTCATCACCAAGAAAGGTTTTATGCTAATAATTATTTTGAGTAATTACCAATAGTGTCCACTGCCTTTAATTGCTAAGCAAGTGTGATTTATTTTGTTGTTAGTTTAGATGGTCTCCCCATCATCAAGAGAACTTGATTAAACTTCTATGACTATGAATTGCACAAGCCAAGAAATTGTGATTCAGTAACTACCCACAACTCTTATTCTGGTCGACATTGTGAAATCAGCAATAAACTGTGGGATTCGAACCCACAACCTTAAAATTGCAAGTCCTGCAGTCTAAACCACACAACCACAATACAAATCACTGTGGTGATAGTGACCCGAAGTGTCTTTTTGTGAGATCGAGCCCGCCAGGATACCCTGTCACCGTCGTGACTTTTTTTTTTTTTTTTTTACAAACTTAATAATCAACTTTGAACAATCACCAAACACAATCTAGAGGGTGTTCTTACTGAAAGGTAAGGCCTTTCCTACGGGATTAGATTCAGCGAAAAGCTTTCAAACAAAACTGTAACTAAAACAAAGTGCATCCTGAACCTGTTAAGCAACAAAATGCAACGGGGAAAATTTAGTTGTTTTATGTTGCAGTTATCAGTCAACCCAAGTCCTATACTGGGTTGCACTGTGCAGCATTCAGCATCTTACTTGGCCTTTACATGTTCATTAGCATTGAAGTCTCACAGCACACTCCATTGCATTTTGCTGCATTTACCTGGGTTTTCACTATAACTGTCGCAATAAGCAGTGTCTAATAAAAAACCTCACCGTTAGTGGTTGGGGACAATAAACTGCAACGTCTTCATTCAAATGATGATCATGAATAAAACAAACAAAGACTGAAACAGAAAGTCCTAAATAACACAGAAAACAAGACTACTTATCGCTACACCAATTTATGAGCTGATGTACATGAGGGAAATTATTTTGTTTACCTAAAAAAACAAATCAAACATCAAGAAAGTGTAGTACACATAATTTGTTACAAGTTAGACTACAGTGTAGTAGTTAAAGCTACTATTTAGCATTATTTAGTAATTTAATGATGTTGATTACACATTTTATTTTATAAATGAAAGGATTGGTTGAAGAATTTATTACTTTGTTTCCTGATTTTGTTGTTAATACTAATTAATATGCTTAGTGATATTTCTTACTAAAATTCATAATGAAAAAAAACAAATCTAAGTCATGATTAACACATTGAATGGTACAGTAAAAGGGCCAGGCCTTCACTTCACAAAGATTAAGATTAGTCTTTGTTACATGATAATTAGTTAAACTGCCCTCTTGTGATGGTTAAGGCCCGGTCCCACTGCAGCGATAACGATAACGATCACGATAACGATCATGATCACGATGGTTGAATTGCTCCACGCAGAATACGCACACGCTCATTCAACCGATAGAACGCGTTATCTTTGCGTCGTTCTCGCTCTCTTTATCGCTGCAGTGGGACCGGGCCTTTACTGGGGCGGTTGCCAAGTCGGCAGCCGTTACTACATATGCAGAAGCTTTAAAGTATTACGGATGAACAAAAACGGTGCTAAACAAGTGTTTTTTCTCCCTTATGAACTATAAAATAAAGTCGGACTTTGCTTTCACCAGATCAACTTGGGACTTATTGAAGTGTGATGTCGTAATACAAACCATTATACAATGTATATGATAAAATCAACACATCATTTTGAATATAAATCTTAGTATCTTGTTCAACCAAAGGTTACAGGTTGAAGTGTAACCAAATACCCAAAAATCTGCTTGTTGAGTTAGGAATCAACACAAGTTGTTTTCCACTAGTGCATTCAAGGAAATTTGAGTTACTCAAGAAAGTGTACACAATTTCTTCTTATTTTTTTGTATCGGAATCGTTATATACAATTTACAAATTAAGACACATTGTTGGGGCTTGAACTTCAACATCAATCTCGCCTGCACTCCAGGTTTTTTTTCTTAAAAACTGGGCCATAAACATTTTTTATAAGACCAAATGATTTTAATATTTTATGAACTTGGTAAAGTGTCCGTTCAGTAATTCTTGGAAAGTATATATGTATGGAAATATAGCAGACTTTCAGGCCTGTATGCTTCATTTTTTGAAAGCGCAAGGGCACCAAGACATTTTCTCCTTGGTAAAGGGCACCCTTTGAGGAAATTGTTCATTTTTTATGGAGCGTTTCAAGGGCACCAAGGCAATGACCAGGGGACATTATAATGTAACGGTAGGCACGCATGCAGTAACATGGTTTAGAGGTTGTAATTCCATTGACCACCAACAGACCCAGTATAATCATGTCTATAGCCCTGTCCAGTATCACCTTAAAGAATCACATTTTCTTTCAGATGGTGGTTTTGGTGGAGTTCTATATCTCCTTGTTGAGAAAATAAAACAAACTAATTGAGTTAAAATCCAGCATTATGGAACTGATCTTACAAAACAGCTTACATTGGAGCTTTGTATATATATACAGCAAGAAGGACTTGCTTGGTCAGCAGGGTGCGTGTGGCAGTGGCAGATCCAGGATTGAAGCAGCAAAAATAGTAAGCCAAAAAAAGGGGGAACACAGTCAAAGAGATCGGTGCAAAATAAAGTAAATTTACAAACATTCCTCCTTCTTGCTTGACCATTTTTTTCATTCAAGTTTTTCATTCAAGCTACTCAAATGTAGGCAGTAAGCCTGGGCGACGAGTAAAATTAATACTTGACCAGTCGCGCGTTCCACACTAGTCATGATTAATTTTTAATGCCTAAAGTCGCATTGCAACAAATTGTTTGTCACGGGCGCAATATAGTAAAATTTATGCTGAAAGGAGTGAAGGATTGTGTCACTGATGTCCGATTCCTTTTTGTAAGCAAATTATGTTGTTGTAAATAGTGGTGAGCAACAACTTGGTGAACAACACAATCGGTTCACAAAGCGGGAAGTTGCAATTTTGTTTGTAGTAGCAGTGGTGGCACGATTAACCAAGTAGTTTGAAAGGGGCAGTTGCAACTCAACTCAGCGATCACTAGTTGGGACTTTGACGCTAGTCGCACTAATCATCCAGGCTTATAGTAGGAAGTATGTGTATGTCTTGGGGAACGAAACTGCAATAGGGGTGTCTAAATCAAAAAGGCTTACGGATAATAAGAGTACCTACGTGGTTTATAGTTTATAGTATACACTATATGAATAACCAGGGGAGATGGTGTTAGTGTTACCGACCCTGTTTACCACAAACCTGGAGCTGCCAATGGATGAAAGATATATCGACCGGGAGAGAAGGGGAGAGCGGAGGGATCAATATGTAGTACCTTCGGGGGGCTGGGGTAGCTTCATATTTTCTTTTTGTGTCATGGATTGACGGAGGGCTATTAGTATTGCCTTGATGGTGTAGCTGCGCTGCCACCGTTGCAGGATGGGTAACTTATCCACCTGTAATTGAATTGTAGGATAATAAAGAAAGAGAGAATGACTGAGTAAAGTTTAAATAATTTGTGGTTGCGCAAAACAAAAATTACTAGGCAAGATTATCTTGCCGGCGCTCCACCAACTAAGCTATCTAGAATTACATTGGTGGTCTCCCTATCTTTGTTCAAAGGTGCCAGTCACAAGTAATTCAACCTATAACCTGAATCAGAGACTGTCAAATACAATAGACCGATCCAGTAGGGTCTGCCCACAATGCACGTGTGAGCAAGAACACGTGGGGCTCTACAATGCCTTTCTGCACAACTCTGCCGCGCGCGCCAAGATACGCGCACGCATGTCCGACCTTATTTGTCGTACCTTCGTTGTGTTGTGATTGGTCAATACGCAATGGGGCGGAGCTTAGTGGATCGGTCTAATGACTAGAGCGGGATTCGAACTTGGGACCTCAAGGAATAAACAAGGGTTGGAGGAGAATGATTCAAAAGAGGGCGCTATCATGAGTAGTTTGTACAGAGTTCGCAATATGGGGGGGGGGGGACACAGAATCTCCTGCCACACTTGTGCTTTACCAACTGAGCTATCTAGAACTAGTGGTGGTGCTGTGGTGGTCTGCCTATTTTGTCAACACCTTTGTTCAGAAGTGCCAGTCACAAGCCATTCACAACCGTCGACTGTGTAGAGCGGGATTTGAACCCACAACATTCTGATTAATGGCCGGCTATCAAGCACTTATTGACATGTAGGTGGTCTTCCTGTTTGGGAACTAGGGCCCAATTTCATAGCGTTGCTTAACAGTAAGCAAATTTGCGTGCTTACTAGAGCAGAAAAATTTGCGTAAGCCTTAGAGTATTTCACAGATTAGCAGAAAAATTGGGCGGTCATATTGTGCGTTAACCGTATATTTGCATTGTGACGTCAATTATTTGTGTGCGGTAAGCACCGGAAGGTTAGCATGCCTTTTCGTGTGCTTACAGTTTAGTTAGCAGCGCTATGAAATAGAAATCGCACAGTAAGCATAAGATCGGCCACTAAGCAGTGCTATGAAATTGGGATCAGGTGGAGACCAAGTGGACTGACAGGGAGGCAATGTCGCAACTTGCGATGGACTGCCATGCTGCACCAAAGTTTTTTCACAGGTTTGTTACTTTTTGTGCATACATACGTACAGTATGTTGGGATACACAGAGTGAGAATACTCGTGTTTGACAATTACATACGTGTACCCTGGCGTTAAAGAATTTCTGTTCAATACAAATGTTGATACATCTGCCCTGTGATCGTTTGGATTTTCAACCCACCATCAACCCCACCCCCTCCCCCACCAACTCCAGCCCTACTGAGTGTTCGGACAAACTTACCGTTCCAGAAGGACTAACCACAGGCAAGTTTACTTTTGTGACAAACCGTACAGTTGGGGGATGGTCGGGATACGAAGCTCCGCAGTTTACTTTCAAATTGAAGATACGACCTTCACAGGTACACTGCAAGAGACGAGACAATAAAAGTAAGGTTAAAATTGAACAAAAAAAATGACCGGTAAATGATCTGTGGAACAAATTATCAATTATAGTATTAATAATACTAGTAATAATAAGTTTCAGAGATTTCTCAACCAAAGTCTCAAAGTGCTTTAGTCTTTCTTCAATGACTTATGCTGCACTGAATCAGTTAGGTTAGGTGACCATCGGTTCAAAGTTGCATTGAAGCAGGATTAAAGTCAAAATGTATTGTTTTGTATCCCTTAACTGTTTTGTTTGCTCGCTGGCCGAACAAGTCAACAAATTTTGGGTCGCCAAGGGTACAACATTTTTTTTTTGTGGAAGTGTCTGGCCGAGCAGTTAAGAGCACCAAATTCAAACTCTGATGTTTCTGATCAACAGAGTGTGGGTACGAATCCCCAGCCGTGACACTTGTTTCCCTAAGCAAGACACTTAACTATTGTTTCGTCCTTCGGATGGGACATAAAGCTGTTGGTCCCATGTATTGTGTAACGCATGTAAAAAGAGCATACACTTATTGAAAAGAGAAGGGATACGCCCCGGAGTTCCTGGCTGTGGCTGCTATATGCGCCGTAGCACCTTGTAAACCCTTATAAGGTGCTAAATAACTGGGTCTCAGAATTCATCACTGTAATAACCTTTCTGGAAGTTTGTATACTCAGCGCCTTAAATACCTTGTTTGGTAGATACGTGCGCTATATAAGACTTTGATATTATTAAATAATGAATAGGGTAGATGGCCTTAGCTTTCGATCCAATCCGGACCTTCTTCAGAGGCATAAAACAAGTACAAACAAATACATATCCATTTATAGAAAAAGAGAGGGGGAAAGGGATTAAGGAAAGGATCCAGAAAGAAGCGGGAAAATAACAGCCAATCAAAGTTCCTATTTCAGAAACAATATTGGTGGCTATGAACCAATAGGAGTGAAGTGGCGAGGACAAAGGATGTTTAGAATGAAAGGAAGGGTTACTGGACCATAAAAGTGGTAGATGTATTGTTCGACAACAATGCAGGGAGACATGAAAGGGTGGGATTAGAGAGCCAATACCAAGACTTTGATATTATTATTATAAAATTATTACATTCTTACCCTTGAAGGGCCGACAATCATTCCAGTCCAGAATGTCAGCGATGAATCATCATCGTCTTCAAGTCCCCAACTCACTGTGCCGTCACCTCCCTTCTGGCCTTCTTCCAACTCTTCAAGTAGTCGGAAGTTCCGAGGTACGACGTAAGAACCTGAAACAAAAGGGGTGAAGCATGAAGGTTTAGTATGATGTGACAACATTTTTATAGACAGCCGGAACTGCGAAATCGCATTTATCATGTACATTAATTTATGTAAGCCAAACAAAATTATAACACATTAGTTTGATCCAGACATTCAATAGGACATGTTGTTGTTTGTTTGTTTGGTCACTGTGGTCAAGTGGCAGGACTTGCAATCACAAGGTATTGGGTTCTAAGTAATAGTGTTCATAGGTTTTGGAGGTACGTCGACCGGTCGACCACGTCAGAGCCAATGAACAGGTCTCCCTGCATAGCTACACGCACAATTTACATACCCTTTATTGTTAGTAATTTAAAGGGTGGAATATTCATGCATTAGCCTATACGATGACAAGACACCTGGTAAGCTTACTCGCGCTATTCAAAGGCGAATGAATACGGTGTGCTTGTGACATACCAAGTGAAACACAGAGTTTCAATACAGGGAAAAAGCAAAAGAACATGTGCACAACATCTTCAAGAGCAAGTTGTCAAGGAATGATCATTGATTGATATGTGTTGTAAAGTTCAGAACCACACAGTGACAATTGACATCCTATGAACCTGGCACCACTTTTTACTTATTTAGTTTCCTCCCCCCAAAAAGAGTATCTCATTTGACTTTGAGAATGAGATGAAAAAGTGGTGCCATGATACAGACATTTTCTCTTTTTGGTTGAAGACATTCCTTCTTGATCATGTTGATTGAATTGAACATGCTTGCTGATGATGACATGGGTTATTTTAGTTGCGATAACGTCAGCAGGAGGGTTACGTCATCGCAACTAGGGTTATTTAGGTCAACTCGGTCCCAGTCAACTCGGTCCCAAGTCAACTCGGTCCCAAGTCAACTCGGTCCCAAGTCAACTTGGTCCCAAGTCAACTCGGTCCCAAGTCAACTCGGTCCGCCTGGTTGACAGGAAGTAATTGTATGTTTTCTTTGAATTGGAAAAATAATAATGAATGTCCTTTGACTTTGTTTGTACATGAAACGGGATAAGTGTGCACTGATGTTCGGGGACCTATAATATTCGATGCCTTCAAAAGCGACCATTTGTTTCTGTATTCAACACTCACTTTTGAAAATTACTGATTGAGTTGGCAAATAAATTTCTACTAAAAAAAAGTTCTCTTTGCTTTCAACCAGAGTATTGTTTTTTGTATGGCTCTCAACAGTTCATTAATTGACAAATATTAATAGTTGAATCCTCTTTGATTTCTTTTCAAGTAACTTACATTTAAATTTAAATAATATAAAAACAGTACGAATTACATAATCATTAAAAAATAAAGAAAGGAAATTATAATGTTTGGTTTAAATTATAAAGAAAACTTTCAAGTTTAAACTTATATGTAAGAATAATAAATAATATCCAAAATCTACTAATTAAAAAACTAAAACTAGGGGGGCCTATTAAGGAAATTAATGTTTTGGTCGAAAATAAATAACAAATGTAATAAAATATAATATTGTTCAAATAACTTGGGTTGCGGTCCCTCCCCGCGCCCGCCCTCCCTCCCACCCGTGCAAGCTTCCCTGTCTTGGGACCGAGTTGACTTGGGACCGAGTTGACTTGGGACCGAGTTGACTTGGGACCGAGTTGACTTGGGACCGAGTTGACTTGGGACCGAGTTGACTTGGGACCGAGTTGACTTGGGACCGAGTTGACTTGGGACCGAGTTGACTTGGGACCGAGTTGACTTGGGACCGAGTTGACTTGGGACCGAGTTGACTTGGGACCGAGTTGACTTGGGACCGAGTTGACTTGGGACCGAGCTGACTTGGGACCGAGTTGACTGGGACAGAGTTGACTGGGGACCCAGTTGACTGGGACCCAGTTGACTGGGACCGAGTTCGCTTTGGACCAAGTCAACTCGATTCAAATAACTTGGGTTGCTGTCCCTCCCGCCCGTGCAAGCTTCCTTGTCTTGGGACTGAGTTTACTTGGTTGGGACCGAGTTGACTGGGACCGAGTTGGCTTGGGACGAGTTGACCGGTACCCATTTAGGTTTTGTATGTATTGTAATGCAGTCACCCTCTCGCTGCGCCTCTGCTCTTGAGTAACCTCTGTCTAGCGACGGCTAGACATGCTAGAGAGTCGTGTGGTGATCGACTGTCAGGCCATTCATTACTTGCGTAACCCTCCAACCCTCCCTACCGTCGGGAGAATGCAGGGTTACGATCTCCGTAACTAATCTAGCCATTCGTCAATGACGAAAACTCTTGTCTTAGTACTTTTTAGTAGGTCCTTAGTAATAATTATTATCTAGTCGTAAAATCTTTTCGCAAAAAGGGGTTTCGATTTATGGGGTTTACACTACATTCGGTTTCAGTTTAAAACTAAAATTTTACACAGAGTAAAATAGGAATTGACGAATTAAAAGAATATATACTCACTCATTTTTAATGGCTCGGGTTTCGGGTACAAAACACACGAAACTAGGCAAAAATTTGCGATTCGTGTCACACACAAACGGTGCGAGGCCAGTCAGTATCCGATGTGTAGATGTTACCTCCAATAGCGCCCTCTCTCGTCAGATTTGTTTTCTTGACGCACCCCCACCGACCGTGCACTATTTATACGGTGGACACTTATTTTATAGCTCTATGATGGAGATGACCCACCGTTCAACCATTTGCTCTATTGTTCAACAAGGCCCAATTTCACAAAGCATCTAAGCATAGAAACTTGCTAAGCACAAACAATATTGCTAAGCAGAAGCTGGTTACCAGCCAAAAGTCCATAAATTAACATTTGTGACTGCATGCCCCCGGCCCCCCCCATAAAAAAATCTGCTTAGCATAGGAATTTGCTAAGCAGTTTTTCTGAAAAAAACATCTTCATGAACCCGAGGCAGCAATTCTAGTTTCAGTGATTCACACATTACAAGGTTGATTGGTAGTGGACGCTGGTCATTTATTTATCACTACTCATTATGTCACTATTGCCGCCTTCCAAGTCTCAAAACATTAAAACTTGAAGGCAGGGGCAGATCAAATGGAGTTATACATCACAAACATTGGGTGGGTGGGGTGGGGTGGGGTCGGGGTGGGGGGTTGGGTGGGGGTGTTTTACTCAGCCATGGGGAATGTGTCTCGGTGTGGGTGGGCAAGACAGTATTGATTAGCTGTAAGTCAAATTAAATTCTGTTTTGGTCAGTTCAATCCACATGCTGAATTGTCTTTTTTAGACGAAATTTACATAATATTGTTCAGAAAGAGAAAGTTAATTCCCATTCCGCTCTGGTGAAAGATGCTATTAAAGGTATATGTATTTAATTTTTTTAAACAATTTTATTGCAGAAATTCAAGTTGAAATATGTTTTATAGATTGGAGAAAGTTTGAAATGATAATATCTATACATTTTTTTTGTAATACAATCGATAACATATGATTTATTTTTATTCTCATGCTTTTATCAATGACTATATACCAACCGTTTAACAAAAATATTACATCAGGCCTGGAATTTTCAATTTCTAGAGGGTGATTTCGTTTTATTTTGCAAAGGGCACTTCATTAATTTGAAAGCTCTACATTCTAGCCAGGCAACTTTTGAAGGGGCACAAAGGCAAAGACCAGTGCAACAAATGCCATGGCATTGTGACCTCTATGAAAATCCAGGCCTGTTTGAGGGTCTCTCCGGAAAAAAATAAATATTGGTTGGACTTATAGAGATTTTAACAGAAGTTATTAATATACAAAAATATATCTGTGTTTTATAACCATAATAAAATATAAAAAAATACATAGTGTGAAAATGATATTTTGTAGAATGTGAACATTCCTGTAAAGGACCCAGGGTTCTAGTTTATTTTTAAGACGTGGGCCGAATTTGAGCTGCAAAACATAGCTTGAAGCACAACAGCAACAAAAGGTTACCAGCCAAACAACCATTCCACATGTACAGAAATTTGTTAAAGACACTGAATTGTCAAAGACCAGTCTTCTCACTTGTTGTCTCTCATCATATGCATAAAAGAACACACCTGTGGAGATTTGAGCTCAATTGGTCATCGAGGTTGCGAGATAATAAAGAAAGAAAAAAACACCCTTGTCACACGAAGTTGTGTGCTTTTGATCAGATGCTTGATTTTGAGACATCAAAATCTAATTCTAAGGTCTTGAAATCAAATTCGTGGAAAAGTACTTCTTTCTCAAAAACTGCGTTACTTCAGAAGGAGTTGTTTCTCACAATGTTTTATACTATCAACCTCTTCCTATTATTGTTACCAAGTAAGGTTTTATCCTTATATTTATTTTGAGTAATTACCACTAATGTCCACTGCCTTTAAGCACTATTTGCTGATTATAACCAGCTCCTTGAAATCTCTATGTTGAGTATTGAGTATTATATAACACCCAAGCAGATCCTTGCCATTTGATTGGAGGATTGTCCGTCACGTGATAGCAAATAAAAGTACCATTGCACGCTGAGTCACTCACCGTGCTTTTTCGTTCCATCCGAAAAGTACCATTGCACGCTGGCAGCGTGCAATGGTACTTTTCGGATGGAACGAAAAAGCTGACTAAAAACATCACTGCGTGCGCGTGTCTTTGGTAACGCAGCAGGTGTTACTGCAAGAAGGCATAGTAAAATTACTAGCATTCGGCTTCTACAGTTGAAATTGATTGTTTTGAAAGTTGTATCTTTCAATCAAAATGACAAAGATCTACTTGGGTGTTATATAAAACAAATAATGAATGTTTTTCATTCGTGCAATGGTGCGAATATGTTCATTCGTTGAAAGCTGGAATGTTCCATTCAACTCGGCTCCGCCTCGTTGAATAGAACATTCCATCTTTCAACTCATGAACATATTCGCACCATTGCACTCATAAACATTCATTATGTGTATAATAGTGGTTCTGAAAAGAAGGAATAATATTACTACAACTACATGTACAACTCTAGAGGAGATTTTGTACATGGAGGGTCGCTCTCCATTACTGAGCAAAGCTAAAGAATCCATAAAAACCCATTCCATTCTTAAATATGTATTACTAATAATATATAGGTTATACAATGATATCACAAAGATGACAAAATTTAACTGTGATAATGATTAATTTGTGTTTCTGGCAAGAAAGACCACACTTCTCCATCTTCTAAAAAATGGCAATACTACATTCAGCAATTCTAAAAAAAGGTGTGCTGAAATTCGCAATTTTATAGTAATGTTCTCAAAATTAAATATTATAATTAACCGTTTTTAACACAGTTACGTTGATAGCATTGGCTAACAGACCAACTGCTAACAATATGTTTCTTGAACTCGCAGGTAAGTCGAAGGATAAATCCTAAACCTTAAAGTAAAAGCCCAACTTCAAGCACAAACATTGACCACTGCAATCTCGAAGAATTTAGAAATTCATGTTTAATTGCAGTTGATATTTCAGACATAACTTTTCCCCCACCACGACAAATCTGACCGATTTGTCCTTGCCCTTTCAAAGATGAAACTCAACGCCTACATCCCGGAGCCCTCCGAGTATCAATTTATGAGTATCCAAAAACACAGTAAGAGAAGGGGGCTAAAGGGGGCAGGGGGAATTCTGAAGTTTTGGTTTGATAAAAGTAATATTTTTATTTTGAGAAACAACATTTCCCCACCCAGAATTTGACTGCTCAATCCTTTGACTTTTGTACTATGTCAAGCCTCGTAATATTTCCAAGGGGGTCGTTTGGATCTTTTGCAAACATCTTCAACTCAATGTAACTATTGTTCAGTTGATACTCCTCTGGCTCATCACCACCGCCCAACATTTCCAGGTTACCAATATACAGAGTACCATCAAACCAATAATAAGCCTCGTTCCTTAGCATTTCAATCTCAACCGACAGCTGGTCTGGATTTGAAGTGTTGATATTACACTTCCCAAAGGTCCCCTTTGTTGTGACGATAACATTTTGCTTACCAGCCCAAGTTTGGTCAAGTTTCCATGAGACCGTAACCGGGGCCCCTTCCTTGAAGCCAAGTGGGACGCTTACACTAATCAACGATTTGTCTGCGTATCTATCGTAAGAAATAAGGCCATTGTAAACCGCACCCTTAGACAAGGCATACTTTGCAAGCCTTACTCTGTTATCTTGGAAGCGCTTGTGGAATGGGTCGTTTTCCTCCACATGGTGCACCAAGAGAAAACACTTCTTATTGAGGTTGACCACTCTAAGATAACGTTGCACAACTGACTTAACTTTCTCCCGGTTTGACATGTGCCCCTCCAAAGTGTCAAGGATGCGACCGAAAGCATCCTTGGTCAAATTCTCGAAGAGGGAGTGGACAGTGACTACTACGCCTTCCTCGTGGATATTGTTGAAATGAAGAAAATCCTTAATGGTGCCCCCGATAATGCTCAATGCGACGGGGTTGACTGCTAAATCATTGCTGTACTGCAGGGAGTTAACGAAGGTGCGCGATGCTTGATACAGTGATCCTACCCCTGGAATGTACTCCAACAAGACACTGATGGTACTGGAGATATCATCTGAAGACATAAGAAAAAATGTGAAAAATGCAAAATTAATACAAAAAAATAATAATGTACGACACCAAATAACTTAGCCCAGTACCCGCATACAAGGAACCTGTTGTCAGTTGAGGTACATTTTTGGTAAAAAAAACGTGCATTTTGATGGAGTGCATGATAAATCACAACAAGTAATGCTCAATTATCCTCAGCTTTTTTAAATTGGGCCCAGGCTGAAGAACTCTGTCTTCGTATTTACCACATGCGCACATTTCCAACTTACACTTAGTTACCGAATAAAATAAATGACATGTTACTCGTCCCCGCCCGCCCCGATTTTAGAGGCCGCACCAATTTTTTTTGGTAAAAAATATTTGTTATTAAAGTCACTGTACACGTTTGGTAATTGTCAAAGACCAGTGTTCTCACTTGGTGTATCCCATCATAAGCTTAAAATAACAAGCCTGTGAAAATTTGGGCTCAATTGGTCATCGAAGTTGCGAGGAAATGATGAAAGAAAAAACACCCTTGTTGGACGAATTTGTGTGCTTTCAGATAGGAATAAAAGACTTCTAGCTCAAAGTCTTTTATTATTTTAGTGAGAAACTACCTCTTTCTCAACAACTACGTTACGTCAGAGGGCGTTGTTTCCCACGTTTTATACTACCAACATCTCTCTCATGCTCGTTACCAAGTAATTTTTTAAGTTAATATTTGTTTTGAGTAATTGCCAAGGCGTGTACTTTCCCTTAAACAAAATCAAAAAAAGAATAAAACCTCAGATAATTAGAGCTATTTCAAATGTATCCTTCATTTTACTGAGCAATTTAATCAATCTTTCTTTCATGTATAGCCATGATACATTGCTATTTCCCCAATGCAAAGATCTTGAGAAAATCTAGGGCAAACATTTTGCCCTAGATCTTTGCACCAGGACGTGATACCACACACACACACACACACAGAATAATTTTGGAACCAAAGCAAGACGGAGCTCTAAATATTATTTGTTTTCTTTTTCTTTCGATGTGCCCATTTAAGGGTGCAAACAGCAAAATTTCAATAGATCGATGTCATCTGTTAGAGAAGTTGTGGAGTGGGAATTTGGTGAAATGTGATCGCTTTTCTCCTTGCTAGATTTCAGAATTCTTTTGAAAGTCCCCCTTCAGCCAGTGGCCAAGTATTATTTGGTGGGTGCACTTTTAAAAAACTGCCACATATGTCTTTACAGTTGTCAAACCAGCCATCATTTTGCAGTTGTCCCACCCACTCTCGAGGATTATCTGCATTTAATTACTTTGTTGTGTCACAGGCCAGCTTAATGGTCTTTCAAAACAAAACTTGTGTTTAATTAGGCCGTCTTCTAAGCTGTCTTAATTAGGCTGTCTTCCAATTTTGCCGAGTCAAATTCGAAGTTCCGTGGATCATCCTAACCCTGTTGGGTTTCCTTAAAAAATAAAACCGAATGAATCTGTGGACAGCAAATTTCTTTTTTGCCAAGTCAGTACTGGATGCCACAGTTTGGAGTATCTTTTTTTCAAAATGGCTGAACAAAATCTAGTAGAAATAATAACCCAATTGTTAAATCACTGCATGGAAGCAGATGTGCTAGCACAGAATTTGTTTGAAACCACTTTATTCTGTCCACTAAACACATCTTGATACTGCTGTAAACAATAGAAAGAGAAACTGAGGACACAATACAAAAGCTGTTTGTAAATGAACTTGACAATACATGTGTGTGTCTGATCTTTGTTTATTACAAACATTTTTATAAACATAGTAACATGCATTTTAAAGACAGTGGACACTATTGGTAATTGTCAAGATGTTTGGTTTTGAGGCCTCAAATTCTAAACTCGAGGTCTTCGAATCAATTGTGGGAAAATTACTTCTTTCTCGAAAAACTATGGGATTGTCACTTCAGAGGGAGCAGTTTCTCACAATGTTTTTTAGCAACCTCTTTCCATTTATGCTGATAATTATTTTGAGTAATAACCAATAGTGCCCACTGCCTTTAACTGAACAATGCATTATACAAGTGACAGAAAATGGGAAAGGAAAAGGTCAAGTAAACATAACTTGACGCCCCCAGAGCGGCATTCAATGGACTTCCACAACCCCCATTCCATACAAATACAACCGGACACGTTCAACAGTTTAACTTTCTCTATTTTTTCTAAAAGATATTTACAGTTTTTAGTTCCATGTACAGTAAAGTTTTCTCTAATTTCAAGACTGGTCCTTAGAATATTCTTTGCACCGTTGAGTCCCCCTTTTGCATTTCATCTATATGGATTTGTTTTTAAATCCGAAAAACAACCCAAAAAATCAGCTACACTGCTGATTTTAAAGCCATTATACACTTTTGGAACAAAAAAAAAATCCCCCAAAATCACAGATTTACAGATAACTTACAGGGTTTACAAAAGGTAATGGTAAAAGACTTCTCTTGAAATTTTATTCCATGAAATGCTTTACTTTTTGAGAAAACATCATTAAAACAATTATCAATTCTCGACATTGAGAATTACAGATTATAATAAACACATGTCATGACACGGCGAAACGTGCAGAAACAAGGGTGGGTTTTCCCGTTATTTTCTCCCGACTCCGATGACTGATTGAGCCTGAATTTTCACAGGTTTGTTATTTTATATAGAAGTTGGGATACACAAAGTGTGGGCCTTGGACAATACTGTTTACCGAAAATGTCCAATGGCTTTAAAGCAACATTTGGCAACTTGATTTCAAAAGCCCTTAAATAATTTTACAAAAAATTGCTATGGCACAACGGAAACCACATTTTTTCTTCTTCATATTTTTCTTATAAATAAATTACACCTTCTGTGGAAATCTGGCAAAAAACAAAACAAAACCTAAAATCATGTAAAAATTGTTTGCCATGGCACAACTGGAATCACATTATTTTTCAAATCTAAAAAACAACTTCAGTGGAACTTTGGTATATAAACATGACTATGGCAAACATTAAGACGAGTGTTCTGAAAACTCAAGAAATACACCACCAACCAACCAAAAGTGATGCCCATAAATGACATAACTCATGCTGGGGACTTATTACTAAGATGATCAGAATATTTCCAAGGGGGTCGTTTGGATCTTTTGCAAACATCTTCAACTCAATGAAACTGTTGTTAAGTATGACACTCCTCTAACTCAGCATCACCGCCCAATATTTCCAGGTTACCAATGTACAGAGTACCATCAAACCAATAATAGGCCTCGTTCCTTAACATTTCAACCTCAACCGACCCCTATCTGGATTTGAATTGTTGATAATACATTAAGACGAATGTTCTGAAAACTCAAGAAATCCTTCACCAACCAAACCCAAAGTGATGTCCATAAATGACATAACTCATACTGGGGACTTATTACTAAGATGCTCCACCCTGTTTCTCCATCAGTTTCTTGTCCTCTCCCACGCTTGTCCAGCTTGAACTTTTCACGCTCTAGTCTCAACTGTTCGGTTTTCAATTCTGACTCCTTAGTGTTCCTCTCCTTCAGTACTTCTAACAACTCGGAAAAGCTTGCACGAGATTTTTTGGGCTGTTTCAACTCGATGTTGTCTCCTAAAACAAGGTATAGTAAGATACCACATTTTATTTCATACATGTATGTTGTTGCAAATGTAGATCTTTAAACATGTGCCTTAGACAATTGGCCAGTTTTTATATACCACAAAACTGCTTGACCAGGTATTGCTTCCATAAATTAAGGAATTCTTCTTGCTCAAAAATGTAAAGCCAAAATGGTAAAGTGGTAAAAAAAAACTTTGTTCAAAAACAAAATTATGTAGGCCCACCTGGGATTTGAACTAAGGACCTCCAAATCTAGAGGCAAAGTTTTGTACCAATGGACCCACTCAATCAGTTGCAAAGACACTGGACACTTTTGGTAATTGTCAAAGACCAGTCTTTTCACTTGGTGTATCTCAACCTATGCATAAAATAACAAACTATTGAAAATTTGAGCTCAATTGGTCTTTGGAGTTGCAAGATAACTGAAAGAAAAAAAACACCCTTGACACGAAGTTGTGTGCTTTCAGATGCTTGATTTCGAGACCTCAAATTCTAAACTTGAGGTCTCGAAATCAAATTCGTTGCAAATTACTTCTTTCTCGAAAACTATGTTACTTCAGAGGGAGCTGTTTCTCACAATGTTTTATACTATCAACCTCTCCCCATTACTCCAACCAATAAACCGATTCATGGACCAACATTCATCTGTGTTGTAACAATATTAATATGCATGCTGTAAAATGATAGGATTACCTTGCCTTTTTTGAGGTCTCATTCCCTTCGTGGCAGCTTCTCTGATCTTGCCCCCCTGCTTCCCCTTGTTTTCATCATCAGCCTTTCGCTGCCTTTCCTCCTCTGTCTCCCTACTTGCCTCTGCACAAAGCTCATCCACTTCTGTCAAAAGTTGGTCCCGCTCCTTATACTCTTCATCTGTGCCTGATCTGAGACATGAAGATTAAAAGTTTTTATTCGGATGTTTTTTACTCAGATGAAATATTTTAGACATTTCCAAAAGGTCCCCATTCCCAATTTAACGGAGGTCTGAGATGGTAGTGAGGGTGGTATTGCAGTTATAGGGGAGCCAAGGTAGGAGCCTCTTTAAAGGCAGTGGACACTATTGGTAATTACTCAAAATAATTATTAGCATAAAACCTTTTTAGGTAACGAGTAATGGGGAGAGGTCGATAGTATAAAACATTGTGAGAAACGGCTCCCGCTGAAGTTTCCGAGAAAGAAGCAATTTTCCACGAATTTGATTTAGAGACCTCAGATTTAACCTTTGATGTCTCGATTCGAGCACAACTTCGTGTGACAAGGGTGTTTTTTCTTTCATTTATCTCGCAACTTGGAAGACTGATTGAGCTCAAATTTTCACAGGTTTGTGATTTTTATGCATTTATGTTGAGATATGCAAAGTGAGAAGACTGGCCTTTAACAATTACCAAAAGTGTCCAGTGTCTTTAAAACCTGCAGTATAACTTAGTAGCCATTGATAAACGAAACCCAAAACAACCGAAAAGGGAACAAAAACTGAATTTTTATTAGCAGAGAAAAACAAAATAAAAAACAGGCTTAGGCTGCAAGAAGCATCCAGTAATAAAATATTAAATAATTCCTTACGCTTTTAGTGACATCATTTCTGCTTGTCGATGTGCCTTCAGGAGAGTTTTCATGCGATCTTTGCAAGCTCGAAGAGATACTTTTTTGTTGAGCAATGTAGAATTTACATTGGACAAAATGGTCTCCCATTTCCTGTGTGTTTTTGCACCTTGAAGATGACACGGGTTGACGGCAACTACTTCTTTCAACAGGACAATATCAAGCTCTGGGTAAAACCGGATCGGTTTTGCAATTGACATGTTGACTCGTGTAAATGAACCTAAAAAAAGAACACATTGCCAAAAAGGAGAGGCAGAAATGAGCAAGATGAAAATCAATTCTTTCAATGTCATGTATTTTTATTTTAGGAAGGGTTGTCCAATTCAACCCTAGCCCAATAAACATTGCAAAGATGCTAGACAATACATCTGCTCATTGCCCCGTTTTCACCATGAAGTGTGAGATTTTATAGCAATAAAACCAAATCTTGTTTGCCCCCCCCCCCAAAAAAAAAAAAAACCAATAGGCTTTCCTATAAAACAAAAATGCTGGCTCATTTTCTCGGTATTAAGGGAGAAATCTGCCAGTGCCAGCTGATGGAAATTTTTTTTAAATTTCAACTCGAATTTCACAAAAAAATAACCAGCACATTAAAATTAGCCTGAAATAAGTTGTGGATAATTAAACGTTTCAAAAACAAAATAGGACAATAACCACTTGATTTTATTTTCAGAAAATCTTACACTTTTTGGTTCACGGCAGCGAGTGTGACTGAGTAAGTCTGGTGTACGCCAAGACTGCGTTATGCAGGGCCGACTGGAGCCACTGTTCTATACATACATCTCCATCTCCATCTCCATTGGTTCAGTCAGCAAAATATCCTGCCGGATACATATCAACGCTAACTTGCGCACTACGTGTGGAATTAGACTACTGGTGGGTATAATGTATGTCCCTTGAATTCAGCTAGTGTTGTGCTATTCATAGCAGTCAAGGAGAGTGAGTTCCAGAGTTTAACAGTTGACACGAAGAATGAATCTTTGAAGGCCATACATGTAATAATAATAATAGTAAACCGTTCTTATAAAGCGCATTACACACGAAGTCCCAATGCGCTGTACAAAGTCAGAAAGAAAAAACAGACAAAACTAGTTGGAGTTTAACAAGTGAGTTTTGAGAATTTGAATTTATCCAGAGTTTTAGCGTCTTTGATGTTGCGGGGAAGTTTGTTCCAAAGAGTAGGAGAAGACGTAGAAAATGCACGCTGGCCGTAAGACTTAGTAGAAGCGGATGAACAGGCAAGTAGAGATTGTGATTGAGAGCGGAGATTTCGAGAAGGCTGGTATTTGTGAACAAGTTCTTGCAAGTATGTAGGTGCGTGGCCATGGATACAGCTGTATGTCAGAAGAAGGGTTTTGTAAGCAATCCGTTGTCTAACCGGAAGCCAGTGCAAGTCCGAGAAAATAGGTGAAATGTGGTCACAGGTTTTGGATCGTGTGACCAATCTGGCTGCTGAGTTCTGAACTCGCTGAAGTTTGGAGATTCCGGAGTGTACTCTTTCAGACTGACTTGAATGAATTTTTGGTTGTTTCCCCTTGTATCTCTGGTATTGGGCTGAACATAGTTGTGAAGTTGAATGTCAACCAACCCATTTTTCATCTTGTACTATGTAGAGCATATATACATAATTTCTGTTGATTTCTTCTGTTCTGTCTGCTGTAGTGTGTCCCATCTCATACTTACTATGAACGGTTACGCGGTAGGGTCAATTTCTAAAACTGAAGAAACCCGACTAATTATGAGACTGTGTGCGCGCTTCGAAAAAAGCAAGTTGTCAAGACCGTTGGGAAAGTTCACACTCAAAATTCACTTGATTTTTACTCAAAACTTGTGATGTATATTTGAACAATTTCATGTGTAGAGCTATCTGCAACTTCTGAGGCATTAGATTGGTAAGTTTTGTGGTGCAGATCGTTGCAGATGGTTTTTAAAAAAAAGTGAAAGATTTTTAATATCAGCTGGCTGGGGCCAAGGATATGGAATGGAGTGGATTGGACCGATTTATGGGGCTAGCCCTACTCCTCCTAGAACTATTTCGGTTTCATTCCGCTAATGTCTCCCGCCTAGAACTATTTCGGTTTCGTTCCGCTTTTGTCTCCCGTTACGGTTTTGTTCCGCTTTCGTCTCCCGTTACTGGAGACGATAGCGGAACAAAACCGAAATAGTTCTACTTCTAGGTAGAGGTACGTCGGGCTAGCCCCACTTGTCATGCTTGTGTGGCAAAAGGCAAACACAAAATGGCTGAATCCTTTATTATTTACTTCAGCTAGTCTTTGGTCTTGGCCACACAAATGGGGCTAATCCATTTCTAACTAAGGCATGCAGGGCAGGCCAAGACCAGCAGGAGCAATATAAGGCAATGGCCTTCTCTGCCTCAATTACAAATAACATGCCTGTGACAGGCAGCTAGGACTTGCTATACTCAGTAGAGAGTCTAACTCTAAACATGTATTTCCGTTATTCAGTGCACTGTCGTTTTTCGTAGAATTATCAGAATTTGTACAGCGTCCTCCATGAGCAGACTCTTTCTCGACACATTACAAGGCGTTTTGGCCGCATTAGCTACCGTAGTTTTCAATTCTGCCATGGCAGCAACTTCTATTCCAAGTTCTAGCTATGCACAGAAAATAAAATCTGGCCACAGCGTGGATTCGTGTCATTACACGAAATAACGGAAATACAGGTTAGACTCTCTGCTGTACTGACCGATACTACTACTACTACTACTACGTGACTGGGCTGAGAGTGACATTATCGGCCATCCGTCATAAAATGAATCTAGCGCCCCAGTGGCTGGGTCTATTGCAATACACATCAGACTATGAAGAGTCATTACCCATGTTTATTGTTATTGAATATTGTTTCCAGCCCTCACAACCCGGGGAGGAAGAAAACTAACTACCAAAACTTACCCTCCATGTTTTCCGTGTAAAGTGCTTGCAGAGAGTCTAAACGGGTTGTAATACGTTCTTTGATAGTCTCTAATTCGTCAAGATCATCTCTAATTCCTGTTATAGCTTTCTCGATCTCGAGTTTAGAATGTTTTCCCGACATCTTACGTCTCGTCCGCCCCTCATCCACATTACATCAGTCTAGGAAATGGCAGAATGTTGGTTTAGGGCGCCCTCTCTCGATCTCAACTTCTCTCGGCTTCATGGTTTCTCAAAAGTCCCTGAAGCGGCCCTAGGTCAATAATTTCATTAAGCTGTTAATTCTGCTTTGCAAGTTTCTTTGCTAAGCAAGAAATGAGCACGGTTCCACAGTTACACCAATGGTAAATGTAAGGCATTTTGGCTAGTACATGTAACCCTATATTTACTAAGCAATAGTTTTATGTGCTTACAGGCAGCCGAGGCACCAGTCAAAACAATGTAAACTTATTCAGTCTTGGCTGGTAACACGTTTCTTTTCTGTGCCTAGCAAGTTTTGTTGTGCTTACAAAGTGGCTTTATGAAATTTTGCCCTTGTGTTTATCAGTGAGTTGAGCTTTCCAAATTTCTTTGCCAACTAAATGAGCAGGGTTGCAGTCACATCAATGGTAAAATGTTGGCTGGTAAGCTATATTTATACTAAGCAAGAGTTTTCTATGCTTATCAAATTTTTGTGCTTACAGGCATGTGGCACGAGTAACAACATATGTAACCAGCTTCCCTTGAGCAATGCTTGTACTTTTCTGTGCTTAGCAAGTTTATGTGTATACAGTGGCTTTATGAAGCTATTCATCAGAAAGTTCTGCTAATTTCTGCTAAGCAAGAAATTAGCAGGGTTCCAGTCACAGCAATGGTAGGGTTTTTGGCTGGTAGCAAAAGTTTTCTGTGCCGGTCACAACAGGCAATACTTTTCTGTGCTTAGCAAGTTTTTTATGCATACAGTGGCTTTATGAACTAAGTTTCGGTCTCCTTCGATTAAAACGGATAGATCACCAGGAGATTAAATGGCCAACTCAAATTGCAAAAAGACGTTAAAAAGAATTTCAACTCAAATACATGCGATTCTTTATCAATTATTATTATTGACCAATAGTAATACCAAGTACAGGAGAAGAAAGGATAATATTTGACGAAAAAGATGTTTGACAAACAAACAAGTAAAATAAAATTAGTTAGATTTATTTTTAAAAACAACCACAGTACTTGGCCTCTTCTTAAATCCAGTAAAATAAAAATTAGAGGGAAATTTTTTTTTTAAATAATTTTAACGTGGGGTAAAATTTATAATAGAATGAACTGATCAAAATTGTCAGTGCATAAATTCTACCTTTTTGAAGCATTTTGCACGCCATATTGTGTTTAACACCACAAAAGCCAAGATCATCATTCGAAAGCACAACCAAACTTTAACAAAACGTCAATTATTGTGCACAGCATTTCTCTACTGCTATGGCGATTACACTAAGCATCCTCTAATGAATGGGTTTTGAATTTAGTGAAACCATTGAAGTCAATACATGTAAATACTTTTGTACACTATTGTATCTCACTTATTGTATCACAACATATAATATGCATACAAAAGAAATAACTGTTGCTCATTTGGTCGTCGATGTTGTAAGAAAAAACGCCCGCATTGTACAAGTTGGGCGCTTTCAAATGCTTGATTTGAAGACCTCAAAATCAAATTCTGAGGTGTCAAAATCAAATATTTAAAGGCAGTGGACACTATTGGTAATTACTCAAAATAATTATTAGCATAACACCCTTCTTGATTACGAGTAATGGGGAGAGGTTGTAAAGTAAAAAACATTGTGAGAAACAGCTCCCTCTGAAATGACGGAGTTTTCGAGAAAGAAGTGATTTTCCAAGAATTGATTTTGTGACCTCAGATTTAGAATTTGAGGTCTCTAAATCAAGCATCTGAAAGCACACACCTTCGTCTGACCATGGCGAGACAAGGGTGTTTTTTTCTTTCATTAATATCTCGCAACTTCGACGACCGATTGAACAAATTTTCAAAGGTATGTTATTTTATGCATATGTTGAGATACACCAACTGTAAAGACTAGTCTTTGACAATTACCAATAGTGTCCAGTGTCTCTAAGTGAGAAATAACTTCTTTCTCAAAAACTATGTCGGGTCACATGTTATCGACCCTCATGTCTTCAAACCCAACTTTGAACCCCATTTACCGCGAGACTGTGCAAGTTCCACTTGCGACAGAAGGTCTGCAGTGCACTCAAGGTCTGTATTTTCATCAGGCTTAATCATGCCGAGAATAAAGTTTCTTGTCGTTTGTTTAAAAACAAATCATTTAGTTTTTGATTGCGAAAATTTATTATGTTATTCTACTGAAAACCCATGCCACCAGGATATGTTACTTCAGAGGGAACAGTTTCTCAATGTTTTATACTATCAACAGCTCTCCATTGCTTGTTACCAAGTTTTTATGCTAAAACGTCTTTTGAGTTTTATATTAATAATTATGTCCAGTGCCTTTAAAACATGTAAACAAAAACTCGATTGTAAGAACTTAGAAGTGAAGCAGCTTTCCATAGGATAGTACAAAGATTTTGAGTAATGCCTCACAGATTGTGTTTTCCAATTTTAAATCTTTATTCCTGCAGGGCACATTCGATTCGGATTTTCGACGATAAATCACAAACGCAACCGCCTTTTGAAATTAAATTTTCACAGGTTACAAGTTGAATCCACCAAATTGTTCTTTCAGCATGAGCTTTCTCCAATTGTGCGTCAACCTGTAGAGAGAGAGTTAAAACTTATTACTAGTGATGTCAAATGCATGTACAAAGGACAAACAAAACTTATACTATTCAGTTTACAAGTACCAATGAGGCAGTACTCTGCACTCAAATAGGTACGTTAGCCTCCTTTAGTGAAGTTTTATATACACCATCATCAAGACATTTTACTTCTAGGAGTTCGTGTTTAGGCAACTCAGCAAGTTAACCAATCAGTCACAGAAATCAGACTGGGGCGGTATATTTACTCATCATTGTCTGCCAGCAGTACGGTGGAAAATATCAAATGTAAACCAACCATAGTTGCTTCCCTTCACCCAGGAGTTTAACAGAAAAAGCCAGCGTGTTCAACATGTCAATGGAAATGCAGCCAGAGGATAATGCTTACCAAACAGAAGAAAATGCTTCAAGAGTTCCGCAATCCTCATCTTCGTAAAGACGATACCTGTGGCGAGGACAAAAGAGAAAGTTGTAACTCAATGCTGCGTTAATTTGTCCTCCATTTCTTAAGATAAATACTACCAATTCCAACTTACTCGGCTCTTGTATTTTTAACTTACTGTAACAGATTTCTATATTCACAAGGGTCAACTAGCAGGGCCCAGTTTCATAAAGCTAAAAAATATTGCTTTGAAAATTTCTGCTAAGCAACAATAAGCAGGACTATGGATACCAGTGACAGATTCTACATGTGAAATGGTAACTTAGCTGGCAACATTTTTACGTTAACATAATTTCATTGTACAGCTCCATCAAGTTTTGATAAGGGTTTAGGCAACTCAGCAAGTTAACCAATCAGTCACAGCAATCAGACTGGGGCGGTATATTAACTCATCATTGTCTACCAGCAGTAGGGTGGAGAATATTTGCTCATAGCAAATGTAAACCAACCATAGTTGCTTCCCATCACCCAGGAATATAATGAGTTTTAACAGAGCTCAATACTTACTGCGTAAAGGAAAACAAAGACGGTTCAGCAGCAACCAAATAATGAAATCTGTGGAGGGGAACAAGAACAAAATGGTGACTGATACAATTTTTTATTTGTTTTTTGATCGTCGCTTTCCCGAGATGCAGTCGACTCTCGTAATAAAGACCACTGCTAGGTGGATGCCTAAAAAAAGAGTCAATTCTGAAGTCCAAAATTGTTTTACTGTCCTCTTTAGGCATGTTCCTTTTAGCCAGTCTTAGCGATCTCCATAGAACCAGACTGTAATAAGTTAGAGTCAACCTATTTCACTTATGTTAATTTATTTATTTTTGTATTTTAGGGGAGGGGCGGGATAAGGGTTTAGGCAACTCAGCAAGTTAACCAATCAGTCACAGAAATCAGACTGGGGCGGTATATTAACTCATCATTGTCTACCAGCAGTACGGTGGAATATATTTGCTCATAGCAAATGTAAACCAACCATAGTTGCTTCCCATCACCCAGGACCATAACGAGCTTCAACAGAGCTTAATACTCACTGCGTAAAGGAAAACAAAGACGGTTCAGCAGCAACCAAATGATGAAATCTGTGGAGGGGAACAAGAATAAATAAGGGACTGATTTTAAATAATTTTTCAAATCTTCCCTTTCCCAAAGATTTGGTCGACTCTCATAATTAAGATCTCTGGGAGGTCATCTGCTTACGAAGAAATCATTCTTAAATATCATGCTCTAAATTTTCTTTTCTTTTGCTGTCCTCGTACAATATTTTCTAGCTGCCAGTCTTGGCGATCTCCTTACAACCAGATTGTTTTAACCTTAAGTCAACCTATTTCACTTGTGTTCATTTATTTATTTGTGTTTTGGGGGGGAGGGGTGGGTGAGGGCAACTCAGCAAGTTAACCAATCAGTCACAGAATTCAGACTGGGGCGGTATAATAACTCATCATTGTCTACCAGCAGTATGGTGGGTGGAGAACATTTTGCCCTTGGCAAATTTTAACCAACCATACTTGCTCCCATCACCCAGGAGTACAACACAGGAAGTCCCTGCATTCCCAGAGTTAAGCCTTTTCCAAACTAGACAAATTACACCATAAAACCCTGGGAATATGTAGTTTACATTTTCACACTTTGAATTGCTTGCTAACCCAGGGAAAACTTCTGTGGAATTGCTGTTCCCCTGGAAACACTAACCCAGGCATGGAGTTTCATCTTTGAGAGGGCAAGGCCATATTCATTTTGAAAAGGGCACTTCCATCTTTAAGTCTATGAACATTTTTGAAGGGGCACCAAGGCCAAGACCAGTGAAACGGGGTAAAATAAAATTTCCAGAAATTGTCTTGCGTTTATTTCCAGTGAATTGTTCTGCAGTATGAAAAGGGCTTACATGTGAACATAAAAAAATACAAAGCCAGAGCTATGTACTTACCACGTGGAAGAAACCAAAGCCGAGTTCAGCCAGCAAAGATGTTATCTGAGAAGGAAATAAATGGGCTTTGTTTTAGAATGCTTCTTTTGTTTTCTTCCGATTAACCCCATCCCCCAAATAAAACCGACAGTTGTTTTCAGGAGCTTAGAACCAGTCACCACATCAGGAAAATAAATCATCATTGATTTTAAGAACAGGTCTATGAAATGATCATCATTTGCGGGCTGTTCTTAAGCTCCAACAATTAATGCGAGGCCCCCCCCCCCCCCCCCCCCCAAAAAAAAACCATCACGGTTAACGAAGACCTACCACTGGCTGAAAGTTGTGGGCGGTGGTGCATATTTTCTTTGTTTGGTCTCAGCGAAAGGTCTATACCCAGAAAATGACTTCTTTTCACATGCCTCAGGCCTGGAATTTCATCTTTGAGAGGGCAAGGCCATTGGAAAATCTATAAGCCTATGGGAATTTTTGTAAGGGCACCAAGGCCAAGACGAGGGAAACGGAGGCCATGGCCTCCATGAAATTTTAGACCTGATGCCTCATTTTTGGCCCTTAAAGACAGTGGACACTATTGGTAATTGTCAAAGACAAGTCTTTTCACTTGGCGTATCTCAACATATGCATAAAATAACAAACCTGTGAAAATTTAGCTCAATTGGTCGTCAAAGTTGCGAGATAATAATGAAAGAAAAAACACCCTTGTCACACAAAGTTGTGTGCTTTCAGATACTTGATTTCAAGACCTCAAATTCGTAACTTGAGGTCTCAAAATCAAATTCGTGGAAAATTAATTCTTTCTCGAAAACTACTCCACTTCAGAGGGAGCTGTTTCTCACAATGTTTTATACTACCAACCTCTCCCCATTACTCATTACCAAGTAAGGTTTTATGCTAACAATTATTTTGAGTAATTACCAATAGTGTCCACTGCCTTTAAAAAGTACAAGGTCTGAACTACATGGTGTAGGCTTCAACAGACCTTAAAAAAATACCACAGACTTATCATTATGAACACCCATATACACGGATGTGTTAGCACTGTATACTCAGTACTTACGTGAGTTCGTTGTAAATTAAGTCACAGGCATATTACTCAGGTGGGACTCGAACCCAAGACCTTTGCAATTTTTCACTTTTCAGGCTTTTCAATTACATTTTTTTTTAGATCTGTCCCAAGGGCCAAACTAATGGGGACTTTTGGGACGCTTGGTGGCAGCAGACTCACCAGGTAAAATCCATTGTTCTCGGTAATGTGCGCATGCTCAGAACTACATCAACAATGGAAATTTACCTGGTAAGTCTGCTGCCACCTGGCGCCTCAAAGTCTCCCATTGGAAAACTGGACTATCATCCATGTTCTGTTATTAAAGTAATCCGTTCTGACAGATTGTTACCTTAAAGTGGAAATCTTTGGCAATGAAACTTCCCTTCCAAGCAAAGCCAAGCGAGACTTGATGATTTAAGGCGATTATTGATGCACATGACTCCCTGAAATGAATAAACATTGTGAAGAGATGAAAAAAGTTACTGCTAAAATCAACTTCACAGTTCTGTTTGTCTACGTCCATTTTACACAACTTGCAGGATCAATCAACAGCTATACATGTCCCGTCAAAAGGATGAAGCAATAATGGTCAAGTGTCTTGCTTAAGGACACATACATCAATACGAAGGCACAATTTCATAGAGCTGCTAAGCACACAAATTACTCAAAATACAAACATGTACTTAACAACAGGAGAAAAGACAAAAAAAAAAAAAAGATAGAAATACTGCAGAAAATTATCCAAGGATAGCCCAAAAAAGCCAATAACTTAGACTTATTTCCATTGGGGTCCTTACAAAAAACAGACGAACCTAGTCAAGGGCAAAAAGATGATTCAAGGAAAAACAAAGCAAGAGAACACAAGAAAAATAAATAGAATAGGAAAAACAAATATTTTAAATTAAAAATTAAGTTAAATTAAATTAAATCGATAAATAATATAACAAATTGAAACCAAAAAGGAACCCAAGCTTCCTTAGAGGTGGCTTAGAGGATAAGCCAACAACAGCTGAATACCAGTTACAAGCAATATGCAACAAATGGAAATTTGATAAGTAATCCTGTTTTTATCAAGGAAGAATGCTTAGCAAATTTTTGTGCTTAGCAGCGCTATGAAATTGGGCCCAGGACTAGAACCCACACTCTGCTGATCACTCGAGTCCTGAGTGTGCAACCACTCCGCCCTGAAGGACTTACTTGTACAATTATTATCAATGATTTTTGCAGGATATTCAATGGAGCCAGGCTACTTGGCCTTGAAGAAAAAGTTTTTAACTTTTTATTATATTAATTTACAGAGTACAAGGCCGGGCTGACCAACATGGCTTTAAAAGACTTTTCAGACAATTGATTAACAATTTGGGGAAACAAAACTTGAATTCGGACTTATATAGGAAGAACAATCATGCGTAGTTGGAGCTCAGAAGTAGTTAATTTGTATAATCATGTAGATCATACGAACGAGACTAGATAGCTCATCACTGCTCCACTATGAAACTCAAAGTTCCCGAACATGGCAACTACTTTTACGGGGGAACTATTCAATAAAGCTTGATATTGATTGAAGTAGGAAAGCTAAGGGAATATTTAAGACATTCATGTTAAAAACACACCATGGACACTTAGTTAATACAAGTTTTTCTTATTTACCTTTGATCCATCTTAGTCTTGTTCCTTCTGCAAATCCAGTTTACTCGACAGCTGAAAATTTTACACAAAGATTATTTTACTCAACAATTATGTGCTCTTTTCATTAACTGCAAAACTCACAGAGCAATCGAGGGTGTGTGACACACACACCCAAAAGGTACAAATTTAAGGGAAAATGAAATTTACTTTACTACCTTTAAGGATTTGGGTCCCCTTTCAAAATGTCCATAGATTTACATTAAACTTGCAGGGTTTGAAGATTATGATAGTTGGAAGCTTCCCTTCAAATATTACTTGCTGAGGTGCTGTAGTTTTTGAGAAATGAGTAAAACAATGTCATGAAAATACGTTTGCTTAAAATAATTTTCGTCTCACGAGACAAAAATTATTTTCACGACATTGTTTTACTCATTTCCTCAAAACTACAGCACGTAGTATTTTCAGGGAAGCTTTCTACTATCAATAACTTCAACTGTGCAAGTTTAGTGTAAATCTGTGGACATTGTGTTTTTTGTCCTACGAAAGTTACATTACACCCTTTAAATGAAATCCCACTCCCCTAGTACTAAGGAAGATGGGATGTACCATACCTCAGAACACATTTGAAAGTCTTCAGTCTTAAATCAGACATATGCTTGTCTTGAGTTAGGTTCATCATTGGTACTGGTTTCACTAGTTCTTCTCATTTCCCATTATAATTTGCCTTCATTTTCGGATAAAATCAGTGTTTTGATTGTGAAATGCGACTGCAACCAGTTTGATTGTGAAATACGTCAAGTACAAAAATATCATGCCTGGATTTACTAAGCAAGATGAAACGTAATTACCTTCATTATTGACGACAGAGGCCCTCTTGAGTTTCGAGAACAAACCCTAAACAAGGAAAATAGGAAAGTGTTGTTTAAAATGTCAGAGATTTCAGTAACTTCCTGAAAATAACAAAAACATTTGTGTCTAAAATAGCACACATATCCAACAACATGGTGCTCATGGCGCTCAAACAAAGAGAAGGCGTCAGGTCATCAGAGCCAATTATCAGACATACAGTTAGTCGAAGGACGATGATCATCATTCGCCAGTCTTCTTAAGAATCCATTTCAAATCCATGACAAGTATATTCTGACAGGCAGAAGTAAAGCCTGTTTTAGCTTTTCATTTTGGAATCAGTTGCAATAGATAATCAAATGAAAACAGTTCAAAACTTACTAACAACTTACCTGGAGTGTATGATAAGGCTTTGACATGTTGCTGAAACAGACGGCACAAAACTGTTGTACCTGTCAATTAAAAAATACAACATACTGGAATATTAGGCAACAGTTTCTCATATATCTAACAATGTGGTGCTCAAGGAATTAAAAGGGAAACACTTTAAAGACAGGTTTGGAAGTTTATGAAACACGAGATCCGTTTCACAAGGTACTGTGGCACACTTGGTCGAAACAATGGGTGAACCCCTTTTCTCGGCAACAAGCGTTACCAACATAACACAACATGCAGGACAAAAGGCCTTGCGTCCAACCCAAAGGACGCATCAAATGGTCAAGTGTCTTGAACCCACATTCTGCTAATAGAAACACGGAAGCCAGAGTCCCATGTGCTTGACCACGACAAAAACAAACTATGTTCGACACTAGACAGGCGTCAGGTCATCAGAGCCAATTTTCAGACATCCAGTTAGTCGAAGGACGATGATCATCATTCGCTAGTCTTCTTAAGAATCCATTTCTATTCAATGACAACTTCACGTTTTAGATTTTCATTTTGGCATCAATTGTCAAAGAAAATCACATAAAAAGCCTTAATAACACAAGTCATGACTTTAAACTAACAACTTACCCTGGAGGTTTGACAAGACTTGAACATGCTGCTGAAAGTCGGCACAAAACTCTTGCACCTGTCAATTGAAAAATACAACGTACTGGAATAATAGGCAACATTTACTTATTCAACTGTGCAACTGAGAAATAATTAATACCTGAAGAAAAAAAGTTATTGATCAAAAATAATAAAAAATAATAATTTGCATAATGACTGTGCCAGAGTAGTCAACAAGTGCATCTTGAAATCGGGGAGATTTTCAGAATGAAATTCTACATAATAGAGAAAATAATATTCCAGAACCAAGGAGATTTTTAAAAGTTGTTCATCAGAAAATGGAAAGATTAGTTAAATTTCAGGGAGCTTTTTGAAGAAACATTTAAAGTTGGCAGCTCAGCGATACTTAAAGTTCAGATTGTGGTTTTTCTGGTCAGTTTTGAAGCTTGAGTCTAGCAAGTCTGAAGGTTCAGTGGAAGAGTATTTCAAAGTATTGTAAGGGAAAACCTTGGATTGTTTTCATTGGTCTCAGAATAAAATATACATCCGCAGCAAGTTGTCAGATATATGCTTGTCTATTTTAATTCATCACAGACCAACAAACAATACTTTTTTTTTTATAGATTAAAACCCTATTGTAAGTTACACCACAGGTCAATATTACTCAAATACTGTAGCATTTTGCATATAATATTGAATATTACACAAAACAAAGGCTTACCATCTTAGGAGGCACCTCAATGGATGACAATTTCCCAAAAAGTCTTCACATCAATCTCATCATCTTTGAAGAAATTTACCCATTCATCCTGGAATACAAGAAAACATTTTGTTTAATCTTTGAGGAAGTTAACCTACTCATCATGCAATACAAGAAACCATGTTTTTATCTTTAATAATAACAGTATTTATAAAGCGCCAAATTGCCAAAGGATACAAGGCGCTGAGAAGGAAAGAGGGAAAAAGACAGAACAAAGATAAAGACGACCAGCTACGAAGAGGCAAAAAGGTGGGTTTTGAGAGCACGTTTGAAGGCTGGGACACTGTTAGAGCTTCTGGTTAGGGTAGGTAGAGAATTCCATAGTCGGGGAGCAGCAATTGAAAATGCCCTATCACCTGCAAGTTTATGGGTTTTGTGAACTGAAAGGGATTTACCAGTAGTAGAGCGAAGAGAGTACGAAGATGTCTGGAGTGAAAGGAGAGAGGAGAGATAATCCGGGGCACAGTGATTGAGGGATTTATATGTGTGGACCATTGTACGGAATTGAATGCGTTGGGCAACTGGAAGCCAGTGTAATTGCTTGAGAAGTGGAGATGAGTGAGTGAATTTGGGCAGCTTAAAGATAAGTCTGGCACAGCGGTTTTGGAGCCGTTCAAGGCGGGAAACATCTTTCTGTGAAACACCATTCAGGAGGCAGCAGCCATAGTCCTTTGAAGAAATTTACGGATTCATCATGGAATACAAGGAACCCCCCCCCCCCTCTTTTTAAAGACTAGACAGACCTTTTGACTGGTCAATTTTGTTATACCTTATTCTTATTTGAAAGATTGTGGTGAAACTCAGAGGTGTTTCGAAAAACAGAAATGTCTTCAACGCTCCAAAAAGCTCAAAGCGGCGAGCTTTTGTATCATCACTGTCACACCACATCTAATTTACTCATTTTTTCCCCCAGTGTATGAGCCAGAAATGAGCAGGAAAAGCTGTATTCTTTTCCTAATGGTTGGTCTTATTTTTTGTCCAGTTTGAGACACCTTAAGCAAATATTCAATAAAGAAAAACAAAACAAAGGCGCTTACCATCTTAGGAGGCACTTCCATGGCTGACAATTTCCCACCTAGTCTTCAAGTCAGCTTTGAAGAAATTGACCTATTTATTATGGAAGACAGGACAGAAAAGCAGAATCTGCATTTTTAAAACAAATCAACCATTTGACCTGTGATTTGAACCCTTTTTCGTTGGCACTTTATTCTTATTTGAAAGATTGTGGTGAAACTCAGAGGTGTTTCGAAAAACAGAAATGTCTTCAACGCTCCAAAAAGCTCAAAGCGGCGAGCTTTTGTATCGTCACTGTAACACCACATCTAATCAAATCAACTTCTTCCTTTTTTCAGTGTTTGAGCCAGAAATGAGCAGGAAAGGCCAGATTAATTTCACAATAATATGCAATATTTCTTTTGGTCTAGAACTCTATGCTACAGATCAGCTGCAATTTTAGTAAAAATTTAAATAATATAAACAAAACAAAGGCGCTTACCATCTTAGAAGGCACTTCCATGGATGACAACATCCCACTTAGTTTTCAAGCCATCTTTGAAGAATTTGACCTATTATTATGGAAGACAGGAAAACAAAATTTGCATTTTAGAACAGATCAACCTTTTGACCCATGATTTGAACCCTTTTTCGATGGCACTTCATTCTTATTTGAAAGATTGTGGTGAAACTCGGAGGTGTTTCGAAAAACAGAAATGTCTTCAGCGCTCCAAAAAGCTCAAAGCGGCGAGCTTTTGTATCGTCACTGTAACACCACATCTTATGAGCCAGAAACAAGCAAAAAAGGTTGCATTCTTTACAAACTCGGGAAGAAAATAAAAGCCTGTGGTTTTGTTGCCTACCAAGATCTTAGAGTAAATCCAAGATTCTGTCTCAACAAAGTCAGAGTGTCACTTTTAATTAATCTGGGACAGGTCAACTCCACATCAACTATTTTGCTTTATTTTTCAAGGATCATGTTCATGCAAAAAGACTCTTAAATGAAAGAAGTTCTTACTTTGAGTTGTCATTTCTGATGTAGATTATTTATCGGTTGGTCGTTTGCAAACATCAAAGAACAGCTGCTTGCGACGACATTTTCCGCTACTGTCAAAAACAACCTATCAAAAAATGAAACAAACAAGATTGATATTAATTGCTTGAACTTTGATATGTATTAGTGTCAAGTTGATATATTTGTTGTTAACCCTTCCTGCAAGGCAAACGTATTTTTTCAAAATTCTGAGTGTTTGGCATTTAAAGTAAACATAATTAAAAAAGGTGAGGTTAATAAAGGGGGAATTTTCATAAACCAACGCTGCCGCTGCAAACGCTGCCGCTGGTTTATGAAAAAAATCTGCTTATCCATATCTCTGAAAGATGTAAGGCCAAGTAAAAAAAGAAACATGCTTAGCGTCCCCGCCCGCTTCCTTGTTACAGACCGCCTCCTTTTTTATTTAATTTTTTTATGCGCTCCTTAATTTCTTTTTTTAATAGGATTATTTTAAATGATCTCAGCAAAAACAATCTGAATGCCTCGTCTGAATGCCTCGACTAAATGGTTTCATTTATGTTTTGTGTATTTCAGCAGTAGAAAAAACTATGTACATTTGACATTTTAACAAAGAATGGGGGCCATCTTGAAATCAAAAATAAAAAGCCCCTCTTCCTCCTTTTTTTGAAAAACTCGGACGTGAAACATGTTTTTTTTTACTCGGGCTAAACAAAACTGATATAGTGAATGATTACCCCTGTATAGCAGAGCAGAATGCTACAAAAACTGCATCAGTTGTTACTCAAAAATAACTATTTGCTACTTATTCAGTGTGCACAAAATAAGCGCAGTGAACAATTTTTGCTACGCTAATTGTTGGACAAGCTCGGTCCTCGGAATACATATCAGAAAAGCATCATTGAAATCATGTTAAAATAAAATTTTAACATTTGATTTGTAGACAGGCTGGCAGATATTTCCTTGGAATACATAATAAAAGTATACTCTCAAAATGCATCATTGAAATCATCTTAAAATAACATTCTTACATTTGATTTGTAGACAGGCTGGCAGATATTTGTGCTGATCATTTTGAAACCTCCAGCAGTCTTCAAACCAGCTGCTATTCTGCACGAAGTCATCACTCTTGAATGTCAAACTATTCGTCATGAAATGATCTAGGAGACAAAAAGGACGGACATTTATCAGACAAAGTTTCAGCAGGATTCTTAAAATGACAAAGCTAGCTTAGCGGGCCCACACAAGTTGCGTGTCTATATATATATTCGTAAAGAGAAAACCATAGAAGAATGCTCCAGATAGCCCACTAGCCTAGGGCTTTCAAGACTACGACTTCTCCCAGACTCAGCTGATGTCTGGGAAGAATTGGCTTTCAACTTAATTTTTTTTGTAACTGTCCCTTTAACTGTTTTTAAATTTGGTAAAATGCACTGATCTTATGTGGCAGCTACAGCTCGTTAAGTGAGCATTATACGAAGGGAGTCAGGGGACTGGAGTCCGACAAAGTGTGCAAGCTGCATTCTCAGTCAGACTCCAGACAGACTGTATACATTTGGTAAAAGACCCCTTGCATAACGCGAAATGCTTCACCGACGCGCAAGTCTTCATGCACAAAGAACAGCAATCGTCCAATCATTTGTCTCCTTTGACCCCAGCGAGTGACGTCACATTCAAGGGGTCTATGTTAAGCTGTAGACACGGAAGTTGTTAACCCCCTCGTGGGACAACGATGCTGTATTTTGAGAGGGCAATCCCAAAGGCTGTAATTTTAAATTAGAATATAAATAACTTTGAGCAAATTGATATTTTGCAAACTTGTCAGATCCCGTAGCAAATTCCCAGGTTTATATTTTGAACCTGTCGCATCGCTTTGCAACCACCAAGTTGGACTAAACCATTCTGTGAAAGGGGTGTTCAGGCCTCAACCTTTAGCTTCAGAGGGGCAAGGCCACTTGGCCTCAAAAGCTCTAAAAAAGAAAGGGGCACCAAGGCCAACTGAAAGGGCACCAAGGCCATTTTTAAACCTTTATTTGTTGATGATTATGTTAATATACTTTCCACTGATTTCAAGATGGTGGTCAACTTTCCAACCCATATTTATTTCATTGTCGCTGTTTACATGCTATGCAACTGAAATTAAATAAAAGTTTAAAGATATTTGTTTCTGAATTATTTAGTTTTTTTGCAGCACTCGAATTGCAAACGATTACCCCAGTAATTAACTTTCCCCATTTTACCCCTTACCCCCTCCCCTTATTCATCGACTTAATTAAACTCCCTTCTGCTCATCTGAAAACAAATCATTGCTCCAGAACAAAGAATTGTTGAAAAAATCATACAGAAAAAAATATTAAAAAAATTAGTTCCCTGCATGCCAATCTGAAGAAAAAAAGATCAATTGGTCTCTGGCTCACCACTACCCCAACTTTTTTTTTTCTTTTTTCTATTTCTATTATATAAATATGATTATGAAAATTAAAAACGAACCCCTTAGCACAAAATAATTGGCCTAGCATTTAGCTAAACTTGTAAGTTGTATTTTGCCTGCCACGCTAGACTGCGCTAAATAAATACTATAAAAATGTAAACAAACGCACCTAATTAAAAAATGCTTCTAAAGTTGGCACTTTGCTGCCACCACTCTAGTCTTGGTTCAGGACTCTCCTGGATTTGTAACAAGAAAGCGCGCTATCACCCCCAACGCGCTATCAACCACGAACCGCTATCACAGGAGAGTCTTGGAACATTCGTTAAATCTCCCCCCAAAATCGGGGGGAAACATAATGCGCGTGCGTAGGTTTCCCGCAGAGCCCGCCCCTTTTTGGGGGGGAGATTTAACGAATGTGCCAAGACTCTCCTGTGATAGCGGTTCTCGGGTGATAGCGGTTCGTGGTTGATAGCGCGTTGGGGGTGATTGCGCGCCCTGTTGTGACAAATCCAGGAGAGTCTTGAACCAAGACTACCACCACTCCAGCCCTTTCGCTTCCTGCTTATTTTTGCATCTTTTGTGGGATGGCATGCTGATCAATAATGAACTTGATGGAGTATGATGATTTCCAAAATTAGGGCTCTGCCGTTACCTCCATTTAGTCCGATTTTGACGTTTTACAACTCCACGCTTGTTGTGTGTACACAAACATGCGTTTGGCAATGAAAAACAAAGTCGCAAGGCAGGCAGATCACTGGTAGTGGTGGGTCACAAACATTAATCCAGTACAAGCCTTGGACACCAGCAAAATAGCCAGGGGAAAAACATTAACTGTATCCAGTCCCCGGCCGCGCGCCCCATCCACTACAAATACAGATCTTGATAGACAAATCAGTGCGAAAATGCGTAATTTAGTGTAGGGACTTGTGGCGAGTTTATACATTGGAGTAGTCTGGTGCTTCGTTTTTAGTAGTAAACAGCTCAACTAAGTTTGATATGGTTACCATGCCACGTTCTCGACACATTTTTTAGTGCACAGAATCAGCATTGTGAAAACTAGTGTGCGGGATCGTACGTTCCGAATTTTACCTCCATTTAAATTAAATGGGTCACAATGTTAACATTTAATAACATTTTCGAATAAATAATGTTATGGAATCTATGAAAAAGGGCACGACGGCCAAGTGGCCGTAAGGTACGTGATTTTTAAAAGGGCTTCACGCTGGGGCATCACGGCAATGGCCACTGGTGGCCGCTGCAGAGGTCGAGGCCTGGGTGTTACAAGGCAGTGCGTGTGAGCTGTCCATTAACAATGCCCGCCGTTCACTCATAATATGGCGCAAACGCACTGCGTTGGTTCACCCCTTCACTTCACAAAGGGTGACCAAAAATAAGCATATTTAATTTGCAAAGCGATGGGATCTGTTAAGTTCTAGTACTTTTTCTTCAAAAGTATTTTCCCAATGGTGTTTTAAGTGTTCATTAGACGTCGAGGATCAAGTTCGTGCCCTTAAAATTTGTGTCATGATTTTTGTAAGTGGTAAAAATGGGGCAAATCTGGTGACTAGCTGTCGAAATTATACTTGTTGGACCAAATTGTTGTTTGCCACTCGAGAGAATCTCGTAATCCTCCGTTTCGGCCTGGCGGCCGTCGGGAGGAGGGTTACAACTTCCAGAATCGCAACTAATCTAGTAGAGCCAATCTTTTGAGTTGAGCCATTTGTGAACACAGCCTCACAGGAGCAATGACCATGATGAGCATGCAGGCGCATTTACTAAAAAATTGCGCTATTTTATGTCCCCAATCATGCCAATATGATCGCAACCAATTTGTTGATAAAATAAGGGAAACCTTCCAATTTTGTAGGGCTGAAGGTAAAATGCAAGGCCTGGAATTTCAGGCCACGGCGGAGGGTTGAACTCATGACGAAAATCTGGCCATGCACTTCCATTTCTTTGAACAGGAGGACACATGTTCAAAAAAATACAAAACTATAAAAAAATATATATAAATAATGCCCAACCATTTAGGCCTAGATAAAGAAAAAGTGGGCCAGATGTGGCCAAGGTTGGGATATTTAATAAAAAAGCTAAAAAGTCAATTAATTACCGATCTTATTCTTATTCGTTAAAAAATCCAGGTCAGCCAAGCCAGCGCGTATTCGTCGTTCGTTGGCAAGTGAAAAAAGGAATGGAAAAGTTTCCGTATGGTGCCACCACTTTTTCATTCGATTTGAAATAATATAGTATCTAATTTTCCTGATTAATAATATATTTCCAATCCAACATTGAACACGTCCATCCAATCCAATGGCTGCCAATATTTGCAAGGACAAGGTGACTGACTGATGTTCCCAAAATCCAAATAAAACCCATAAAACCATACCAGTAAACAAATTATACAATACAAAGCTTCAGTCGGAAATACACAAGTGAGAATAAGCACAAAATAATTCAAAATCCTAAACTGAAGGCAGAAAAAGATACATCATAATCACTCTCTGGCCGGCCCCGCTAATTTTTAGGACGTCTTACCTCGCCGAAGAACCACGTGCAACTGGCCGAATGGTTAGCTAGAACGATGAGGGCAGCATTTGTAGGCGTATTTGTGTGTATTGTTGGGCACCATCTAAATTTATACCATTTTAAATGCGACTAATTCCTAAACTGGTACCCAACCATACCGTTTGTGCATCCTGTTTTTTTTATCGCAAAGTTAAACAGCGCCCTCTTTGTCTTATTGCATTTTCTTTTTATGGACCACTGATTTTGAAAATCACTGCTAACTATTTTGCATTGTGTGGTAGAATTGTAAACAGTATTCTGATTTTGTTCGAGGACTTTTATGGTCGGTGGATAACTTAATACCTCATTAATTATTCTATTACATGCCTGATAATATTGTTACAATAAAGAAGTTGTTCTTCTCGAACATAGAACCTTTACTTGAATCCTTGTCAATTCAAAACTGAAGTTGGGCCTGCGGGATGGTTATTTCGAATCTACTTATATTATTCCTTCAGTGTTATTTTGTAAAAGTTGTTTCAGCGTCTGTGGAAGTAACCGAAGATTCGTAATGCGTCTTGGCATAGATGAGAACCGGACTCATATCCCTGGTGTTTCTGATCATCATGATACGCAGAGTGTGGGTTCGAGTCCCACTCGTGAGAATGTGTCCCTGAGCAATTTTAAGAAACTGGTCTTCTCACTTGGTGTATCTCAACATAAAATATGCATTGAAAAAAAAATGAGCTGGATTGGTCTTCGGAGTTGCGAGATAACTATGAAAGAAAAAAAACCTTGTCACACGAAGTTGTGTGCTTTCAGATGTTTGATTTCGAGACCTCAAATTCTAAACTTGAGGTCTCGAAATCAAATTCGTGGAAATGTACTTCTTTCTCAAAAACTACGTCACTTCAGAGAGAGAGAGGCGTTTCTCACAATGTTTTATACTGTCAATCTCTCCCCATTACTCGTTACCAAGTGAGGTTTTATGCTGATAGTTATTTTGAGTAATACATTACTACTTTACCACAATTTATTTTCGTACAAGGATAGTGCACGTAATTAGCACACACTCAAATGTTTCAATACCCATCTGCGGGCAGCAGAGTGAACACGTTTCCCAATTAGTGAGGGTGGACTAATTAACTTGTGAGGCATCGTTGGTTTATTTACCAGAAATACATAATAATAGGTTTACGTCTGAAATACTTGAGGAAGTTAAAGAAATTGTACAGGCCTAGCCTAGACCCCATTAACCATGCCCACGTTGATTACCACATAATAAATGAGCACCATCTCAACCGTAGAGCAAGGTTTAAACATGGAGGTAGAATGTGTTATACTTTTTTGTTATTGAAAATTCTATTGAATGATGACCACCAAACAAAAAGTTGATGGTTGCATGCACAGGTTAGGCCAAGTAGTGCCGGATGGAACTATGTTGGGTCTATGAGTATCGGGAAAATCAAATGGCAAACTGGATGGTAAAGTGAAATTAATTGCTACCTCCATGGTCTAACTATTATAATTATTATAACAATATGTATAACACAGGTTGTGCTGGGTCAAATTTTCAACGAGCTGCAGTAAAATGCCTAATATACCTACTGATGTTCTTTCTCTAAGCTTGAGCAGGATCAGGGTACCAGCATAGAAGTTGCGATGGCTGGTAAGAGCCTACCTTTATTCTGGTAAAGCATGACTTTGTTTTGTTTAGATATGTTTTATACTTAGGCATGTCTACTATGAAATTGTGTCCAGGTCTTAAAGGCAGTGGACACTATTGGTAATTACTCAAAATTATTATTAGCATAAAGCCTTATTTGGTAACGATTAATGGGGAGCTGTTGATAGTATAAATCATTGTGAGAAACGGCTCCCTCTGAAGTAACGTACTTTTTGAGAAAGAATTAATTTTCCACGAATTTGGTTTCGAGACCTCAGATTTAGAATTTTGAGCTCTCGAAATCAAGCATCTGAAAGCACACAACTTCGTGTGACAAGGGTGTTTTTCTTTTATTTAGCTCGCAACTCTGAAGACCGATTGAGCTCAAATTTTCACAGGTTGGTTATTTTATGTATATGTTTAAGATACAGCAAGTGAGAAGACTGGTCTTTAACCATTACCAATAGTGCCCACTGTCTTTAAGACGGCGATTTGAGACAATGTAAATCATTCTGTCGCGAGGGGCTAGATCCTCAGTCCGCACGGTCAGTTCTCATTCAAACACACCGCAGTGATCAAGTCACCGACTGAACTTCTCGTGCATGCGTAGAACCACCCCCTCGCTAAACCATTGATAGAGAGACGTAACGAAACCCTACGCATGTCCATCCACGTTGTGGCACCAATTCAAGCATAGCTTAACTCGAGCCTTGATTTGAAGCCGGGGCTGTATGTGGCTAGGGGTTTTGAGAGGCCGGCCGCTGAGGGAAAAAAATAATAATCACAATCAATGTTGATATGGGACTACATTTTTTACAATATTGGATATATCAAGGCGATGTGGTGGCAGAGGACGCTGTGTGCTGCGCTGCTCTCGACTGTAGTGGGAATTGCTTAGGAGGACGTCGTTTACTGTTTTGTGGTGTTGGATCTTGAATTTGATGTTAAGGGAAAATGATACTACACCAGTGGATAACAATAGCCGATTCTACAAAATAAGTTCATCTCTTGGAGAAAAGTGAATCGTTGTGATACTGCATTATTTTTCTCAGATGCAACTTATCAGCACCACCACCACCACCGGAGCAAAATTGCGGCACTCGCTGCTGCTAAAAACCTGACAACCGAGAATTGCATTCTATGAAGTTTGTTATCTTATCTCTGCTCTTAAGAAAGCACTCTGTTGCCACCATTGGACCCCGCGTTGCTAAGCTGTGACCCCTCCTCCGTGATTTGTAAGCACTGATTGCTGACAGAAGTAGAGTATGCCCGGCTATCAATAAAGGAGTATCGGTTACACCAGGCGCACACTTATAACGTGGAGTAACTTTACAGATGTGTGGACGCGGTGTCCGGCTGACTATACCGTGTGGATCTTTGTATGTTTGATGAGCAAGAACTTATCAAGGTTTTTATTTTGTTTTATTGGTGGGTCGCAGAGCAAGTTTACTGCCGGTGATTTGGCAGCGCAGTACCCCGTGAGTGTTTCGCAAGCAATCAGCGTTTAGTCGTAACATCTCGGGCAATAAATTTTATGACGTGTGTGTGTTTTTTGTGTTGTTTTATTTCCCCTCCTGCAATTTGGAATACTTCTTCATTTTAAGCAGCTCCGAGAAGCAGTCAACGGTTAAAAATGACCGGATAGCGTATCTATCTGGTTTTGTGGGGATTACTCACACAATAGCTCCGCGGGACAATCGGTGACAATAGCCGGCGCCTTGTACGGGACAATACCGGCTGGAGGCTACAGCGAGGGCACGGGAGACGAGAACCGGCGGAAAAATTAAGTTGGAAGACGAAGTAAGAAGAGGCAACGAACATGATGAAGAAACTCTGTATGGAGTGCCGGGAGCATTTTTTAGGAGGCACGGGGGACTCCAGGCGTCTTGGAGGAGTCCTTATCGCCCTAGTCCTCATCCTTGGTGAGTAGATACCCACTCTTCCCCCGCTGGTTCCACGGCCAAACCCTGAAGCTCGCAAATACTCAGGGATTTTTGGTTTGTTTTGGTTGCTTGTAACACTGCTCAGTAAGTGGCCATGCATGTATAGGTTTACGGTTGAAAAAGCTTTTAGTCACAGGACTGTACCCTATGCTCAGCAGATAAAGCGACATTGTACGAAACATATCGGTGGAAAATTCAGTTTGACAACTTAACTTCGATGACGAGAAAAATACCCAAAGCTCTTTATATTTTCCTCTCTACAAAAATACAAAAATAAAACTACAGGTCACTCGCAACAATCCAGTGTGATTTCTTTTGTCGTATAACACATTTTAGAGTGGCAATTAACGCGACGTGTTTGCTTGCAGTTATTTTCTCTACCTGTAGGCTTATGGTTGGAGAAGCACTGTAACAATACTGCTGTTTGCATGGCAATTTAATTTAAACCAAAGGGTTACAGATCTGCAAATAACTGGAGACTGTGAAATCTGACCAGGGGAGCAAGCCCTGGACTCGGGGGCTATTTCAGGGTGGATCACAATTTGATAAACCTGGAAACAAAGCAGCGCGTTTAATCTTACCAGATCGCTGAATATTCAACAGCATATTATAATACATTCAACAGCTATTATAATATAATTATAATTGAACGGTTAAACAAAGCTGTGGTTTAATAAAACGACAACACTCTTTTTTATTTAGGCCTACCTGTAGTACCAAAACTAAAGTTCTAAGAACTTAAACTTGCAGTGATACTAAATTTGGGAATGGTCTCTTTCGTTTACTGGGGTGAATGACCTATAAGCCTGAAGTGTCTTTGTACCAACAAAATGAATACGTTTTCTCATATTTAGCTGGTAGAGATTTAAAATAATTCCATGTAATGTTATCTTTTTTTTATTATTAATATAATAAAACAGAGCAATTGGAATGACTTCGAGAGTACATTTTCCTATTAGTATTACCTTAAAGGCAGTGGACACTATTGGTAGTTACTCAAAATAATTATTAGCATAAAACCTTTCTTGGTGACGAGTAATAGGGAGAGGTTGATGGTCTAAAACATTGTGAGAAACGGCTCCCTCTGATGTGCCATAGTTTTCGAGAAAGAAGGAAATTTCCACGAATTTGATTTCAAGACCTCGGGTTTAGAACTTGAGGTCTCGAAATCAACCATCTAAACGCACACAACTTCGTGTGACAAGGGTGTTTTTACTTTCATTATTATCTCGCAAGTTCGATGACCGACTGAGCTCAAATTTTCACAGGTTTGTTATTTTATGCATATGTTGAGATACACCAACTATGAAGGCTAGTCTTTGACAATTACCAACAGTGTCCACTGCCTTTAAAGCAACTGTAGGCCTATGGATTTCAAGCCGTGGATTGCCACTTTAAAGCTGTGCTACGTCATTGGATGCAGGTAAAAGTATCTTACTTAGTTCACTTTAAGCGTGTGGTGTGATGCATCGCACCTTTTCTTTATGCATGCATCAAAGAAATTAAATGGGTCATTTTAACACTGTGTCGTTAAACGAGATAAAAAGTGAAGAATTAATTCAGTCGGTAAAAAGTGCATTTCCATCTTCAGAGGTCCTCGTCGTTTTGAACCATAAAGAAACTTACCTTTTGAAACTTGATCAGTGTATTAAAGGTACTGTTGGACACTACTGGTAAATCCTCAAAATAATGTTTAGCATAGGCCTACAAACTGACTTGGTAACGTGCAATGAAGAGCTGTTGATATCATAAAACATTGTGAGAAACGGCTCCCTCTGCAGTAACATAAATTTTGAGGAGGTTTTTTTCTTCCTCAATATTGGAAGATTTCAGGCCTGAGGCCTTTAAAACGTGGTGTTTAAAACGTGGTGTTTAAAAAAATTATTTTATTACAACTTCGATGACCAATCGAGTCCAAATGTTCACAGATTTGTTTGTTATGCATATGTTTGTATATACACCAAGTGAGAATACTGGTAATTGACAATTACCAAATGCGTCCACTGCCTTTAAAGGCAGTGGACACTAGTGGTAATTACTCACAATAATTATTAGCATAAAACCTCACTTGGTAACGAGTAATGTGGAGAGGTTGATGGTATAAAACATTGTGAGAAACGGCTCCCTCTGGAGTGACGTATATAGTTTTCGAGAAAGAAGTAATTTTCACGAATTTGATTTCGAGACCTCAAGTTTAGAATTTGAGGTCTCTAAATCAAGCATCTGAAAGCACACAACTTCGTGTGACAAGGGTGTTTTTTCTTTAATTAATATCTCGCAAATTCGACGACCAATTCGACGAGCTCAAGTTTTCTCAGATTTGTTATTTTTATGCATATGTTGGTAATATACACCAAGTGAGAATACTGGTCCTTGGCAATTACCAAAGGCGCCCAGTGCCTTAAAGAAACTTTACAACCATGTTTCTTTATCGAAACATAGCCTAAAGCCAAGCTAGGTTTGATTGTAACTGCATATAGTGCAGTTTTTGCTCATTGTAGAGGAAAGTTCACCCTTCCATGAAATTAAGCCAAAAGCAAAAACCTCTTTGAAACTTACAATTTTCAAACACATTCGAATCGTGGAGGAAGAAATTCCTCCATGGTCAAATCCAATTCCGATCTGTCATACATTTGAGACTCACCCACACGGAGTTCTGGCTGTTTCTTTCCACTATAAAATCCCTTTCACACGACAACATTTTAACAAGGGTCCCTTGCTTAATTTTAACGGGGTTGTAAAATTGTACCGAAAGAACCTCGTATGACAGGACAAATGTGTCCATAAAGAATGGCAAATTATTGAGAAGATTTCACAGGAACAGTCCAAGCATTGCTGTTCCACACTAAGTGAAATTTACACAATTTCACAACGCATGCTTAAATTAAGCAAGGGACCCCTGCTAAATTGCTCTCGTGTGAAAAGGTCTGCAGCTAATGATCCCAGATGTACTGTAAAGTGGGAACAGACAACCCTGGCTGAGTAAATAAATGATAAACTCTGGTGATGTAGAGGAAATAGGACACGCATATTGCAAAACCCCCCAACATATTATTTGACAGCCCTGTGGGCAAACGTTGCGACCAATATTGAATATTCTTTGGTCATTTTCTGCTGTGTGCGCGCATCTGTGTTGCTTTTTTCCTCGCGCACTTACGATAGCTCTGGTTGGATGCGAGAACTGTTTTTTTATGAGCTTGCTTGTGGTAGCCAGGGGTTATATGGGTTTTAATATAAGGGCACAGGTTCCACAAACACATGGCTTGGCAGAAATAATCTGTTATCTCTATTGGTTGGGTACAAGAGAAGGCATTCCTATATTGTTTTATGAGTTTTATTTCATGCAAGAGAACAATGTGCACTGTAGCATTGCAAATCAAATTGGTTGCTTTCGTCTAATCCGTGGGTGCGTTCATTGTATACTACGAAACAGTTACAGTGGTTAACGGCAATAAACACAACAGTAACAACAACGATAACTACAGCAACGCTGACAAACAACAACAGAAACAGCACCACCACCACCAACAACAACAACAACAACAGTAAACAACAACAGCATCAGCAAACAATTTTTACTCAAAACTGGTATGTCATCCTGGAGCAATGGTCACACACATATTATCAGACAATAGAGTTAGCTGTTGCAAATTGCTTCACCCAACTGCAAAAGGACACAAAATAGTGAGCCTGTAAAAATGACCTGAGCCTAAATTTGATAAAGCACAAAATTGTTATAAGCACAGAAATATATTGCTTAACAGCCAAACTTGCTTTAAGTTTACACTGGTGTGACCGATGCCCAACTCATTTGCTAAGCAAAGAAAGTCGTCAAGCGGTATTTTCTGCTCAGCAGCTTTTGAAATTGGGCCTCGGTTTCGAGCCTTAAAAAGCCGTCTTTCTCGAAGGCTAAAATGCATATTATAAGATTATTTTGTTATCTGCCATTACTAGAATTCAGGGTTAGGTGAAATAAGAATTTAATGTGTTATGGCGCCAAGAAAACTTAGCTTTTGCAATTGAATTTTTTTTTTTAACGCAAACTGGTGCCTATAATAGAAAAGGAGTGAGCATTTTTTTTATAGAACCAACTGCGTTTCGGTTCGTGTGAAATTATTTAGCGTTGTGGCCTTGTGTCGTAAAAAACCCGCTCTCGTCGTAACACCAAAATAAAATACGGCCTCTTTTCTAAAACACCTGTTATCATACTTTTGCAAAATGAAACACCGGTCAGAAATCTGTGGGAAAACGTCAAAGTATGATTGCTTTCGGAATCCATTTTTGAAGTGTTTTTTATATGGAGATCCCATGGAGGAATCTGATCTGAAATGTCTGCATAAACCAAGGACGACTTGGTCACTCACTGGTCACTGACCAATACAAACTAGTCAGATTGGCCCAATTTCATAGCTTGTCTCGCATACAAACTTGCTACGCCAAGAAAAACAATTGCTTAGCAGAAACAGGTTACCAGCCATCATTTCATGAAGTTGTTACTGTTGCGACAGGTGCCCCACTTATAACTCGTGTTTTGCTTAGCCAAGATAATTTCTGTGCAGGATTGAAATTGGGCCCTGGTTCTGGAAAGGGGACCCGAGGAAAGAAGGTTGTTTCGTTTGGTCCTTGCTATGGTTCGGTCAACCTCACGTCTGACCCCGTCTATGGAATTTGAAACGTTGCATGGTGACTACGCAATGATAAGTATAGGTTTGCGAATGCACCATACTCTCTGTTGAGTTGCTGCGGTGGTTCTGAGAAGAACCAGTGGTTCAACAACTCAACGTTTCAATCTGATGCTTTCATCAAAATATTAAGTATTTACTTAGTTTATAACAAATGACATTGTTTCGCCCATTAATAACCTATTTCAAGCTTGAATGGTTTTCAAAAGGGGTTTCGCAGTTCGTAAGATTTTTATAAGACACATGGACGCAACATTGTGGTAATCTATATGAACAATCCCGTGTGTCAATTGGTACTTTTAATGATTGGCGTATAAGGGCTGCTTTTTAGTTTGTGTCACTTAGCTCGAGTTGCACAAAGAAGTAAGTGAATCAGAATAATTTGCATTTTACATCACTTTCCTGTGCACTCTCTGTTTGGCGTTGGTTGGTGTCAGCGGACATGTACTTTTCTATCGCCGCTGTGCCACGCCGTTTGCGTTATGAGCTTTTAAGAGTTTGGCCAAGCGCGCATTACACGTTGGGAACTGTAATCAAAATTGAGATTTCCTCCTTGCTCATAAATTGACAGAGTGAAAGAAATGTGTCGAGTTTGGGGTAAGCAACAAACATAATTAATGGCTAGGGTAACGAGTGAGTTAAAATAAAGTGATGGGAGGAAATTGTTATTTGATTGTTTTGAAATAATAGGATACAGCTTGTCTTCAGATTGGTTAAGCATCATGGGTTAAAATACACACCTTATGTTCGGTTTCTTTTATATAGATCCACAGATGGTGGATTTTTTGAAAATTATTTAATTCATGAATAAATAAAGTTTTGTTTACTTCAAACAAACTTAAAAACAAAGTGGCTATTCTAGTGGGTGTATACGTCAATTGACATCTGGCACAACGCGCAGAACGCAACGCAGTGCGCACATAAAAATATACCCTTTCTACCATTTTGGGAGACAATTATTTTTTATACATTATTGACTCTCATGGTGGACATAGGCTCGTATAAGTGCGTTGTGCAAGAGGGCCTACTTGATCAGTTCGTCGAATTTCAGATCACAATGTGTTTCCGTATTCAAAGCAGCCATCTTTGTATAGTTCCTAGTTCATTTCATGCCCATAAGCTACATGAAACAGGTCATGCGTCATAGGTGCCAGCCTATGGACAAAAGTCAAAACTGTTCACCTCATTTCTTGCTTCTGCATAATCTTAGCATCTATAAAACAGTGATATGGAAATAATATTGCTAATGGGTATTAGGAGTAGGCCAATATAGAATGAGTGAGAATTCTAAAGAAAAAGAAGAAAATATTGAAAGGACAATTCAGAGGCTGCCTATCCACAATGCTAGTTCATTGATTTGTGCATTTCCAGAACACCCGAAGAGCTATGTTCTAAATATATATGTTCTCGATATTCCGTATGTGGAAAACCAACAATCGAAAGAAACTGGCTTGTACGACGAGGGTGATGTATTTTTATTGAGCCAACTGGGTGCTGGAGGCTAAGCTAATTGGTCCCTGGTCTTTTAGAACAGTTCGGCACGTTTTCGGGACAAGCTATTGCATGCATACTGCGGTTTTGCCCTGCGGAGTTAAGGTTTTCACCACACACACAACAGGAAAATACTGGCCCATTATGTTTAAGAAATGAAATGAAAATAAAAATAATATGGAATGGATTGTGCTGGCTGTAAAGTTGACCCATGACCTTTGGAGGTACAGGCGCTGCAGCTTTAGGGAAACATCATGAGTACATTCTGAGCAGACTGTTGGAGAATAACAATGTTCGATTTAGGCTATTATTTCCCCCGCGTTATACACTATTGGTAATTGTCAAAAAACTGGTCTTCACAGTGGTGTATCTCAACATACGCATAAAATAATAAACCTGTGAAAATTTAAGCTCAATCGGTCGTCGAAGTTGCGAGATATTCGTGACAGAAAAACACCCTTGTCGCACCATGGTCTCACGAAATTGTGTGGTTTCATAATGCTTGATTTTGAGACCTCAAAATTCTAAATCACAGGTCTCGAAATCAAATTCGAGGAAAATTACTTCTTTCTCGAAAACTACGTCACTTCAGAGGGAGCCGTTTCTTACAATGTTTTATGCTATCAACCTAGAAACCTATCAAACTAGAAAACATGGTATAATTAAAGGCAGTGGACACTATTGGTAAATACTCAAAATAATTGGTAACAAGTAATGGGGAGAGGTTGTAAAACATTGTGAGAAACGACTCCCTCTGAAGTATCGTAGTTTTCGGGAAATATGTAAATTTCCTCGAATTTGATTTCGAGACCTCATAATTATTTAGAATCTGAAGTCTCGAAATCAAGCATCAGAAAGCACACAACTTCGTTATGACAAGGGTGTTTTTTCTTCCATTATTATCTCGCAACTTCGATGACTGATTGAGCTCAAATTTTCACAGGTTTGTTATTTCATACATATGATGAGATACATCAAATGAGAAGACTAGTCTTCGACAATTACCATTAGTGTCCCCTGTGTTTAATAAATAGAGGAAAGGTAACATACGTTTGGGTTAGTCGAGTCTTTATTCGGCTCTTATCAAAACATATTTCGCAATTTCTGTGAGGCAACAATAAGAAGATAGCCATTTGATTTTTCCCAGCCTTCATGAATCACAAGTGAATTTTCCGTCCATCATCCCGAGGTGACAAGTGAGTAATGTTCTAAATCAAACCAAACAGAACCGATATCGTCAACAGAGTTCTCCGCTGGCCAAATGCTATATAGTTAAATGCACTGTACACCTTTAGTAATTGTCAAAGACCAGTCTTCTCACTTGGTGCATTCCAACATATGCATAAAATAACAAATCTTTGAAAATTTGGACCCAATTGGTCATCGAAGTTGCACGAGAATAATGATAGAAGAAACACCCTTATTGCACAAATGTGTGTGCTTTCAGATGCATAATATAAAAGGCTTCAGACCTGGTGACAGTATTTTATTTTAGTGAGAAATTACCCCTTAAAAAACACGTTGCTTCAGAGCATTGAGCCATTTCTCACAACGGTTTATACAGCTCTCCATAGCTCGTTACCAAGTAAGGTTTTATGCCAACAATTATTTAATATTTTGAGTAATTACCAGTAGTGTACCAGTGCATTACCAGTAGTGTACCAGTGCATTTTAAACACCTGAGGACCAATCAAAAATCGCTCCAAGCGGTCCTGGCTGGTTCAATGGTTGATCCCTATTTTATGTGAAAAATTGACAAGGGCAAAAGCCGAGGGACCAGTGAAATAAAAAGCTAAATGGTCCTGCTGGCTATGTCAATGAAAAAATTAAGGGTAAACCTTGGTCAAATTTCAGGGTTGAGATCCGACGCCAGTTTGAAATTTCCTGAAAATTGTTCAGTGGCCTGTGTCCCCCCCCCCTTCATTCTAGACCACGAACCTCCCAATAAAATGTTACATTTCACAAGGTTTACAGACTATGTCTATCACCAGGGCCCTGTCACAAAAAGTAGCTCAGCACAATAAAATGTTGCTTACCAGAATAAGGTTACCAGCCAAACCACAATGTACAAAAATGTAAAATTTGTGACTGGTATCCTGCCCGTTTCTGCTCAGCAGAAAACTGCCAAGCAATATTTTCTGTTTAAGCACCCGGATATGAAATCGGTCCCTGACTTTTCCCGTTGGTGGCTGCTTTACCTCTTTCAAGAAAACTGTAAGTCTTGAAGAAGAATTTTGAGTACACATTTTTCAGGCCAGGGACAAAAAATAGGCTACCTGAGAAGTCACGTGCCTACAAGTTGTAATAAGTTTGAAATTGTTATTAAAAATAGAAAGTGAAAAAGAAAAATGGAAAACTACATCCCCCGAACGCGAAAAGGTCACGTTTTTCCAATCTAGCTCGGCGGTAAATTAACCTTGGTCCCTTTCGCACCGACGGTTCCGGACTCAACATTTCGTACACGACGAAGTTCGTCCTTCTAAACCAATTTAGGGAGCAGTGGTATTCGTTACTCATGTATAATTCCTGTAAGACGGTATTATTTGCAGAATATGTATAAAGAAAAAGTGAAGGTTTTTTTGTTTTTTTTTTTTTTACATCGTAAACAGATTTGTTTGCTGTTGGAGGGTGAGTCATTTTTTACTTTCAATATCTTGTAGGTTTGGCTGGGAATTCCAGAGAACAGCCACCTTTGCAGCAAAGGAATACCCCTGCTTGTTTGTGTATAGACCCTAGACCAACGATGTAAAATGGATCCAAATAATTCTCTTTTCTTTGGCATTGGTAAAAGACAAAAAGGCAAAGAAAAAATACCGGGATGGGTATTGTGTCGTGAAAAGGTTTGAATAGCAATGTGAAGGTTCACATTATTCAAAAGTTTATTTCCGATCCCAAGAGAAATCATGCGATAAAAAATATATACCATCAAAAAAAAGCAATTTGATGACCCAATCACCGGTGTTTATTTCGATTGTTGATCATGAAATAAACACTCCTCTATTAGTTTTATGAACGCGCACACTATAACAAAACAACTCGCTGAAATTCACTATTAAAAGATGACCACCTTTTCCCTTAGATGTAATTTTATTGAAACTATTGAGGAAACAAAGTAGGTCTACTCCTCCAAACACTTTTACATGGATTATGGACTTATCCAGGGGGAGTTGACCTTGTGTGAATTAGGGACGATCCCTAAAACAGGGGTTATTTATAGTCAACAATAATAAGTTTTTAATAATAAACTAAGCTTAAAGAATTTCTGCAACAAAGGTTTAAAGACACTGATGGACGCTATTGGTAGTTGTCAAAGGCCAGTCTTCTCACTTGGTGTATCTCAACATTAGTAAGCATAAAGTAACAAACCTGTGAAAATTTGAGCTCAATTGGTCGTCGGAGTTGCGAGATAACTATGAACGAAAAAACAACAACACCCTTGTCACACGAAGTTGTGTGCTTTCAGATGCTTGATTTCGAGACCTCAAATTCTAAACTTGAGGTCTCGAAATCAAATTCGTGGAAAATTACTTCTTTCTCGAAAACTACGTCACTTCAGAGGGCGCCGTCACTCACAATGTTTTATACCATCAACCTCTCCCCATTACTCGTTACCAAATAAGGTTTTATGCTGATAATTATTTTGAGTAATTACCAATAATGTCCACTGCCTTTAAGCAATAAAACTTGCATAATTTGTTTTTTTCTTTTTTAAAGTGAGGTCTTCATAAAAATACCGCTTCACTACATCACGTATACCTTCTGGGTTTGCCTTTTCAAATACAGGTTAATAAATAAATAAATATATTAATTTCACTTGGGATATCCAATCACAATCTTTCAAAACCCAGGAGAAGAAGGAACAAAAAACCCTGCATTATAAAAATCTCCCTGCTTTACCTCTGGTTTGTAAGGTCCAACACGTACCTGATGACACGCGTAGCGCTCCGGTGATGTCCCAACATCTCCGCCGTGTTTTCTATCAAAATACCCCCGAGAGAGGTTCGTGAGAAGCTGAAAGGGTATGTCAGTCGGACCCGGGCTGAAAGATGATATAGTAATGCTTTCTTGTCCTCGAATACGATGGAACTTGTTTTTTGGATCAATCGAGCAGCAAATGTCCTGGATATTCTGTATATGAAAAAGGGATATATAAGAGATGTTAAAATTTGCATCGGGGAGAGTGCTAACACACATTGGTGTATGGGTAAAAAAAAATTAATAAAAAGGATATAGTACATGAGGAAAGAGACAATGGTAATCTTGAAATAGACTGCATTTTTTTTTCTGTATGTTTTTTTTTTTGCATTGCTGGGTATCGAGAGTGACGTCATAAACGACGCCATTATGCCTCGTGTATAAGGACTGACCCGTGGGATAACCTGCGATTAAAGCAAGAGAGCAACAACCATCTTGGGAGTTTTGTCTCGTTCAATCAATTACACCAAAAGTGACCCACCTGATAGAAAAAAGTCACTTAAAAGTCTCAAGAATCGCTGTATGTAATAGATGTTGATTTTGAATTGGGGATAGAGAACATTGTTTTTTTCCCTTCTCTTTCACCACGGGACGGCTGACGCCCTAATGGAATAAAGAAGAAATTGCCACCGATCTGTATTAAGTAGTGTATATTCTGTTCTTCAAATAGACATTTAATCGTGTTCTCCATTTTCTTGGCCAACTAAGAAAAAACAATATAATGAGCGTGGCATGGCCAAGCGGTTGAGAGCACTGGTGTGGATTCGAGTCTCAGTCGTGACACAATCATGTGCCCTTGAAGCAAGACGTTTAACCATGATGCTTCTTCCTTCGGATGGGACGTAAAGCCGTTAGTCCGGTGCGTTGTGTAACTCACGCAAAAGAACCCGGTGCACTTATCGAAAAGGGAAGGGGTTCGCCCGGTGTTCCTGGCAGCATATTGCTTCACGCAGCACCTTGTCAACGCCAAAACATGGCGCAAAGATTAGGTCTCATAATTCAAACGTAGTCCCACCCTTGCAGGAAAATACTGTATGTTAAAGCGCCTTGACTTGAGTGTCACTGAGTGACGGATATGCACGCTATAAAACGTATAACCAGTCTATGTGTTTTCCCCAACAGTCCCGAGTGTGGTGTCTGCGGAGCCAAATAGCGAGTTGGACAGTCAGATTGTGAGGGCGCTGTCGGAATCAGTTTGCGGGCGTCAGTTACGTCATCTCCAAGGCAACGAGGGCGTGTCAGAGGTGATTCCCCCGAGACTCAAGGGAGAGTGGATGTCGATGAGGTAGGTGTTTTTTAGTTTACAGTAGACTAACTTCTGTATAGACCCATCATGATAATTTGGTCTTGTTCCTCGACGTATGGCGACGCAGATATCGCTCACTGGTAATATCCCAAGACTCATTTGCAGGCGTTCGACATATCTTGCTGTGCACTAGAGTTATCGATAAGGCAAGCTGCCCATGGGAGCGAGGTTGGGTATATCACTTGTTCCCAGAAGTATTGTAATAATACCATAATGCAGAATATTAAAAAATGCGGTGCAGAGTATATCCCTGGTGTATCAGTCTTGTTCCCTGACGTATTGTAGTTCTACCATAATGCGAAATATTCCACCATTTAGACTCCAGTAAATTCCATCCGGTCGAAAACCAATCTTGGAATACATTTTAGTCAGTTCCATACAGTCGCGAGATGCCATTGCTCATAAAACATACTTAATGGGAAACGCACAGGGGTCAGGTTACCACGTCTCGTCGGGTTATCCTCGAAATTAATCGTTTACACAATCAGTCATCCGCAATGTTCAGTCATCATTAAATGTTGCAGACTCATCACATGAAAAGTCAAATGATCCCATGTGGCATTATGAACATGGACTTGAAGCAGTCGGCTTAGCTTCCCATCTCATTGATTTCTCTGATCTGAAGTGCTGGTAGCGCTAATAAAACACTATTGTCAACAAGCTCGAACGATTTGCATTTGATGAAATTAGTTTTTGTTAATAAAGTTATCAAGCTTGGTAAAATGGAATGGTTTGACATGTATTCTTCTACAACCCTGGGGTTGTGCAAGTGTGTATTGTCAAATTGTTTATACACAATGGTTCAATAACGATGTCGGACTTAATCGTCACCGTCGGACACAATCGTGCGTAACATACGTGTATGCTGGCGTCTTATAGACAAGGGACACGTGTGTACACAAGTGCGTCTAATTGGAGGAAGTTTGAGTGCGCACACCGAGTCGACCCAGGGTTCACCACTGACTAGCAACTTACACTGGCGCAGTTTACTCACTCGAGCGACTCTTTCGGAAGACTAGTCAACCATCGGTATGGTATTCAAAACTGCCATTGCCTTCTGCCATTTTGCTTTCGTTGTCACTGGTTCCCTTTTGCGCTTTAGTAAGCGGGAAACAAAGTTACCGGTACCAGGGAGGAAACCATGATCCTGATGCTGCTTTCAATAATTATTAATGATCGACCACAGTCAACCAAGCTCGGGTTATTCGATTCAAAATTTACCTCAAAACTGATACAGGATTGAAACAGTCAAAACGGTTGCAAAACCCAAAGGTATACTTTGCCTTTAAAGGTAGTGGACACTATTGGTATATACTCAAAATAATTATCAGCATTAAACCTAGCTCACTTGTATTGGTAACGAGTAATGGGGAGAGATTGATGGTATAAAACATTGTGAGTAACGGCGCCCTCTGAATTGACGTAGTTTTCGAGTAAGAAGTAATTTTCTACGAATTTGATTTCGAGACCTCAAGTTTAGAATTTGAGGTTTCGAAATCTAGCATCTGAAAGCACACAACTTCGTGTGACAAGGGTGTTTTTTCTTTCATAATTATCTCGCAACTCCAACGACCAATCGAGCTCAATTTTTCACAGGTCTGTTATTTTATGCATATGTTGAGATACACCGAGTGAGAAGACTGGTCTTTGACAATTACCAATAGTGTCCAGTGTCTTTAAAGCCACGTGATCGTTTATAGCGATCTACGATGGCTTTGAACAAAACACCCTCCCGAATCCCCTAATGGTTGCGTCAAGTACATGAGGCCCCACAACCCCAAGCTCTTCAACGCCCCAGTGCGTGACACACCTGTACGTTTGCCTCAAATTGCGAATGATGCGTAGCCGCTCGTTCAATTGTCACTGACTAAACAAAGGACTCATACCATTTAATAGCAAGCCTCAAGCACCAGACTATTAAAGGGTAGGCTATGTATACGTTTGGTAATGACTCTGAAAATTAATGGCAATTAAAACTAATAACATTTTTACAAAATATCTTATACTATGAAACGCCAACCGCACACCAGCAGGACCACACACCCACGAGAGAATGAAATTAACACACCAGGGTGTACTAATAACACCAATGATGTCATTGTGTCGGCAGAAGCGAGTGTTATTTTTAACACCCTCTAGGCCTATATTGGTATAAATGTTGAATCTTTTTTCGGTATCTTTACAGTTTAGACAACACACGGTGTCAATTGTGGTTTTACCCATTAGTATACACTGTATACTCAGTATTTTCCCGAGCTCTTTGGAAACAAAATCACAAGCATATAACTCGGGTTGGATTTGAACCCACGACCTTTGCAATTCCAGAGCAGTGTCTTACCAATAGACCACCGAGATTGCTCGGTATAGCTATGGCAGTTTGTACTTCCTATTTTAGCAGCGGGTACCGCAGCGATTTATAGATGGAAATTTGCAAATTGCCTTTAACACCCTAGTTTTTCGCAGTGTATACTGATCCTTGGTGACTCTTTTAACGGGTGACTTGAGGCTGAAAACAAGTTGACTATAGAGTGGGATTTGAACCAACGATGTACGTGCCGGCGCTCTTCTAAATGAATAGCTATCTTGCCATAATGTTGGTGGTCTCTTTTAACGTGTAGCACAACAACAAGATGTCTGGCTGTCTACGAATAGGGTTCACTCATCGTCTTGGGTTTCCTCAAGACTAGTTTTCAATCCTTACTTCCCCCAACGCACAAACTATCTTAAGGGGATAACTCGTCAACATTCATTCCACTGGTCAGCCTTCGGGTTGAGGAATGATTACAAGTGATCGGATTACGCTGTGTATTTCTTCTTATGAATAAAATAGAATGCAGAATGGGAGCAAAACCCAGACAGGATCGCTTACCCTGAGTACCTAAGGTAAATAACAATATTTTAGTCACAAACAACAGGTGTATCTGTGGTCGCCGTAGTATTTTAAAGTCTGCTTTGCTATATCGTTCTTAACCATAAAAGCCACAAGTGTTCTCTTCAAAATCTGTAAAACTTTAAAACCATCTTTGTAAATGGAAAATAAACGACTGGTTGAAGCTCGTATAAGGGTCGCGAACAGGGCCGCGAAGTAAACGACTGCCGAAGTTGTTAGCTTTGATGGAGAAAAACAAATTAAAACGATCGAAGAAGACAGGTGTGTGTAACTTGTGAATGTTGAGCTTATTTTACGACAAAAGTTTACCAAGAAATACCAATATGGGGTTTGTTGGGGGAAAACAAGACAGCCAACCAAATACTTCAGTGTTTTGTTTGTTCACAGTGTTTGCATTTATTCAGTATAGGCTGTACACCTGTGAAGGGGGATTGTGACAACGTCACCCATGTGCCAATTTTAACACTCCAGTTTTTGGAGTGTACACAAAGAATAGAGGCTGAGCACTGAGAAATAGTGGGCTGGTAGATTACCAGCGTAAAAATACCTACAATTTATGTTGAATTATGACTGACAGCCTGCTTAGTTCTGCTTGGCAAAACAACTAGTTTTTTGCCGAACGGCTGCACGAAACTGGGCCCAGACGGTTAAATGCCGATTGCTAACGGAATTTGTAAAGTTTCCCGCAATGCATTTTTGAATCTACCAAACTGAAAGTGGGGGATAACTTTCCGTATGGCGCCACCACTTTTTCACTCATTTTTACAAAAAGGGATATATCAATCAGGTAAATTAGATACTATATTATTTTATTTCGAATGAAAAAGTGGTGGCGCCATACGGAAACTTTTCCAAAGTGGGCTATCAGTCGTTGTAATATATTTTAGAAAGTGACGCCACTCTTAATGATAGTATCTTTATATGAGGATGGGGATTCAAACCCTGGCCACAAGGAACTCCCATGTATAATTGTCCACTAAAATCAGTTTCTCTCGTTCGGTTGTGATGTAACTATAGTTGAATATTATATTCTAATACAATACAATACAAATTTATTCTCCCTGCATGGGGAATTCCTTGGCCCAGATTTTTTTTTTACATAATAACACACCGATAAAAAATACCAATGTTAAAAATAGGTTAAACGGTACAATAGAGAAAGAGAAGGCTTAAATAGAAAGTTAAAAAGTGAACCATAGACACTCAAGATAAATGGGCAGATACTGAAACAAGAGGGTATAAGCATGGAGGAATAAATCTAATTTATTCCTCCATGGTATAAGTCACTGTAAAACGTTCCTCAATCTGCTCTTCGTCTACGTTAGCCACCAACTCGTCTATATTTACACTGTCACGGCACTGTTGGAACTCAAGAGACTTGGAGTATAGCATCGAGTGCCCTCGCATTCAAATTCCCTCCCGACGGCCAATCACTTTCAAAAGGTCTCGTCCACCCCTGCCCACAATTGAAAGAAAAGCCCCGTGTTTTCCTTGCTCTTATTGCTGGACTAAAATCCCCCCACCGTAACGACTCAACGAGGAGGGCTCCTAAATGGTCATTGTAGATTGTTTGAGTGGGCATGGGTTCTCGTGGTTGAGGGTGGGCTCATCAGTTGGAATACGTTTCAGAAAATGGCTCTGTTAACTTCGGGGAAAGATTTGAAGTTTTATATTTATTTTGACAGACGTATTGGGGCAACATCACAATGGGATGGGGTCGTGAGTGAGCGAATATCTGGTGCACCGACCCTCTTGTTTACGAGACAATGCGTGACAATATATCAGGAGCGTGCGTGATGGCACGTATGGTTGCCGTTCTGTGCCAGACTACGCAGACACTTGTTATTTGCATACACTTGTTATTTGCATAAAATGACATCAGGCTATGTCATAAGTCTGTATTCTGTTTGAAGAAAAAAAAGGACAGAAGCTTCGAAAATGACTAGAGATGATCACAAAGTACTCATAGTTTGTACGAAAATTGGGGTTACAATTCCAGTTACATTAGTCTTGCTTTCTTGAAAGGGTCGTCGGTTCGAATCCCACACGAGTGATTTGCATGTGAATCTTTCCCCACAGAACTCTGGAAAGTAATGTGTGTATAAAGGCCTTTACGGTGTCATGTCTGTAGGCTTCGTTTTTGAAAGGGCAAGGACACCAAGATATTTTCTCCTTGGTAACGGGCACGAAGAAAATTGTTAATTTCTACTGAAGCATTCCAAGGGCACCAAATGACTATAGGAGGCATCGAGGCAATCGCCTTCGTTGCCTAGACGTGAAGTCTCAGGCGTGCAGTGCGTAACACACATCGGTATATTTGTAGTAAAAACCAAATTTTATTCTTGTCAAGGTGAGAGAGTTTGAAAGATTATTTTCCGGCTCCCGGAGAGACATTCCTCACTCTTAACCCATTTACGCCACCAGAATGTTAATCCCACGGAACAGAGGCAAGGCAATGACCTTAGTTATAGTAGTCCCAGAGATGACGTCATGAGCTGTACCACAGACGCCACGCTCTCACCTGCCACACACAAACGTCGTGCTGCATTTCGTGTTGGTTCTTACTCTAGGGTTAGACTTACCCCGAGTCAAAACAGAATAAACTGGCAAAGATTTGTTAATGCAGTTTAATGGACGCAGAAGGCCAGAACACCACTCTCATGGAACCCTTAATCGGATTCCCCGCCATCAATCCCGACCAATGGCAGCACATGTTGCCCCAAGGCGTTACAAAATTCATGTGCTATAGATACAATATTAGGCCAAATAAAAACAAATACATGTTAAGCGTCCTGCCTTTTGGAGAAAGAAGGAAGGATTTATTTTTTAATGGCTGCTTGACACACTTTTAAAGACAACCGGCTGTTTTTTTAATACAAATTCGTCTGAGAATCCTTGTATGAAAAAAGGGAAAAGGGAAAATTTATTATTTTTTTCATGTTATAAGAAAAAAATATATTAGGAGGCAGCCTCCAAAAAGGAAGCGGGCGGGGACGCTAAACATTTTATGTTTATGGCCTTAAGACACCAAAGCGAGAGCGGGCCGTACTACGAACACCAAGCCGTGGCTGGCTCACGAAACCCCCGGGGAGGCAAATCGAGACAGCGCGGTACCTTTTAGTGGATAATGGCGATTTAGAGCATTACTTTTTATTTCTTTTCCTTCTTCTGTTTTATACACACGTTTCTTCTCGATAATTGTTAAGCCGATGGTGAGGTATGAGACATGGAATGGTGAAGGAATGCGTGAGTAAGACATTGCTAAACTTGGAGACTTACTTGCAGCATGCTTTGGAGGTTTCACACGTGAGAGTTTGGGTGTTGTCAAAGTTGATGCAAGCATATATACAAAGTATTCCGTTCAAGATAGTTTGGCAAACTGTACTTCTGAAATTTTTACTCTGCTTTAAGAAATGATACAGGCATACCAGTAATGCACGGTGCCTTAAATCAGTAAGACACAAAATTAAAGTTATCGCCACTTCTTTAAGATGGGATGGTCACAAATCTGAGCTTGTTATTTTGGATTTTAATAATTCTTCTGTTGTTTCCACCAGTTCATATACATATCTCCCCTATTGACAGATACCACATGCCTGTGCAAAACAGTTTCAAATTCAAAACAATGGATCTATAAAAAGCTCCTTGCTCAAACTAATGTGACCCTCCAAATTATAGAAAGTTATGAAATTATTATGAAAATGTCCTCGTAAATCGTCTGTTGGTTTGTGAGAATTGAAAGCGTTGTACCGCTGGGAGATACCCGCGGGCGATGTTCAAAGACGGCAAACACCGGCCGTAGACTTTCACCACATCACGGGGGCTTGCCTTGAAACGTGTATACCTGACAGTCAACAAATTAGTCTCGACAGTGTTACATTAAAGGCACTGGACACGTTTGGTAAAATTGTCATCAAGACCAGTATTCTCACTTGGTGTGACCCAACATATGCATAAAATAACAAATCTGTGAAAATTTTAACTCAATTGGTCATCGAAGTTGCAAGAGAATAATTAAAGAATAACACCCTTGTTGCACAATGTTGTGCTTTCAGATGTCTAAAAAGGGCTTCAGCTAGGCTTTAAGTGTCTATTAACATTTGAGTGAGAAATTACCTCTTTCAAAAAATGTTACTCCAGAGGGAGCCGTTTCTCACAATGTTTTAAAATATGAACAGCTCTCCATTGCTCATAACCAAGTAAGTTTTCATGCTTACAATTATTTTGAGTAACTTCTTATAGTGTCCAGTGCCTTTAAAAGAAAACAAGTTTTACGCTCAGTTGCAATGTGTGTATCGCCCAGCATGTAAACTTCATGCACACCTCCTCCCCGGGCGTGAATGTATCCTTGTAAAAGGCAATGTCGCCTGCAAGGAGGCCAGACAGAAAAGTGATATTGCACACTATCAATGTTTCGCCACCTTTAGGTGTAGTTCACACCGCAATGGTAAAAGGCAGTGGACACAATTGGTAACTACTCAAAATAATTATTAGCATAAAACCTTACTTGGTAATGAGTAACGGGGAGAGGTTGATAGTATAAAGCATTGTGAGAAACGGCTCCCTCTGAAGTGACGTAGTTTTCGAGAAAGAAGTAATTTTTCGAGACCTCAAGTTTAGAATTTGAGGTCTCGAAATCAAGCATCTGAAAGCACACAACACAACTTCGTGTGCCAATGGTGTTTTTTCTCACATCATTATCTCGCAACTTCGATGACCAATTGAGCTCAAATTTTCACAGGTTTGTTATTTTATGCATATGTTGAGATAAACCAAGTGAGAAGACTTGTCTTTGACAATTACCAATAGTGTCCAGTATCTTTAAAGGCACTGTACACCTTCGGCAATTGTCAAAGACCAGTATTCGCACTTGGTGTATCCCATCATATGCATACAATAATACATCTGTGAAAACGTCGACTTACTTGGTCATCGAAGTTGCAATATAACGATATCAATGTGTTGCCATCTTAAGGTAGTGCATACTCCAATGGGTGCGTTCGTTTAGCTTCCCTGGGTCAACCCCGGTGTGAGGCGTTTTTTTTTCCAGGACGAACGTGGGTATATATCTGCACACGTTTGTCCTGGAAAAAAACACACGCCACACACCGGGGTCTACCCAGGGGAGCTAAACGAACGCACCCATTGGTTAACAGTTTTGCATTTCGCGGTATCACTTTGACATCACGTAACTCGAGTATCAGTTATGGCCAGAATTCAGAATGTAAATCCGCACGTGGATGAAAAGAGCCGCAAAAATCACCATAGATACTGAAAAGAACAAAAGTTTACATCACAGGGTGTTGAAATAACACTTATTGTTTTACGAAAACAGTTACTTTTATGTTATTTAATACCCGGTGGTGTTTTAATTTAAATTTAAATCGCTCTTCGGTTTCTATATATGAGTCTATGTGTGATAACACCTTAGTTTGCTCAGTGTACGTTTAGAAACAGACGTGTCAATGAATTTAGTGAAAACTTAATTACTGATATCTAAGATAAGAATCTGCATATAGGTTTATGAATTATGACCATCGCAGATAATGAACACAGAATGTCCACTCACAGTCCATTGTGCGGACCAAAATTAAAATTTCATTGGGATTTTGTACGCGCTTATAATAAGTCTTTAGGCACTAAGCCTTTTCTCGTACAACGACCTTTCAAGGGCGGTCCAGTGGGATCAGGTGTACCGTCTGAGACCTCATTTAACCCCGGTGGTCAAGCTTAGCCGTGCTGGCCCGAGCTACAACAATTCCCGGGGAATTGAATCCCGGCCCAATTTCATATGGAAAGAACAACATTCTTCGTCCGGGATAAATATTTGCTCAGCGGTTTAGGATCGATCCGTGACGATATTTTTTTATCCGAGTTTTGCGGGTGCATTGGTTTTCTGAATTGTATTTTGTGGGTTTTCGGAAGGTTTTGATAGCGTCAGCATGCGAGTGTCAATTCGGACGTGCTTGTTTTATAAAAAGATACATTTGCTTACAAAGAAGCATAGCAAGAAGAAAATAATATTGCCTATGACGTACAATATACGGTTGGAGTTCACGTGTGATCTTACGAAACTTTTGCAACTGTACTGTAGAACGGACAAGGTTTGAAAACACAAACTGAACCTTATTATTCCGGACCTGAACTATAGCCGGCAAAGCATCGTCTGGAAACACCTCACCAACTTTCTTTTTATAGAAGACAGTGAAGAGTTTTAAGTTTTAGACTTGGGAGGGAACCCCCTATCAATGGAAAACCCACGCAGTCTGGTAGGGACTGGAAAACGCAATACACCTCGAACCGGGGTCCACTAATAAACGCAATACACCTCGAACCGGGGTCCACTAATAAAGGCAATACACCTCGAACCGGGGTCCACTAATAAAGGCAGGGAATAACCTGAGCCGACCTGACTGCCCATTTTATTTAAACAGGCAATATTTGTGTCAACAAACTTTGGGTTTTCCCGTCAGGTTGTTTTTAAGAACATCATTGCAGCTCTATCAAGAACATTATTATTGTAAGGCCTACGGTTCATGTTCACGTGTGATGTTAAGATTTGTTTAGAAACTGCTAGGACGGACACAAGGTTTGAAAACTCGTGGACAATAGCTGTCTTTAGGTCAACAAACTTTGAGTTTTATCGTCAGCTTTTTTGAAGTAGAACAGAATAAAAAAATATCATCGCAGTTTCGTGCAAGATGACAGCATATTTCGACAATGACGGTTATGTGTCATCATGTTGTACGTCGTATCACTTTGATCCTCTGTACTAATTTGGGGTTTGGGTTCACATGAACATCGACCCTAAACCAGACAAACGATGACGAAGCACACAACATAGCCAAAAAAAGCCATCCAATACAAGGCTCTCCCCAACAACCCAGCAACAAAGACGCGTCTCCTTCTCGCGCTGACAGGCAATGCACGACGAGAGTCCATAACACGAGAGGAAAAGTGCAGAATATTGGGGTTAATGGCGTCGCAATGTTTGCCCAAAACATCGGATTACAGGCGTGACTGAGGGCACGAAAAGAGATGGAGCTCCACTAGGGGATTGGGTCATTTAATCGCTCTCGAAAAAAAAAGGGGGAAAAAATGGAAGAGCAATCCAGCAATATCATTTCACAGACGAGCAGAGAGCTGAAGTGTGTCTCTGGAGAACTTTTAAGTGGATATACCAACAGGAGCAAAGGACACATTACTCTCGCTGTACCTACCCAGTGAAATTTATTGGACAATTTTTATGATTTTGAGGGGAGGGAGGAAGGGGTTTGGAGATGTGCTGGCATATTTTGAAGTGCTGCTGGTGAAGCTCTTTTGTCTCCGTATTTGTCATTCTCTTGACTGCGAGTAACACCATAGAAAAGAAGCATACTGAAGTATACATACTCACTGTTGAAAAGTACGTCACCAAACGCCATTGCATTGCTGAAGATCGAGCATGTTTTTTTATAGGAGTAAATTGTTTTGATATGAATGTTATCCAATATCATATAAAAAAATAAAAATAAATAGGCTACGTGGAATACCACTGTGAAGGGGGGGGGGGGGTTCTGAAACTTGCCCAAGTGCAGAGGCATTGCTTTGTCCTTGGAAAGTAGAGAACGGTGGCCATTCACTATTATGCTTAAAATGCGGTGCCTAAAATGTGGTGCTCGGTGCACGAGCTTTCCCCTTGCCCCCTCACATTTCCCCCCTTAACCCCACCCGGTCCCCACACACACCTTTGCCCCAACTGCGCCACACTATAAGTCGTGCATGTGTGCCTTTCTTTGTTAAGATGATCTTCCCAACAAGGGAACTCGGCAAAACTTCCACAGGGGAATGGATATAAACACCATGGCAACAGCCAATCTCTCTCATAAAAACATTGGTTTAACGTCCGTGCTTATGAGTTGCTCAAATCAATAAACAGATATTCGTGATTGTGAACTATAGAGGACAAGACATTATTCTTTAACCACTGTTAAAAAGACAGATGTTAGCTTTGCTGGATTTGAACCCACAACCTGGTGATCATCGCAAGTCCTGCATCTTGCCCATTGTGACACTGCCAAGACAAATAGACATGTAGATGACTAATATCAAGAAAAAAAGATTTTGATTGGCAACCCCGGTAAGCAAAATTGCTGTGTGCCTAGCTGATTGTGAGGGAATAAACGGCTCAATGACTTTTGGCCCTATTAGCCAGCACACATTGGCAGTAACATTTTAATTCTTCAGACAAGTTATGGAGTCTCAAAGTACATAATAACCACAGTCATTCCCATTCCCCATATCCTATTCGCATAAACACAAACTGCACATCATCTGATCAAGCTGCCAGATCATATATCAGTTGGCCCAATACAATTATGTGGATACTTCAGTTATCGAAAACAGAGACCACTGTACGTTGTTTAGCAAGCTGGCCATCCATTTTTAGAAAACAGCATAATACGGGAAGAAGGGGGGGGGGGTGTCTCGGTTATAAGTAAATCACTACGTGCTCGAATGAATTGCATTTTGTAGCGAGAGCGTGGTGCAAGTGCAACCGAGAGAAACGATCCAACATGATGAAGAGCCGAATGTAAACACCACCCCGTCACAGCTGTATGGACACGATCGGCAACTGAACGGTCTGAAAACCGAGGACTCTATATCAAACTTGAGAGCGTTCGTTTGCTTGACCTAGTAAAATTCCAACGTCTATAGTGTAGCTCTTTTGTGGCTGGGAAGACTGGACGAGATGCACTATAGAAGAGCTTCGTGATAGCGTTAAATCGTCTGATGGGCACAACTTTTATAGAGCTGGCTTAAAACCATTGGACCCTTTCGGTAAACAGTATTGTCCAAGGCCAACACTTCGTGTATCACAACTTGTATATAAAATATCAAACCTGTGAAAATTTAGGCTCAATCGGTCATCGGAGTCGGGAGAAAATAACGGGAAAACACACCCTTGTTTCCCCACGTTTCGCTGTGTCATGACATGTGTTTAAAATAAATCCGTAATTCTCGCTACCGAATTTTAATATTGTTTTAGTGTTTTCTCAAAAAGCAAAGCATTTCATGGAATAATATTTCAAGATAAGTCTTTCACCATTACCTTCTGTAAACCCTGTGAATTATTTGTAAATCTGTGAACTTTAAATTTTTTGTCTGTACCGAAAGTGTATAATGGCTAAGCCAAGGTGGTAAACACATTACATTGTGCTTAGTATAGAATGAGGTTACCAGCCAAAATACCATTTTGCATGCAGTATATAAGTGACTGGTCTCCTTCTTATTTTTGTTTAGCAGAAATTTGTGTACCTATTGACAATGAAATTGAGCTATGAGAATAAACTTACCGCAGTGTTTACCATCGTTTGCATAGACTTGCCACCGTTACGCTGTATATTGCCGAACCTGCAGTGTGTATAAGAAAAACATCAGGAAATAATTTAGTTTTATGTATGGAGCCAATTTTAAACTAAAAAGCAACCCCAAAACTAACAACAACGAGCAAGCAAACAAAAACACAAAGCAGATGTAAAGTTTGATTAATTTAATATGGGTGATCAGCGAGAACATAATCTGACTATAGGCCCTTGGATTTTTTACCAACAAAGAATAAGTTTTTCTTCATGTAGCTATTATGAAAACGTGGAGTTATTGTGAGCAGACCTGCCTCGCACAGTAAGGTCACAACTCCCACCCCTTACACGGAGGTATCTGTTCATATCTTAATCAAGTCACCTGACTTTTTTTTATCTCCCAACACTAATGGCCTAGATACTACTTGCAGAAGCCACTTGAGAGTGGTTCCAAGCCCCGCAACCCTCTCCTTCCCATCTGCTATCAAAATACCACACAGACACCTTGAAATATCAAATGGCTATTTATAGTGTCACAGGTTAAACCTTTATTTATTAACAAGAGCCTGCGATAGGTTCGTTGTTTAAGGCAGTGGACCCTATTGGTAATTATTCAAAATAGTTATTAGTGCAAAACCTTTACTTGGTAACGAGTTATGGGGAGAGGTAGAAACGGCTCCCTCTGAAATAATTTTCCACGAATTTGAAATCTAATGTTGAGGTCTCGAAATCAAGCATCTGAATCACACAACTTCGTGTGACAAGGGTGTTTTTTCTTTCGTTAGTATCTCGCAACTTCGACAAAAAATTGAGCTCAAATTTTCACAGGTCCGTTATTTTATGCATATTATGTTGAGATACGCCAAGCGAAAAGAGATGGTCTTTGACAATTACCAATAGTGTCGTGCCTTAAACAATGGAAAGCTTGCTCTTTTTGAGAAAACACAAGGGCGGTCAGCAAGTTGTTTGACAGGTTCCCCCCTAACGCGCTCATTCTGAACATATTCTGGATTGTTTATGCCCATACAACTGGCTGAGAAAGTACAGAATATTCTCTGTTTTCTGCTCATTCGGTGCATACTCTGTTTTGCAAGTTATAGATGTTACCTTGTGACGGCTACATAACAACTCTTTTTGGGTGGTTTCTTAATGATATTATTCATAGAGATGTTCTAAATACATTTCTCTGACTGAGTGGTCCACTCGCTTTGTTTGTGTATACAGGTTGTTTTGCACGTGTTCATTTACCTTGTACAAACCACAATTTACCGGTTCCAATTATCCCCAATGATCTCAAGTATACGGTAGCCATTTTATTTTTCCCTTATGGTTACGCATATCAAATCAGTATGGCCCTTTTCGAATCCACGGTTTCGGCTTTGGATTCGGCTTCAGGATCCGTTCTCTCGTCTGAAGCCCTGACTAAGCACGTACGCAAAGCAGGCGCAGTTGTCAAAACAACCGCGGGGCCAAGCTAGCCTAAGACGAATCTGGAGCCGAAACCGCGGTTTCGAAAATGGCCTAGACACGAAAGGTTGTGTCCATCTTCATTTTGAGTATATGACCTGCATGCCGTCGGTTGTGTTTACAGTTGAAATGAATTGTCTACAGTGGTCTACACTACGAAAAATCTTGGCTACGGAGTCATTATTTGGAGACCTATATCAAATTCAAGTCATTATTGACTCGTGCATAAACTTTTTTTTTTTTTTTTTTTTTTTTTTTTACATGGGTCAACCGTTGATCTTTACTTAAGCAGATTCTGATGTTGAGTCGAAAGATCGTGGCAATGGGAGGAAAGTGTATCTTGACTTTCGACTCGTGCTTATCCGAAGGCAAACCGTTTGAACGGCTGAAAGGAAAATGGCGACTATGGCGCCATTTGTATTTGCTTTTCAAAATAGAATTAACTCCACGTGGGCGCTCTAACCAGCCAGGGGATTGTCTTAAAACTGTCCCAAAACACCCAGTCGTTGGTGTAAAATCAATACAGGTTCGATCTAGGTTCAAATGTCTAAACAGTATACAACGGTGATGTTTGAAGCTTTGCACAGTGTATTGTTAGGTCATTAATTTTCGGGTTTTCCGTTTCTTGTCGGTTAGCGCCGATATGCAATGGAAATCGTTCAATACAAAAAAACATCGGCCGTTGAGCAGCGCTATGAAGTTGAGTCCAGAAGGCATTGACGATATTAACCAATTGAAACCAAAACCGAATCTGCTGGGGTGGTCCCTTGTGATACTAAGCACTGCTACTGTTATCATGTACACAGGAGATCAAACAAAGATGGCACAGATGTCATTCAACGCTTCAAGAGATGCTGGGATTTTTCTATTATGAGGGTGGTGTTACAAATAATCACAAGCCTCTAGTGCCGAGAGAAAATCCCTCCTCCGTGAATAAAGAATTCATTCTATCGAATAGAACTACCACTGTTTGTTCCACACTTGTCATTATACGCTCAGCTTTCTAAATACCCGGCAAGACGGTTTAGTATATCGGGATATGTTTATCAAGTCACGTATGTTATTTAGAAATCTCATGTGCTGGTCGGCCAAAAAGAAAAGAAATAAAAAAACACAGCTGAGACCTTCCCTGTTTCCGTTTGAACGGGTGAAGGAAATAACCATGGGAGGCTTGGATCGAAGGCAGCGGATCAGACGGCGCGTAAGAGCAAATATAAATCCCACATCCTCAGAAGAAGAAAAAATGTCTTTGAAAACCTTGATACTTTTTCACTTGCATACAAAATGGCCTCGACGCAAGGGGTCTCTACAAAAACAGGCACCTTGTGTGTTGGAAGTATACACCTGTGATCAAAAGACTGGTCCACACAGTGTAGGGAATTGAAACACTGTGTGGACGTACAGCACATGTCCACATAGTGGATTTTTTCACTAGTGTACAAAATAGCCTCGAGGCAAGGGGTATCGACAATATTAACAGGTGGACCTTGTGCTTTACATACAAAGTGTGGACCTGATAAACCATTGCAAAGAGATCCACACAGTGTAGGAACTTGAAAGACTATGTGGACTTACAGCACATGTCCACACAGTGTTTTCCCACTAGTGTACAAAATAGCCTCGACGCAAGGGGTATCGACAAAATGAACAGGTGGACCTCAGAAAGAAAAGAGATCCACACAGTGTAGGAACTTTAAACACTTTGGGACTTACGACACAATATGTCCGCACAGTATTTTTATTTTTTTTGCAATGTTGACGAACATTGTTCACCCAAATCTGACCGAGTTAGTCCGCCATTTGATTTTTTGTACGGTTTCATCAACATCTATATACATCAACATTAGAAATCAAACATTACTATGTAAAAAAACCTACAGCACCCCTCTGATTTCTTCAAGAATCCCATTTCAAGCTGTCGTAAAAAAAGTGATGTAGATCATTTCTGAAGACTCGAGCCGCTCGTAACTCCTCTATAATCGAGCCGAGAGATCCCCGGCCCTCCTCTCCTCGCCAGTGCTGCGCTTGAGTGGTGATTTTTGATGAGATGTAGCGGTTTCGCAGTTGACATGTAGTGCACTTGTACGACACACAAGGCGATCAATATTTCATTACTGTTACACCGTGCCCACGCCTGAGCGCACACGGTCCATCTTCGAGAAGGAAGACAGAACTGTGTCTTAAAGATGTGATATACTGAATTAACGAGCTCGCGCGTGAGCAGAAAAAAACTGGAGCAGCTTGAAGTGTAGGGATGTCATACCCTAATGAAAACATGGAAAACAGTGACAGCAAAACAAAGATAGCGGTCAAAAGCAAATAAAATGTTAAGAACTGTGTCTTAAAAGATGTGATAATCCGAATTACATTACGCAGCTCGCACGATTTTTGTTTGTTCAAATGGAACAGCCTATAACTGTTGGGATGTCATACCTACTAAAAACATGGATGGGAAATACTGACAGCAAAAAACAGAGAGTGGTCAAAAGAAAATAAATTTTGAGCACTTTGTTATGTTATCGATATATAAATATGGTGCGGAATGATTTACCGAATTACGCAACTTGCGTGTATAACTGGAGCAACCGGAGCTGTAGGGAGGTTACACTCTAATAAAAACATGAATGCAACGATAACAAAAAAGAGTGGTCAATAGCTTTAAAAAATCTAAGAACTATGTCTAAAAGGCAGTGGAAACTATTGGTTATTGTCAAAGACTAGCCTTCACAGTTGGTGTATCTCAACATAATGCATAAAATAACAAACCTGTGAAAATCGGTCGTCGAAGTTGCGAGATATTAATGAAAGAAAAAAACACCCTTGTCGCACCATGGTTCCACGAAGTTGTGTGCTTTCAGATGCTTGATTTCGAGACCTCAAATTCTAAATCTGAGGTCTCGAAATCAAATTCGTGGAAAATTACTTCTTTCTCGACAACTACTTCACTTCAGGGGGAGCCGTTTCTCACAATGTTTTATACCATCAACTTCTCATATTACTCGTCACCAAGAAAGGTTTTATGCTGATACTTATTTTGAGTAATAACCAATAGTGTCCACTGCCTTTAATGAAATGATATACTGAATTACGCAGCTCGCGTGTATAACAAAAACTGGAGCAGCCGGAACTGTAGGGATGTCACACCTTGATAAAACATGGAAAACACTGGCAACAAAAAATAGCGAGTGGTCAAGAGCAAATATATTTCATAAGGCGTGTAAACCTTCCCACGCACGGAAAATATTCAACTTTAATTTAACAGCGACATTAAACATTTAATATAATCAGCTCCTCTCAACATTTGCACAGAGATAAAACTGTGATTGGAAATTGCAGTTGGGTTCTTTGGCTCCTTTTTTAGATTCTTCTTGTGAAATTCAAAGACATCTCGTCTTATAAATATTTCTTAGAGGGAACGTGTACACATAATTTGTTTCATTGGACCGTTTGACTGTTATGATCCTATTCAATTGTGGATAATGTTCAATAAAACTAGCATGTGAAAATTTCATTTCAAAAGTAGGTATTGTCTTTGAGATATCGTCGCAAATCTAGAGCGAATTTTGTATATCAATGCAGGAAGATACTGGAATACACAATCTGAGAGACGTATCTGGCAGTAACGTTTCTCAGATTCATTCTTTAGGGATTCAAATAATTTATTACAACATTCCAAGTGAAGCGATTCTCAAGGTGTTTAAAGCCATTGGACACTTTCGGTAAACAGTATTGTCCAAGGCCCACACTTCGTGTATCACAACTTCTATATAAAATAACAAACCTGCGAAAATTTAAGCTCAATCGGTCATTGGAGTCGGGAGAAAATAACGGGGAAACCCACCCTTGTTTCCGCACGTTTCGCCGTGTCATGACATGTGTTTACTATAAATCCGTAATTCTCGTTGTCGAGATTTGATTATTGTTTTAATGTTTTCTCAAAAAGTAAAGCATTTCATGGAATAATATTTCAAGAGAAGTATTTTACCATTACCTTCTGTAAACCCTGTAAGTTATTTGTACATCTGTGAACTTTTTTTTTTCTGTTCCGAAAGTGTATAATGGCTTTAATACTACCGAAAGCTGATATACACCTCATAAGTTTTTATTGCCATTAATTTATTTTAAGAGTGAATACCAAACGTCTCACTTCCCTGTTGACGCATTCTCTGTTTTATATTTTCAATAAACAATCTTCTAATAGATAGGTGAAGTATTGGTAAACACAATAACTTGTTTCGTCAGGCAAAAACTGGCTGCTTGCGGGTTAAGCAAGATAGAAGCAATCAAATTTTCAGTTTTAAAGAAGGAAGTAAAATGTACACATTTCCATGATAACATTTTTCCTTCCACATAGTCCTTTAATACAGAAAAGTTGAGTTGTGTGTCTCCTGAGGGCAAACGATTTTCTTCTCACACAGGCAATTCCATCTCGACATGCCATCATACGGATACGGTTCCATAACGAAAGAATGTGTTGATTGAGTAAACTACACAGGAACAAGATTGACCTTTTTTCTCTCCAGACTCATAAGCAGCAAGAGATGCTGTCTGAAGACATCGCTCAGCGTTCGAATTGATGAGACGTACTCAGAACGAGACTACAGTTATATGTTAATAATGAATACTGGTATTTGCAATGTTCAATTGTGAGTGATTATGGTGGTGTGTTTCAAACAAGGGTGGGATGAAAGTACACGAAGTCCATTTGGAACGTTATTACAAAAATTATGCTATAATTTTGACAACCGACAATGTTTGTCTCAATATGATTGATCATAGCCCCCCCCTTTTAGCATTCTTTTTACACAATTGTAAGGAATGACTTTATCCTTGACTTTAAACAAACCCGACGATGCAATCCCTTTAAGGTGCATTATGTCTTGTACAATCTTAGAGTCTATACCCAGAGGGGGTGTTGGCTTAATGCGAGCATTACTTAAGACGTTGAGGGGATTTCTCGGCACGTTTGGAGAAAAATAAAATATCAATATTGAACATTTCATTAGACTGTTTTCATAACTGCGGGAACTCGAATTCGAAGCGCTGATAAAATATGGGATCCTCAGTTTGGACAATGATTTCGAATTTGCAAGGTTGAAAGAGCAATGCACCAGGGCCCAATTTCATAGCGCTGCTAAGCACAAAAATTTGCTTAGCATGACATTTCTTCCTTGATAAAAACAGGAATGCCAACGGAATTTCCAGTCATTACATGTTGCTTCTTACTGGAATTCAGCTGTTGTTTGCTGGTCCTTAAAATCACGTGGAAATTTGGTTGGCATTCCTGTTTTTATCAAGGGAAAAATTTCATGCTAAGCACATTTTTGTGCTCAGCAGCGCTATGAAATTGGGCCCAGATAGGAACAAAAATTATCAAGAATTGATACAGCAAGAAGTTATACACCAATTTAAAGGGGAGGTTTGGTAACCACTCTTAAAATTCACTGCATTAAAAACTTAACAGCTGTTAAAAGACTTACTCGGTCAGAAGTGCAGCTGCTTTCGATAGTATAAAGCAATGTGAGAACCATCGAAGTGATGTGGCTACGATTCTCAGGTTGTGTTTACTGAATAACCGACATATTAAAAATCCACACCACGCTCAATCTTAACTTATTGTATATATCAATATTTAAAGGATTAAACAATTGAACGGTACCAACGCCAAATGTTTACTTTGTCTGTAAGTACGGCTGGCATGTGGTGGATGGGGGGGGGGGGGGACGTGTAAAACCTAAGGATATGACGAAAATGTCGCTTGTTTGAAGAAAACTCCAAGCGGCCCATGCAGCCTATACTTTCTGGGTTTTGTTCTACCGGTGTACGATTTGCGCATTAGAAACGGCTGCCGCATAATGATTTTAAAAAGGCTTGCTTTCGATTCTGGTTCGACGGTCAGCCATCAGAAGCAACCAGATACAGGTCTTGAACGCTCTAAATCCCTCCCGTCAATCGATGGGCTTAAAACCCCCATTTACGATCTCATCAAGACCTCCCGCTAAATGCTCGGTGACAATCACCCTCTTAATTGCTAGATCGGCCAGTACATACTGTTATTGATCTGTGATATCCTACAGCGAGAAGTCAGAGCAGTGGATGTTCGATTTAGATTCCGCCAAAGCAAACGTAATTGTTTTTGCCTTAAATACTTGGAAACATTAAGATGCTCAGTCACAGAACTTGGGAAGCACTGAGTATAGCGGTGCTTAAAGGCACTGGGCACTATAGTGGTAGTTACGCAAATCAATTGTTAGCATTATACAACTTACTTGGTAACGAGCAGTGGAGAGATGTTTTGATAGTATAAAACATTGAAGTAAAATGTATTGTTTGAGAAGGATGTAACATATCTCACTCAAATATTCAAATCTGGTGAAAGCCTTTAGGCCGACATCAGAGAAGCCCTTTTTAGGCATCATGAACGCACACAAAAAGGGTATGTTTTCTTGCACCTTTCTCGCGCAAATGCGAAGAGCAATATTGAGTCCGAACTTACACTGTGTTATTTTGTATGCATAGGTTTGGGACACAAAGTGATAATACTGGTTTTTTGACAATTGCCTAAGGTGTTCAGTACCTTTAAGCAAAATTTCTTGCCGAACGGTATGAATACATTTTATCTGGCATTCTTTGTAAAGATGCACTTCATGATTGGCATCTTACATTTTTTTTGAGATGATGGTTGCTGTCTTTTGTCTGGTGGACGTTTAAAGCCAGACCTACCGGATGAAGTGAAGCATGCACGGGGGGAATTAAGCATGAAACCTGATGACTTTCAAAACTCATCCTATTGTTCAAGAGAGGGTATTATTGTCTCATTGTAAGGAGGGATATAAGGAGGGATAGAAGACGTTAGTGAGTCACAGGCGAATCGGACAAAAAGCAGTTGATGCGAATCGACCGATGATGGGGGGACCGGAAGAGTGGGATATAAAACCACGCTGTTTAGTAGTGAATATACCACGGTGACTATAGCAATTAACCGTCCATGTAATTCACTTCGTTGGAAGGAAAGTACATGTCATTAACAATCATTGATAAAGCCATGCCACGGGAAGATACGCATACCTCTTGGAGCTTTAGAAATAATTATCTTGGTGGTAAAACATGACAATCATACTCATCAAATTGATGAAACTGGTCTGGAATTCTTTGGATTCTTTGGAGCATTCTCAATGATGAAAAGTGCAAAGTTAATGTTTTAGCGTTTAAAGGGAAGGTACACGTTTGGTAATTACTCAAAACAAACATCAACTTAAAAACTGATTTGGTAACGAGCATTGGAGAGCTGTTGATAGTATAAAACATTGTGAGAAACGGCTCCCTCTGAAGTAGCATAGATTTTGAATAGAGGTAATTTCTCACCAAAATAATAAAAGACTTCTAGCTAGAAGTCTCTTATTCCTGTCTGAAAGCACACAAAATTCGTCCAACAAGGATGTTTTTTGTTTCATCATTTTCTCCCAACTCCGATGACCAATTGAGCTCAAACTTTCACAGGTTTGTTATTTTATGCATATGTTGAGATACACCAAGTGAGAAGACTGGTCTTTGACAATTACCAATAGTGTAGGTACCGGTACCCTTTAAAAGACGCTGCAAAATCATCGAGTGGGAGATATGCTTTTACGGAGCAAGAAATGGGCGGGTACCAGTCGAAGCAATAGTAACTGTATGGTACTCTGGATGGTAATCTATCATCTGTTATCAAGCAAACTGTTCTGTGCTAACGGTCTTTATTTGTACACGTCACTGGACACAAAATTAACACAGGCCATGCCCAGCCATCACATGCATGAAATTGAATTCAAAGTAGTTTAAAATAAACCCGTATAGCTCTTTCCAATACTTCAACCACTGACTAAAGTACAGGGGCTAATATCATAAAGCTGTTAAGCAGAACATTCTGCTTAGCATAATCTTGGCTAAGCCAGGAATGACCGGGGTACCAGTTGAAGCAATGGTAACGGCATGGTACTCTGGCTGGTAACCTATTTGTCCTTAGCAAAGGGTTTTGTGCTAACCAGTTTTTGGCGCTTACATGCTTTCTTTATTTATATGCACCGACTACTTAAGGGTTACAGGGGCCAGAGCTGCTGACGCATGCACAAACAAGTAGCTAAGCACAACTAAATTATGCTTACCGAATGAGGTTACCAGCCAAAGTACTATGTGACATGTTCAATTAATGACTGGTATCCTGCTCCTTTTTGCTTAGCAGAAAATGTTAAGCAAAATCTTCTGCTTAAGCAGCAGTATGAATTTGGGTCCTGATCTGTCAGCTCGAGGCATAAGCGCACTGCCTTTACACAGTGTCAAGGGCTATACAACGAATCCCACACGGTCCAACCGTATTTTGGTTATATTAAAAACATGACGAAGAAGAAAAAAATCATCAGGAAGATTTATACAGTTTGTCATTAAAAGCAGTGGTCCAGATTTCACGCCTGTTAAGCATGCCGCCTCACGGTATATGCACACTGTAGTATTACTGGATCGCGGGGGTAGCTTTTGACAGTGATTTCGCGACGACGGGACCATCGCTCACACGAACCGTATATGCCGCGGATTCCCCGTCGAAATTAATTCGCGGAACCGTGCCCAGGGCGGTGTGTATGTACAGAGTCGCTCCCCTGATCCCCCCTTGCTAAGTCTTAAACGGTTGCACATCATTGCAGCTTAATTAATCAGAAGTGTCTATGCCGTTAAGATGAGGGGGGTTTAGTGATGGGGAGATGAGTGCTGAGTGATCCTCGAGAGGCGGCAACTTGAGGAAAATTTGCGTTCTGTCATTATCATCAAAAGGACGAGGAATTTGTGGAAAAGGAGTGATATGCTAGAGCAAGAGCAAGTGTAAATTTACTGGGGTTATATTGAATTTAATTGGCAATAAAAACTGACTTGTATTAGAATAGAACTACATCACCTTTCGATTATAGTTTAAAGCATATTGAGAATGATTTCAGTTTGAAGTATTACATGTGTATGGAGAAATATGATCCGTTTTCATGCCAACCAAAGTTCATGTGATAAATTTCTTCGGTTTATATCACGATTTTGAATCATGTTCTGAGATTAACGAACTTGGGTTTGAGACAGCTTTAATAAATAATCTATTGTCGTCATATCACGATGAATCCGGTTTATTTTGTCTATACCGCCATCCGGTTTATTTTGTCTAACCGCCGCCATTTTTAAAAATAGGTGCCGTCGCAAATCTGCCATCATCGTATTTTGTTCGTACCCTTTTCCATAAAGCAAACCTTGGAGATCGTCTCGATTCCCGTTAATGGTGCTCTCTGATCGATTTGTTTTCGTCATATCCACGGAAACCGACCCTTAGGGGGCGAGACGATGAAGGAAAAAACACTGAACAGT